>NC_090295.1:11303750-11633333 GCF_037392515.1 Haliotis asinina | reverse complement strand
GACCAGTATTAAACGTAAGTTTCTTTTCTCTGGTTTACTTCACAGGGTCACTAACATTTAGATAAATCGATGAAGAGAATTAATACTTATCATGTAATATATCATAGTGGAGACTCGCTGATCTACCAAAGATTGCTGGCCATTTTCACTTACTACTTCCTAACATGACATGATAATTACAGCAGATATCTAAATGTGTCTTCATTTCAAATGAACAGCCAGAAATGGGTGAAATTTTAAACACAATGATGGATGAATCTGAGGAGAGTATAGAGATAGATGGTGAGGCTTCTCAGTAATGAAACGGAGTAAAATAAGTATTTGATAAAACAGAAATGAACGTACAGATAAAAGAATTTTTCAGGCCACGATTTTCTTTAATATTTCAAGGTGTTTAGTGATGCAGAACAACAATGATTTGTTCATTATGTACCATTAATTAAAAGATTGAGAAGTTATTTGTGTACTCTTAAAATACTTTAGGTATCAACTGTGACGGAGTGGTTTCAGTCTGAACTTAACAATGTAACCCCAGCATTTTCCTTCTACAAAGCAGCAAAGGCACTAGAAAACAACTGTGAGAATGGTAAAATGTATTTATAACTTGTAAGAAATTATCACAGCAAAAGGTTCCAGTGTCTGCAAGTACCAGTTAAACTAGGAGCCACATGCGTAAGAAAAAACTGTCAGTCACTACGAATCTCATGTTTCATTACATCATCAGTATTGTTAAATCCACTGAAATTAAATTTCATTACTTAAAAACGTAACGTTCAGTATCCAAAGTCAGCAACCCATGGCTGAACGATTTTGAAAAGTGCCTCTCCTGGGATTAAAAAATCAGTGGCGTTAACAGAGAAAGGACACTAGCAAACTACTACAAAGTGGCATTTGGTATGAGTTTCTCACAGTTTATGTATCTCTCATATCCACAGAGTGATTTCAAGAGTTCCCTTGCCAGTTGAGAATGCTAATTCTCTAACTCGAAGTGTGAATGTACAATGACAACAAAATGTTACAATGTGACTTAATTCCATAAAGGAAAGAGACGAAAACGCATATTGCATTATTTAAAACTGTTGAATTACTGGAACAACTTAATGATAGTGGAAAGTTACAAAATAACACAGTGACTCCAAAGATATGCTAACCTTACTAGCCTTCTTCTAGAGCAAAATATCCAACTGGTAAGGCATTTATCTGTACATATACATGGCAAAACAAGTGGTTATACCATTTACTTCCTGAGGCCTACCGACCCTAATTTGCCCCAGTCTATTTCCCTTCCCTAGCTCTCTTATTGTCTATTTGCTCAAAATAATTATGAAAATGTCAATTATTTTATTCTGTTGAAAATTAACCAATAAACACTACCCTTCCCATATTTAAGCAAGAGTCAGCATGTAATGACAAATGCCATGTACCCCAAAATGTTCATAAAGGTAGTTATAGATGCAGGGAACAAGATGGCCACCCTCCAGATATTGCTTTCACTCATATTTCTATGGAAACCACACAAAATAAAATTATTATGCAGATCTGACTGCAACACAATGCATCTAGGGATCATGATTGACATGTGTAAGAGGTTTGGTCAAGCAATCATACATAATTTCAAGGACGAAGTGAAGAAAAAATGACACCATCAAATTCGCAGTGGAAACAAGTTGCCATATATATTGCAAAAAATAGAATTCATATTTAATTCCATTCCCCAAAAGGCACATACAGTGAGTTCAGTTTTCGCCTCATTCTTAAATATTGCATATATAAGGTGGAAATCTGTAAATAAACGCATGTAGACCATACAATCCAGTGAACAACCGCATTAGCATCAATCTATGCAAGTGGTATACAATGACATGTGTCAACCAATCAGCAAGCCTGTCCACCCTAATCCCATTAGTCACCTTTTACAAGCATGGAATCCTGAACATCAGTTACAACCTGCACAAGTCAAACATCTATGGGTTCATCTCGTCATGCATATCCATTTTTTAAAGCCAGCATGTATAGCTTCTGAGATAGTGTGACGACCAGCAATGAGTACAGGCGGACAGGCCACCTCTATGTTCAACCAAACAATTTTTTTGGGCATAATCCATACAACATAACATCATTACATGGGTTAATACAGATGAAATGGTAATTCATGTTAAAAACTCTATGAAATGTATCCCCAAGACATCAGTGTTTTTCTCAGATTCTAAAATTGAGAAATGAGTGCACTGAAGAAAGAAAAATAAAAAGGTATATGGAACACCCAAATTTTTTATATCAATCATATTTTAAAATTTCCTGAAATTTGCATCACAACATTTGTTGCCTCAAGGTGCATTATTTGAAGTCAAGTCTATCACTCAAGGCCACAAGCTCACCCAGTGGCTGGCACTTCAAACCGTCAGGCAGTTTGTCGATCAACATTCAAGTCATTGTCAGACAAAGATTATCAGTCCCATCAAAGAAGAGGAGAAAGACATTGCTCATTACATTGGTGGTTGCATCATTAAGAAAAAACAACATTAAACCGTGACATTCTATCAACATTTATTGATACATCTTCCCCAGAAACATTACTACTTGCTAAATCTAGGGATAAACTGACCAACATTAACACTGAAGCCACTGAAAGATGTTTGAAGAAATGGAACAAGTGTTTAGAGATAAGTTTCCCACACTTGACCTCAAAATCCACAAATGAAATGGATTATTATTCAGCATGTCTGAAAAACCAGATCATTCAATCCTGTTTCTATAACATAACATATAATTCTGACTGATGATGCAAAATGGAAAAGGTGTTTACTGAAATAATACACATGTATTTCAAAATCCGTGTCCATCATAGATGTAAAATCATTCTGGGTGGAGTCCGCGCTAAGACAAGGGCATCAAGCAAGGACGGATCATTGCGAGCTAAACTATCAAAGTAATTCAGACATTTGACAGTTGAGTTGATGTATAATCAGTGTGAAGCTAGTGGAAAGTCTAATTGCCATTGTTTTGTAGAGCACTGAAATCAGGATCAAACACTAGCACTGGTGAAATCAGTGATAATGTCATATTTAACTTACAATTGATTTTAGTAGATTAGTAGATTTGTATCAAATATTGTCAAATATTGCTTTCTTTTGGCAAGCAATGTAGTGTAAGTAAACTTATCCTCAGTACATTTCGTTACACTCCCCTACTGAGTCTAACAAAACCTTATGGTAAGTCGCGTCAGGTAACCTGTGAGATCGACCAATCATAACACAGCTTACCAAATCGCGAAGGTGGGCCTTTGCACATACCTTTGTTTGCTGCTCAATAAATAAACTCATATGAATGACTCATGTCGTGTTATCACCCAGAAGTTTATGATTCCTCTTTATTTTGGACAAGGGAGCATCATCGACTTTAACATCATGTGTCCTCTTCTGGTGGCGAACATTTCCTCGTGGCTGAGGCAAGGGCAAAGGTTTCGTTGTGTCCAAAGTTTATTTTCTTGATAGCTGAATTAGAAAGAAAATTTCCCTCATACAATACTATGGTAACATTTTTTGACACAAAAAATGGCTTAATAATTGGGCAAAGGTTACCATATTGATGTTGGAGTCATTTGAAAGAGTAAATACCTTTCAAACAGGTCTGAAGTATTAAATAAACATGCGTATGAAACAGGTCTGAAATGACATTTTGTAACGCACCCAAATGTCCAAAGGGTTGAATTCTCTCAGCCCGTATTCCCATGCGCCTATGTCTTCCAAAGTGAGAACCTGACAGAATTTGTTTGCTAGAACCATAGGGAGACCACACTGCAGAAGGAATCGGTTTGCTTCAATCATGGAGTTGACTGAACCAATAATTTATGTTATACATTAATTTTGAATATTATAATCATTTCATGTATTAAGTTTTATTACGCAGAAATGACTTTTGTTTGAAATTTTAACCTGTTGTTTTGAGGCCCTCGTAGGTTTGATGAGTCAGGAACATTCCGTCCCTTGTCATGACAGATGCTTGCCACTTTTCAATATAACCCAGAAACTGAAATGAAAAGGAAGCTGAATAAAGGATCTATCTTCCAATATCAAAAAGCATTCTTCTAAAGGTCAATCAAAAGTGAAAAAGAAAACTTACACGGAAGCGATCATCATCACATCTTCTGAAAGGAAGTAGATATGCATTTGCTTTAGTTACTATTTCAGTCACTGATCTGAAACAATAATTTCAATACGTTAATTCAAGAAAATAGTGGCAGTAGCTCAGCTGGGACACTTAAAATATTGAAAACGAAATAACTGTCAAAATGAGCAGGAACCATAAATACTGTGTTTGGTTTCAATACCTACTTGATATTTCAATGAAAAAAGGGACTGATTTCTGGATAAATTGATACATTTGCTCTCACCTATGTCACAAAGCCCTCGTAAACCTAGGTCTCGTTACTTTTCTCGTAGCATTTACCTCCAAAACCATGACATGGGAGGTACGAATGCAGCAAGGAAAGGTACAAGATCTTACACAAATGTGGTGAAATGGAACACAGGTCAGAATGCCTATGAAAAACCTTGGTGTTATGATGGGAATATGTCTGTCTAATAGTTTCAGTTTCGTAACTCTTCTAGTTTCTGATGGAAAAGATGTTTACAGATGCTCATGACAAACTAGCAGTACATAATACAAACAAAAAAATCAAATGAATTAAGTTGATGTGATTATCAGTAGTGGTGTTGACAAAAAAATTGAAATAATCGAAGATTGGTTTCAGTGACTAAACGTCCAAGCAATCAATCACATCTTTCATGATCGAATACAAACGATTTTCAAACTACTGTTTCATAAGAATGAAGATTTTTATGGATATCAACTTCTTTATGAGAGAACACAACGTTTCGGAGTTAATGCTTACTCCTTCATCAGGTGGAGGATGAAGGAGTAAGCATTAACTCCGAAACGTTGTGTTCTCTCATAAAGAAGTTGATATCCATAAAAATCTTCATTCTTATGTATTTTCACTTCTAAATGACATTCAAAGACTTGATACTGTTTCATAGTCTGAAACACATGATGGAGCATATCTTTGTCAGGGCCTGAAAACATGTCAATTTCTTAGAAATTTTAATTCACAAACTAAAACGTCATGAATGAATATTTCTTGAAGACTCCAGGAAGTTTATGTTCATGATTTATTCCTCATCACCTTAACATAGCAAGCTGCATCATGGTATAAATATCTGCAACAAGAAGATGGATTGGAATGCTGAGCAACTTTTCTTCACGGATAGTTCTTTGGCAATGAAGCAATCATCTATTATGACATTTCAGCCGATTCCCAACACTGTGTCCCAGTCTCATTCTTTGACAGAGTACATTAATGCAATCAAAAAACTTATCCATCAAAAGGACAAATTTTGCCGTTTATTGACATTCAGGTAACCCAAACACTTGCAAGGCTCTTCCAACAGAATTACTGAATACCTGAAGTAAACATAACGTTATTTCTTACAATAATGTATATTTTGTAAAGAAATTTATCTAATAACATTAATTTGGATTCCTAACACTCACACAAAGAGTAAGTTCCTACCCGGGCTGCAAGGTACACTCTCATCACTGACTATGGTGCGAGATGGACATGTTCCGCTGTCAGGCGGGTGCACCTCAGTTGCTGCCAACCCCAGATAACACGACGCCATCGGTCCGTCAGTTGCTACAGTTGGCAAGCCGACAGTGGCTTGCAGCCCGCTCGCTTGTGTGCTGTAACAATGTTGCTATAAAGCTATGCAACGTTGTTAGATATATTAGCGTAATAAAAAACACGTTGTTTACGGTAATACCCAGTTGTGGATATGCGAGAATATAATTAGCGATCCTAACACATTCATTTACAAGAAATTTAAGAGATAAACAATTCGATTGCCGAAAAATTGAAGGTGATGAATCGTTAACAGTTCTGCCTCATGACCTCTGTTTTTGAAAGAACTGGATCGATCGATCCATGCCAATGATATTCGCATACTTTTTTTTAAAAAAGCTTATGTGTTACTTAATGTAGCATAAATATTTTGTTACTAATTTAAAGATCCAATTAAGTCAAATTTTGCACATTTGTGAGGAATCATCTCCACTTCAGTCACAAAATTCAACTTAATTTTCCGTTGTTTATTTATCGAAAGGCAACAATTTAACAAACATACACAGTACCGTGAACTAATTAACATGACTGCCTTTGTGATTGTCCATTGTGGAACAATACATGTTTTTATAACCTGAAATTGTGTGCGCAGTGCTTATATAACTTCAAAATTTCCTGTCAAATTTTAGAAACATCCGTCCCAAACTCAATTCATGAAAAGTATGCATACAACACTGACATAACATGTAAGTCAACGGGCCTGACGTCAATTGTCCGAATATAACTGGTACGTCGCATTCATTGTCCCAACGTTGGAATTATATATATCGTCTGATTTATTTATTTATTTAAAACGGCGTCGTTGTTGCTGTTGTTTTGTTGTAGTTGTTTTTCTTCTGTGATGTTTTCCTCCCGTATATGGGAGGAAGTATTCTAGTAGTGTTTTCAATTCGTTGAACACATTTCGAAAATGCCACCCAGACAAAAAATACATTGTTCATTGAGAACATTAAATAATTAATTAAGTGATAACACATTCCTTTTAGCTGTTAATAAAATACGGTATAAACCTTCGGACTCCCGAACATGTAATGTAAATATGATTTCCTATTGTTTCAAGAGCAGTACTTTAAAATACTGATTTGCGTTTTAATTGGACAGACAAGGCGATCGCAGTGTACACAGGAACCCACACAAAATTGGAAATTGATATCTGTGATCTTTCCATATAAAATATTAAAATTGGAAATTGATATCTGTGATCTTTCCATATAAAATATTAATAAATATATCAGAATAAACAATCAGTGTCCATACACTGTTTCCGTTTATGTTTCTTAATGAACGAATGAGTTTGGTTTTTGGTTAAGCAACATTCCAGCAATATCACGACAGGAAACATCAGAACTTGTAACATGTAGAAAATCGAACCCGAGCCTTCGGCGTGACGAGCGAACAGTTTACAACTATGACACTCCCATCGCTCCACCTGCTTGAGACTGGGAGAGTGCTAATTACACTTACTCACAATTTACCATGGGTTAATTATTATCCGAATTCATGAATGATTGTTATAAATCACGAATATATTTTAATGAAGGCCAGTTGGAGTTTTGAACATAATTAAAGTAAGAGAGGAAAACTACTGATATTAATATCTTTAACTTGACGAAATCACTGAAATATATGTCATCTATACTTCATGTTGTACGCAAATAAATTTATGATATATTAAGATCATGACGTTGAATATCTTGTGACACCTAGAACTGCAGTATGTTATACAATCTATACAGCAAGAGGTTACTTTTATACATAATTCATGTATTAGTAAGTTAGTAACCCTAAATTAAATACAAATATCCTTAATTAATCATTAATCAATGTATTTTGACGACAATTTTCTTACGATATATCCCTGTTACATTTCATAATTTGCCTTCGCGTCGGTGCCATCCAATGAGAAAATATTAATTTCAACTCCGCTATATTTGAGATATTGGAGAATTGATGGATTGAAGCAACAAGCGCTGATTTCAACAGGTTCCTGATACGGAACACATTCCACCTACCACCACGTAATTCAGGGAACTTCGCGAATATTTACAATTTTAAGTTCGCGCTGGCCTTAACCCCTGTGTGTTTGAAAACATTTGGATTTTTTTTAATAGTTAGGTTTCTTTTTCTATCTATAATTAATGTTGAAAATATTGGTTCCCTTGTCACGTTTTTAAATGGCACACCAACTGTTTGAAATCACCCACCCTCTTTACAACGCCTTCTGCTGAAATTTATTCAGCAGGCTTAAAAGGTTAAGGATAATTTCGTTAATCCTTTTGTTTAACAGGACAAGACAATTGGATATATATATATATATAATTGATGGCTAGATTCATGATAGGATTTAGAAATGTTTAACAGAACCTTGTTCAAGCAATCCAATGGTTGATAAAATGAGTGAGCGTTTTTTCTCCATGAACAACAAGACTGTGTGTGTTTTAAGAGTTGATGGATCAAACCAGGTATCAGTCGCTACCTTTCTTCCTTCGTGTGAACCGCCCCCATGGTGTAATGGTGATAGAGCATCAATCTCCAACCGCGTCAGACCAAAATATGTGAAGATATGGTACCTGTTGTTTCCTGCCTGCTGAATACTATTTTCCCACAGTGTTAAAAAAGTTAAATTAAATTCCACATGAACGTAAATGTAAATACAAACAAAATAACTGAAATTACATTTGTACTTGGATTTCCTAATCATAACATTGATATAAAATGTATGTGTCCTAGATGTATGTTTACCACTGTACAAGTATGATAAAGAAAATAATTTATGGCCAAGTCAGTCAATACTTTATACACAAGTGGACTCATGGCTGAATTTTCTGGTTCCATTCATGTGTTTGTATTGAGTCAGATGATAACATACGTCACTTGATCATCTTCACCACCTTGAATTTGTTGCCGGCTGGTCGTGGTAAATCCATTTCATGTTGGACTTGCAGTTTCAAGCTTGTAGGAGTCCTTTTGTTTTGCAGTAAATTTTTAGTGTTGTATTTTCCGTAATGAATCATGTTTTAAACAGTTGGTTCCGTTGTTGTATTTTATTGAGTTCTGGGAGAGTTTAATCAGGGCCAGCAGCTGCTAAGGTCTGTAGGTTCTCATAGCTGCCGGTCAACGTTGGCCCAGCATCGGCAAAGAAACCTTGGCCCAATGTTGGATCAACATCAGTTTAATTCCTCAAAATGTTTCACCTATCCTGAAACGTTTGTAGAAATCTAAAAATACTGCCACGTAGAAAGCAACATATTCTTCTAACTGAATTTACTTTGGGCTCTATCAGTGAAACAGCAACTCAGTCACTCTTTCTGTCTTTGCTGGACACCTCTGCACAGCTTGGTGTAGGCTCAAGAAAAATGTAAAGTGTTTCTGACACAGTTACATAAAATAATAAGCATGTTTCAAAACACCTTTCAAGTCTATATAAATCACTACTGATTAAAAACGTTATTTAAAAATAGGTGATTTTCAAATAAAAAAAAACCACCAACAGTATGGCCCTGATTCCTCTTGGCGTACATTTGGAAGCATTTGGCAGAATTCTTAGTAACTCCAGGACTACTTGCACAGAATGATCAGTGAGTAACAAAATAATCTTTAAAAAAATATGAAAAGGAAAGAAAAAAAAAAAAAAAAAATTAATGCCCTGTTATGTACACATTCCAAACATGCGCAAACTTTAGTACCTATAGTTGGTAAGATTCAAGGTAGACAGTCGTTATATTTCGTGGTATCCACGATTAGTAGGCTGTACCGCTGATTGAAGCCATCGCCCAGCTTGTAAAAGGTTTTGACTATGTAGCAGAATGTGTTATTTCGCTAACGGATATTTTAAGACATTCAGAATGTCATGTTTGGCATTATTACAGCATTCCAACAAGTCAAAATTACGAAAGTATGTGGCAAAACCAATTTCGAAAATGTGAAGATATTTAATGTCCCTACCACGTTCAAAATCGCGTTTGTTTCACAGTACCTGAGCGTGCCAAGCACCACATATAGTCCTTTATTAGTCTGTCTTTTAATAGAGATTCCTAAACACATGCTCTGACCTCGCATGGTGACAATCACTGTATTGTCTGGTCCAGACTCGATTCTTCAGATCATATCGTACAGCTAGCTGTAATACTGCGGGGAAACTTATGCCTATAATAAAATCAAAACTGTACAGTCGACCCTGCTTGTAACATAGATTGCTAATGGATATTAAAAGGTGCTTCTATTATGATGTCATGCAACAAGGATGTTGATGAGGAACTAGACAGTCTACAGTCACAACAGGCATTGCTCGATGATTACAACTTGAAAAAAAGCAACAAAATCTGCCTCTGTTTTAAACGTCAAATTATTTTCTGAAAAGTTTTGTCTGAAAAATATCAAAACAAAAGCAAACAAACAAAATGTATACTGCTGGAGGTAGAAATCAAGAAATGTTTATAGTGTCCTTTCTTTGAATTTCTCTCTTGTTGTCAATTGCCTTTGTGAAGGGTTGTACCAATGCAACAAGATGCAGGAAAGAATAATACTAGTAGATTGGAACGATCAATACATGACTGGATAACCTTTCCCCCAACACACAATCTGCCCACAGAACCATGTGAAACAAAATAACTGTAACTGAAAGTTTTTATTATTTATTTTTCTAATTTTTGAACTTTCCGATTTTTTCTTTACACTAAACTGAATGTCTTTGGAATGAATTTACTTTTAGACGGTCGAACACACGGAAGTCTGCGAAACGTATCCAGTATGGGTAAAGCAGTCACAGTTCAAAGTCAGAAACAATAAAAAGTACATTGAAACCAGTAAGCAATAAACGTCCTCTTTTGAAAGATGGAATTCATCGTGATCCCTGATTACATCGAACACTTTGCAAGGAAGAGAGCTGTGCGGAAAGACACTTATCTTTCTCGTCTTGGTTACAATCGTGTAAGCATTGTCACTACAATATATGTTATCGACTGGTATGAAAGTGTGCGGGGTAGCGATCTTCACAAGGTCCATTTCAATGCTAAACACCCAAGCGAGAGTCACCTTTTGAACCAATCGATAAATGTGTTATATTTTGGGTTTATATTGCAGTTATGGTGGTCAGAACACTTAAACTGTAGAACTCGTCCGTTTCAGGTAACTCGGACCCAAGACTGGGTCTTGAGAACATAACGCGGAAATACAAACAAAAGCAGACTTCATCAACAGCCTTCCATCAATTGTCCACCCTGACAGAACCGTTCTGCATGCTCTTTTGACGACCTTTCTCAGCTACAGCTCACTGCAACAAAAACAAAAATAATATATATTTACTACTTTACAGTTATAGACCAGTGAAGGTTCGGGTTAGAATATTCATCTTGAGTAACCCCTGCTTGTCGTAGTCGGCGATTAACGGGATCGGTTGGTACGGCTCGCTGACTTCGTTGACACATTTCATGGGTTCACATACGCAGATCAAAGATCTTGCTGTTGATCACTGGATTGTCTGGTCCACACTCAGTTAAGTATTTACAGTCAATTGCCATATGGCCGGAATATTGCTGAGTGTGGCACAAAGCTAAATTCACTCACTCACCAGTGTTATAAATGTGAAATGAATTGTCAAACTTTTTTTCATAATTTTTAATGTTTTTCATTCGATTGACAGTCTTTTCAAAACAAAGATAACAATTTGACATCCAGGTTAACAGACTATGGATCCAAGGAAATATTGGCAGTGACAATAAATAACATGAATATCCAAATTCATAAAAATAAGTTATGCACATAAACAAAAGAAAGAAAAAACAAACAAACGAAAACAACCGTGACATGATGATCAAAACTAGTAGAACATGTTGATATTACACTTTCATTCTGGAAAACCTGAAAATGTGACACTTTCTTTATAAAAAAAAATCTGCTTCCAAATATGACGTTTTTGAAGATACTGATAATGTTTAGAGGATCATTATTTTTATCGGGAGTACCAAAAAGTACGTCTTTTAGGTATTTTAATATTGATATCTGCTTTACATTTTGCCAGATATGTGTGATGTTGTTTAAAGACCAGAAAATGTGATCATGTGATACACTTTTGTGTTGACAGAAGCTCCTCTTTGAGTTGTCTTCATATCCAAATTTAGACAGCAGAGCATTTGTTGGCAAGATGTGATGTACTATTCTATATTAGAACCACTGCAATTTAGCGTCATTTGTACATCTGGAAGGAATCGTATTATGTTTTTTTTTAAAAATGCCACAATGTAGTTAAAATGTCTCTATAATATCTATTGTCAGTGGGAGGCAGTCCTCTTTCAACTATTGATAATTATAATGAAAAACATTGCCAGCACTAAGCTTTGGGAGGTTATACATGAAGAGATGACACCAATTTGGATGCTAGGCCTCTCTTAATTTTGTCAGGTTTATTGTACCAGATAAATTTGTAGCATTTTTCCTGGAAGTTATTTATAACTTCAGAATCTGGGTCAGGAAAAACACTAAATAAATGATTTAACTTGGGAATAATCAGTGATTTCAAAACGGTATTTCTTCCAAAGGGACTAGGATTACGTGTGGACCATGTCGACATTAAAGTTTCACAACTTCTTTTCATTATAATTTATATCTACCATATCATCTAAATCTAGAGAAAAAGTAATTCCATGAAGGCTGAAGCCCCCTTGGTCCAAGTTTAGATTAAAGTCTTAATTAATTAGTTTATTTATTTACAGACTATAGTTTAGATTAATGTCATTTTCGATCTCTATTTTCATCCAATCCATATGGGACGTGTCTTGTCAAACTTGTTATCACCTGACCATGGACCCCTCGCCAGTTTTCAACTATGGCGCTGATCACGTGACTTGATAGATCGAACGTTCAGCGTTATATAAGTCTTTTTCGGTATCTAGCTCCTTTTAATGATCACCCCGTGTCTACATTAATACTCGAAAAATAGGAGAAAAATTATGGCAGTTGTTTCACTCCAAATTGTACAACATACACTGACACACTGGGTAGAAAACACCGTCTAAAAGTTACAAGTTTTCTGGCAAAAGTCCTCTGAAATGAGGTCACGTCAAGTGACACTCTAACCGGCCACCGCAACCAAGGTCAGAGTTCAAGTACAAATATGACGTCATCATCGCCTGTTCTGACGTCACGGGGTTCTGATCGACGGAGGGCTCATATTGATTATTCTGGTGCAGTGATGAGGCCGTGCCTATGTCTAATATTGTAAGTTTGGTCTCTCGCAGCGTCCTAAATATCGCTATTTGTTATAAATTCAACATATTAATTTACAGTTAATCATTTTTTTAAACCTCGTCACTTTCTAAAGTACTCCTCCCAATTAATGTGATACAAATCCAATTTTCCAAATGTTTCGTATGGTTGCAAAATAGTCTTTGTTAAATATATTTTGTGTTTTTGTAGAATTATATATATACTCACATTCGTTCAAAATATGATTAAAATATTATTAACACGTTCAAGAAATGTCAGTAGAGAACACATCTAATTATATTTGGTCCTGTTTGAAAATCACATTCTGGACACGTGCCATGCCATACAAATATAGTGTGGATGTCTCCCAACTTATGAAAGTGTTGAAATATTACAGACTATTATGCGTTTAAAGTGTTTGGAATTTTAATGTCACTCTTGTATCAATAATTTCATGAGCAAAAACGTTTCTTGAAAGAGTGAGCAAGTTTTTTCCATGAAGTTCCTAGCAACTAATGACAGTATAAGTTGTTAACTGGTCTCGAGAGGGGCATGGGCTCATGGTTCCTCGAGGTGTGTTTATGTTCCTCGAGCCCATGGCCCTAGAGGGACCAGTGAACATTGTTTCTGGAACCTCGAACGGTGCCATCACGGACGTAAGTGCTGGTGCTGAGCTCTTGACAAGTTCCCCCAACGGTCCTTTTCAGGGCCATGGCCCTCTATAGGGCTATCCATATATCCAAAGAGAAAACTTTAAAACATGATTTGAAAACATATTCAAAATACCTGTTGCAACATAATTGCAGGCTTCAAAATTGTCTTAATGTATGTGGAATGTGAATTTATCTGTCCTGAATGAAAACAATTCTCTCCTAGTGGTAAAGGTTACCCCAAATTGATCAAGCGAGACAAATACTCCTGAATATCCACGCAATTATGCAGTATTTATTCACTAAATAGAACATAAATGAAAACATTTGTGAATATTCTGCTTTAAAGGTCCCGCTAACATTTCAGTGTAGATGAATAACATGTTTAAGTCTGGGGTCACTGCTACACAGGTTAATTGCAATGTATCCAAACTCACTGAATATAGATAGAAGTATGTACAAGCGGTAGTAACGACGCCATGTTATGCACAAACCCCGATATATGTGTATGCACGAACGTAACTGACATTAAACAGGGTGTGTTCTATCTGTCATCCAGTCAGTTGAAAATAAGTGATATTTTGTCAATAAAATGTCAGTTGTGAACACTGCCAAGCCGTAATACAAGAGTTCTGAACAGTGGTTTACTGGCTCAAGGCGAGGCAACACAGCGAGGGGCAGTCACTGACAGAGTCTCTCGCGCTCACTGCCGCTGCACCGAATGACCCGTCGATCAGTTAATCAGTGCGGGGTGTCTTCTGTTCCGATGCCCAGACTTGCTGACCAAATGCATTTGGAGAAACATGTATGGCTTCAATCAAACAAATACTCATGGCAGAGTTACAGTTGCACAATCGACTCTTCTTTTGGCGAAGATTACTAATAAAGAGGAAAGTGTTTTGGTTGTCTCCATTCTCTATAGTGAACATATGTTATTGTTACGAATTTCCATCTCTGTTCTTATGACATTATCTTGAATGAGGAAACTATTCAACACTGAAAATGCAACAACGTGGAAACATTTGTGCTTCGCCTCCTTCCTTCAACTACAGAATCTCCCCGTTTTTAGAAACTGTTTTCTGTTCCAAGCGGTATGGGGGAGGTGTTTCCATAATGTGTGACTGTGTTCATTCAGATCGAAACAAGTTAACTACATTTATCAGCTTATCAACACTTTTGAACTTTATGGTAATTTTTGTCCATTATTTTTGGATTGACTATGATTTTAGGCTGCATGTATCGCGGCATTATACCACATGGTACCCATGCTGGGATTCAAACATGGATTTCCAACATGACGAGCGAGCATTTTTACCATTAGGCTACCCCTACCGCCCTCCATTATTGTGGGTTTATCAAAGATACGAAGAGCTATCAAGCAAAGGTTAACGTCACTAGGCTGCCATCTTTTGTCCAGCTTCATCGCAATTCTCTTGTTTGGGTTTTTAATTTTTCAATTTTTGGATATATATATTTTTTTTTTCGGAAGTGTTGGGGGGAAAAATGAGTCCTTGCTGACATGAAAGAAAGAAAACTGTATAACCACACTAAAAGCATGGTATAATACTTTACTCAGATGGTTTTAGTTCAGATTTTGAAATAGATATTTATTTTCCCTTGAAGACAGAATTGAGACAGCACATTCTGACAAGATGAAGTTAAATTTTAAGCAACATTCTCGGAGTAAGGCGTGTTCAGCGAGTGAGTCAGTGAGTGATTTTAGTTCTGCGCCGCAGTCAGCAGTATTCCAGCTATATTGCGGCTGTCTGTAAATAATATAGTCGGGACCAAACAATTCAGTGATCAACAGCATCAGCATCGATCTGCGCAATTGGGAACCAATGACGTGTCAACGAGCCTGACCACCCGTTCCCGTTTGTCGCCTCTTACGACAAGCAAATTCGCTTTTATGGCAAGCACGGTAGCAGATATTACCATAATTATAATTAGGGAAGCCAAGACAGTTCCAGACCGTTACCCTTTCATTTAAGTCCAATAAACAACCAACCTATTATAAACTTCACTAATTTTCAATGAAAGATTGATATTTAAGTCTTATTTTCCGTAATAATCTGGCTTTAGGATATTACACTCTCATATTCTTCAGTCACTGTCAACAGTTAATCCAAGAATGCATTTTTTCTTATAAAACATAAAGTTATTTTGTTGTCTCAAACTAGAGTAAGCAACATTCATTAATATTTTTATACTGATCACAAGTATTATTGTTCATAGTTTACAAGTGATTAAAAACTATTTCCCTAATTCTTGCAACTGGTTTATGTTTCGTGAGTTATTGTTTCAAAAAGTAGACTAATCATATAGGTTAACGGTCTGGACAGTCAGTAACGGTCTGGACAGTCAGTAACGGTCTGGTCTCAAACTTACTTCAATATTACCAATTGTTTGGTTTATTTTATGATTTAAATGAACACTCGTCATGATTTATGATTTGCTGAACTCGTGCAAACTGTTTTGAGGTAAATCATTTTAATATTTCTTGTATTACGGACCCGCTGACAGCCTTTTCTTAAAACTGAAAAACAAATTGACAATTGATCACATTTTTCCTCCGACTTCCCAGATTGAGGGTTGGTCATATAAAACAAAGTTATAAAAGTCATGACAATACTATTGAAATATACTTTTAATCCATCAGGAAAGGGCTTGTTTAGTTGAATGTATATTGAATGCTAAATGTCCTTCATTTGACCACTGCAAATGTCTCACTTCCTTTTTTGCAAGTTTTTTTTCCAGTGAACACATTTATCTAAAGCATAATTAACTGAAAATTCTTCCAAACCATTACCATTTAGTTTCTAGACCACTACCAAAAGGTTTTTATCTGTTTGTTTAAAGAAGAGCCAACCTTACAAAATATTATGGAAAATACTTCTAGTTTAATGTTAATTCAATAGATATAGTAATAACAGTTGTATCAGTGAACACATTTTTGTAAATCATAATTAAATGAAATCCTTCCAGACCGTTAGCACTTTATTTCCAGACCGCTACCAAAAAATTTTTTTTTGCTGTTGGTTTAAAGTGAAGAGAATCAAACTTTTAAAAAAATATTCCACAAGACTTTCCTGATTTTCTAAAAAGTCAATAGATATAGTGATTATACTTTTTTCAGTGAATACATTTATTTAACGCATAATTAACTGAAAACCCTTCCAGACCGTTACCAGTTGGTTTCTGGGCCATTACCTAAAACACTATTTTTGCTGTTAGATTAAAGATAAGAGAATCTAACTTAAAAACATTCCTGATTTCAAGCAAAATTCAATAGACTAAACGATAACATATTTTCAGTAACTACATTTCTTTAAAGCACATTTAACTGAAATTTCATCAACACCATTACCATTTTGTTTCTGGACCATTACCCAAAATATCATTCTTATTATTGATGGGGGTGCAGTTTGTTTTCTTTGGGTAATTTTAAAATTATGCACAACATATAAATAGCTGAAATACAATGAAACCTTAAGGTGATTTTTATCAAGTACAACATCCATTATTGTTCATTAAATGTAGAAAAACTCCAAACCAATACTTTTCTTTCCTCACCGTTACCTTCCTAACTGGTAGTGGTCTGGAAATTTTCAGTTAATATAATGTTATTATTTCATGATGACTCCCTAAACTGACCAAAGCACATGGCTGTGAACAGAATGCACTTTACCTAATTGTACATGAAAAAAAAAGTTTTGATTTTATTTTTAATTCAGATATGTTTAGTAATGGTTTGGAAGCATAATGTTACAGTTTAGAATCCATACTTATTTGGAATAATTTCGAAGAGTCAATTTCTCAGGGAGTTCAAAATGCCTCTGCCATTTTGAAAGACAGGAAGTTGTTCTCCATAAAAATAGGAAGTAGAGTTACAAGAAGAAGTAGGGAGCAGTCATTGTAATGTTTTTCTGTGAATTCTGGACTGGAATGTGTTGGACACATGTTTCTTTAAAAATGTGTAGATACCAAATGAGTATTTTGATAAAACAAAGCATTGTTTCCAAATTGTTATGAAGTACTGAAGAATATACAATGCATTATTTCAAGTTGTAATTAGAAATTATGTGTACAATTTTCAAATTTGAATATGAAGGGTAGCACTAGGACAGCGCATTTTAGTCAAATTTGTCCAGTCAAATGCAATAAAGACATTAAAAAATTGGTACGGTTGTTTTATCACCAGTATCATGTAACCATGGTTTGTGTTAACATATGTATACCATTAATTATACATTGATAAGAAAAGTTGTCTTTATTGATGCTCCGGACAAGAATATTGTACTTCTTACCTGTTATTTTGTTACACACACTTAAAAATTCAGTTCTATCACTGCATGTTTATGAGATAAACCTGATCTACACTGCATCAGATGAAAAAGTGAAATCTGCTGGTACTTTTCAATGCTCTTGATATCCCCTCAACTCTCTGTCCTGAAAAACATAGCGCACTGAAGGCGATTTGAAGAGAATATTTTGATATTTCTGATTGATTTCTGACAATGTCTTACTCTTCAGATCATAAAACATTTACTTCCAAGTCCTGTTATATGAAACACATTATCGTTATGCCAAAGACACTCTATGTTATTGGAAAGAAAATATGTGAAACAAATTTGAAAAACTATTTAATTGTAAATTTTTTTTGGATCTATCTGTAATGAAAGAAAGAGTTCTTTGCGTGTTATCCTCAGAAGTATAGTAAAAAATACATGCTATGTCCATATCTCCAAAAAAGGTGACTAACAATGAAAAGGTTTGTTACAGAGAAGACAATTCGATTGTATATTTAGTTAGGATAAGAATACATCAGTGGCATTGGCTAGGCTCATATCAATCAGTTTCTAAAAGTATTGTTTTTACCATACTTGTAGACCAAAATATATAGTCTATATTTTAGAACTTTGCCAATTTGTTACCCTAGAGGCATTTCAGCATTACTGGAAAGACATTTCAGAACAAGTTCATGGAAGACAAAGAAAAATTTAAAAACTATAGACTTCGTGCTTTAAATAAACAACAATTAAAGTAGCAGTTACCATCTTGAAATTTGTTTCTTTTAGGAACTCAGAAAAAACATTTAATGACACGTTTGACAGTATTTGTCATGAATTTATGAAACTGTCAGACAGGTTTACAAGTAACAAATGTATGAAAGGTTTGGAGCACCATCCTCAAATTGTCAAACAGGTGTACAACTAACAAAAGAATCCAAGTTTTGATCATCTGCCTCAAGCTGTCAAAGTAACAAATAAATCAACAAAATTAATCTCTGTATTTGTCATACCCATTTTGCCAGTTCTGAAAGACTTTCAGAAATGAATGTTTCACTGATTTTTTTTCTTTCAGATTATCACCAATTAACTTTATTTAGGAAAATGGATGTTCAACGTTTTGATTATTTTTGCAGACTGATTATTACAGTGTCCTAATTAGTATGATCAGTCACACACAATCCCTTTCAAATAACAGTCTTTAAAATGGATATAAACATGTAAAGTTTCACGAACAGACTTCTGTGTTAAGCATAAGGTAATTGTCTCATATCTTAATGCACATCTGAATAAATCAGGAAAGAAAAACAAAAATGAAAGATCATCTATATTAAACTGTCTTTGCAGTAACAACATAAGTCCTTTAAATAACAGGTATTTTTGAAAGGTGTGAAACATACAAATTATTAAGGAAAATATCGATTGTAACTTCAAATATAAACTTAATGGTCCTAATGTAAGGGCATAAAAAAACTAGATGAACAAAGACCTCCTGGATATAATGGGAATTTTCAAATTTGTAGTGATTTGTCTTTGCAGTTACATAACTTGTCTCTCCAGTAACAACCTTTTACAAATATGAGTACAGCTGCATTCAGCAGAGAAAGTAAAACATGTTTCAGTTTCTGCACATATACACCGCAGATCTTTATCACAATTAAGCTGTTAATGACATTGACATTAAAATAAAAAGAATATATGACTAATCAAGATATTTTTCTTTGAAGTAACACTGATGTTATTTCCAATGAACAAAATAGCTGTTCAAGAAAAGACTGTTATTTGAGAGACAAATTGCAAAAGTAATTGCAGAAAAAAATATGACTATTCCCTTTCCCATTTCAGACAACATCTTTGTGTTGTAATTATCGTTCCAAATGCAAAGAGAAACTCATATTTTTGGAAATTGTTTGTTTCTTTTGTTAATTGATGTTACTTAAAAGACATCCATACAAATGCTGGCAAATGTTTACCTTTTTCACTTCATTTCCTTGGACTTAACGCCACATGTTTATCACTCTGAACCAAAGGTTGTTAATGAGCATGATAGGGAGTTCCACTTTCACAAGATGACAGATCACTGATTATTTCATACTTTTATGGAACTGTTACAGGAAAGACATCTTTCTTGTATACAAGAGAAAAAGATTGTGTTTTACTTAAAAATCCAGCTTTAAAAATCACAAATATCTTCCAGGAATGGGAAAAGGTCTATTCTTTTCAGCTACTCAAGCAACAATATTTTCTTAAATGAAATTTCGTGCACAACAGACGCCCGATGTTAGGTTTCTGCACCCGGATACATGACAAAATGCATATCCTTTGTTACAAAAAGGAATAAAATATTTGGCCATTTTCTTTGTCGTAAAAAAATCCCAAGATAGATTAGATATTGCAAATGAAGGAGAAATCAGATTTGTAACATATTGATAAAATTTGACTGTTATATTGAAGTTTGAATCTTGATATGTGAAAAAGCTGCATCTTTTGAGAATGACTCATGTAACGTTTTTCACTTCCGTCCGCCATTAGGGACGTTTCTCATATGAATGTAGTTGTAGTGTTGACTAAAACCCTTAGCTTCATTCACTTTTCACACTTAACTGTAGATATGTAATTGAGAAGGTTATATCGTACACAGTAAAAGCGAACGTGTCAAGTTACATAGAAAATGGGTGGTTCCTCATATTGTTGCAGACAATTAATCATTGGATTGTCTGGTCCACTCAAGATGAATTACAGACGGCCGTGATTTCACTGGAATGTTGACGAGTGCAGAGTTGAAAAACGTTAACCAGTACAAAATCGTCATGTCCTTCCTAACACGTAACAGTATGTTTTTAGGAAACCGCACATAACCTTAATGAATGTACTGATTTCCATAGTCTGTCTGATATTGTTTCAAAATAGTTTATTTGTTTGTTCATTTCTCGGTCACTCCCACGGGTGCCTCATCAATTTCAGCAATAAGGACTAAAAATTAGCTGATATTAAAGAAAAGAAAACAAATACGTATCCGACAGTCTGGCCGTGAGACATGTTTTTACGACTTGGCCAACATTGTTGCTACTCGCTCTGATTTTCTGACAGTTGATGTCCCTGAAATCGACATGCACGTGTCTACCTGACGTCCAGCCGGCTGGCATGTGCGTCTGTGGGTGAGGTCTATAAATAGATTTGACAGCCGGAATATATCGAAGTTTCATTCCCACTGAGTATTTCGTCTTGTTTGCTTGGTACAGGGCAGTAACTTGTGATCGAAAAAGATTATTTTTTAATCCCTCAGACAATGTGAGAGGTTTCACGTTACAGAAAAATTATAAGGGTTATTCATAACATGGATTGCAGCACAATATGAATGTTTGTTCTAAAACGGGTTTGTGAGTGGACAGCTATCACGATACTATATTGTCAGCTGATACCTTAGTACATTTCAATAATCTGGACTGTATCATATTATCAGGGAAACTTTACACCACTAGATAATGGTGTGCCTCTACCAGATTCAAACCCCGTAACCCGAGTTCCACACAGCCACCATACTGTGACACAACTCCACTTACCACAATGGCGGCCGATGCTAGCGATTTCTTGCCAATTTATATCTCGTATCATTAATTCTTAGCTATCATAACTTCCTATGAAAAAGTATTACAAAATATGTGATAATCATGTTAACTGAAGACTGTGGCTCTTCTAAAAGATTCCAGGTTTTGGCGTCAAAATATTGAGGCTGCATGATGTATAGATCATTGATGGTACAACTAACTACCAGTCATACAGTGAAACTGCTTCATGATGAGAACTGTACAGTGAGTTACATGGCCACTATAAAGTCCTATTTAGGGGGAAACAGTTTTGACCAACAGGACGCCTCTCCAGCATTACTTATCACCCAGTGCATCCCAGCACCAGTTAAGACATGCGGCAATCCCCATGTCTGTCTGTCTGTCCATCTCCCTTGCCTCTAACTGACATTGAGGCCGATGGAGTAGCTTAGCGGTTAAAACGGTCGCTCGTCACAACGAGGATCCAGGTTCGATTCTGGACATGAATACAAAGTGTGAAGTTCATTTCTGATGTCCCCCTCTTTTATCTATTGCTGGAATATTGCTAGTAGTGCCGTAAAACCATACTCACTCAATGTGACATGGCCTAATGAAGGTAGACATACAAAACTGAAATAGTGTAGGGGCTAAACCCAAAGTACAGTGATAGTCACAAATGAATACCCACCATGTCAAATGATCAGGAATATATGTTTACACATATTTTATTCACAATGAGAAAAGGATTGGGGATAAGTACTTTCCACTTTAAAAACTCTCCAAAGATATTTACAAGAACATATTACATCACAAGAAATTATTAGAAACAGAGCAAGATTGAAGGATAACAGAGGGAAATGTTATAATACAAAAGGTGTATAGAGAAAAGGATACTGGAATCGTTTAGATTTGCAAATGTATTGATGTACAGTTTTGAATATAATTTCATTATAGTGACTGGACGGAAGTAACCTTCAACATTGATTTGACATCACATATTATTTTCACAAGTATTTTCGAACTCGTGACTCTTTTACTCAGAGTCTCGCTCTCTACCAATTGAGCTTCACAGACCTTGATAAGAATAACTTCAAAATTTAGGGTGATACTTGCTAGGTGGAAGTTGGTTTGCTAATGGCAATATTGGCATGATGGAGTGCTTGAAACTGACAGGAACTGAAAATGATTTATCAGTGGAGTCGGAATCGTCCGTCAATGGACGCCCAGACTGAGTATGGTTTCTCAACTTGATTTTCAACAACTTATGACGGGTACAATTTTTGAGGAGTCACTCCTATGGACAGGATAGGAGGGCCAGGCAGCATTGTTGGGAAAAGTTTGGTTAGTGAAAATACTATGTCAGGTGGTCAAGGGCCAGTGGGTGTTCGGTGGTTTTGAGAGAGGGGCTGGACACAAGATTTGTGTGATACCACTAACCAGCAGACATACTTCAGTGATCATTTTTATTAATGAACGCCCTACCAAGCCCTACAACTCACATTTTTATTTGCACCAAACGCCCAACACGCGCATGATTTTGACGAGAAATTGCATATAATATACTTACATTAACGTGTGTAGAGCTTGATTCAATAACATCAGCGCCCCTAACACCCCCACTGCTACAAGGTAGAATACATCTATGGTAGTCTCGAAACAAATTATATATAAGTGTTATTGCGTTCACTCGTCACTCGAAGACCCGGGTTAGATTCCTCAAGTGGATACAATCGTAAGGCCTGGTGTCACGCCTCGCATAAACACCTGCACGCACTCGCTATATAGACTTAGAGTTGTAACACCACCTAAGGGTTTCAGCGCTACGGACATTTATTTGTTAAAGTTTTGGAGCTCAGGCCGCTTCGTGTCAGTGGTTCCTGAACTCACACTGTAGCACCAGTCTAATATTTGATCAGATTATTCCGAAAAGGCCTCGAATGCTTCAGAAGCTGGTAGAGTGTGTTATGTGCACTGGTTATAGTACCATGTGCTTCGATCGTATGTAACTCCTAGACGGAAAACACTTCATTACAATCTTCCCCATCATCGATATCCAAATTTACTGGGTATTTTATGTATTTATTTATTATTTTTTATGGTCGGTTTGTTGCTCAGCAATGTATTTAGATGAAGAGTTTTTGGCTCCTGTCTCGTCAAACGTTTTGTAAATGTCAGTGTTATATGTAAGTAGCTTGTCATCATACTTAAGTTGGTGCAGAAAAAGAGAACAGACGGCAATCAGGTTATCCAAATCAGTCACCCTCACGACCCTCGGTGTGGTGTGGGTCAACATGGAGGAGAGGTGTTAGCTTCATGCTCTGGAAGTATTATATATATATCCAAAACTTTAACACATGAAACTAGCTTCTCGGACAAACCAGTAGAGAAAGGACACGTGTCCAGCGAACATTCCCGACGTCAGATGGTGTTCATGAATAACGATGCTATGACTCGCACCGTTGTCAAAGCTGAAAATCTTATTAGCTTGCAGTGTTAGCCTATCCAAGAAAAGAAGTTTTCTGAGTTTGGTGGTCTGTCACAGCGACTACATTGGGCTGAAGCGTTCGTTGAACGGAAATCCTTAAAGCTATAATGCAGTTTGTTCACTTTGGGGGTTAATTTGTGGCTTGTGGAAAGCACCCGTGAATCTCATGTCACTGGGTTTATTGTTGAATATTGTGTGTATTAAACTGGTTCTAGCAGTGTAACTATGTGACTAGACCAATATCTAGTATCTAAAGAACATATTTTACATAAATAAATATATTTTTCAAAAATAATTCTCATGAAATGTCAGGAAAAGGAGCGAAGAGACTTTTTCCATTCATTCTGGTTATCTAGACTTGTATATATTCTAGAACTGCATGGGCTGTATTGGACATGTTTGTTTCAGCATCTGTATGGCATGCGATACACAGTTACTATTGTCACAATAACGTGACCATGCATTAAATCTGTGCAGTTTCCTCACTTTTATTTACAGTTTTATGGGCTGTTGTAAGACGTAAATCGCCCCTCCTTCAGTGTTTCAATAGCGCCAGCTATTCAGCGTATGCAGCATAACACCATTCCTGCCTTCACAACAAGGGTGCAACAATGGATGAGTTTCATTGTGAATAGAGGAGTTTGTGTTCCACAGCCATGTCAGTGTTTGTAATATTCATGTCTAACGTGAGACGAAATAAATGTATTGACTATGTCTCCCTACCTACTTTATAAGTACCTTGATACCCGTCATTGTATCCCAATTGCGTATATAGATGCTCATGCTGTTGATCACTGCATGGTCTGGTCTTATTATTTACAGACCATAGCCATACGGTTCGAAAATCGCTAAA
The DNA here is from genome assembly GCF_037392515.1 of Haliotis asinina. Taxonomy (NCBI): domain Eukaryota; kingdom Metazoa; phylum Mollusca; class Gastropoda; order Lepetellida; family Haliotidae; genus Haliotis; species Haliotis asinina. The sequence goes on along the minus strand of NC_090295.1, from coordinate 11,608,625 downwards.
TGCGACATTAACTAATAAACAGTGAAAAAAAGGAGATACTAAACCATAGTAATGTAATCATGTGTGACAAATAAACATTTCATGTCTACAGTTTCTGTACGTCCCCTACAGAAATAGCGATGCATTGCTGAGAATTTTCTGTGTTGGTCAACACCCGAAAGATAAGTCTCATCAGGTCTTGGTCAGTAGGAAGATAAAAGACTATTCTTCTCTCTCCTGCGTTCACCAGATCTCACTCTTTTTCACTCATAATCCATCTTTAATTAAAGCCCATGACACCTCCCAGTTTCAACCACTTGATCTAAGCAGCCCCGGCCGCTTCTCTCACTCCCCGAACGTTTGGAAAATCTCCTCTAAAATCACCTACCATGGCTACCCCCAATGACCAACCGACTCAACTAAATAAGTTAGCTTCAGCAACAGCCGTTGGAGGCAGATGCCCCTCACAGTACCCAAAGGATCCCGAAACAAGGAAGGCAATATTCTACCCAATGGCATACCGACAACAATCTAACCTCCATTACAGGCCCCACCCACTGTACCTTCTTGTACTCGAAAACCTTTACATTTCGGCTCATACTCGATATGGTAATGACAAAAACGTCAATAGCGCCATGTTCACTAAATCGGGGGAGCTTGGTTTGGTTGTCTTTAACGTCACACTCAGCAATATTCCAACTCTCTGGCGGCGGTCTGTACAAGAATAAATGGCTAAAACCCCCCACAGAGCTTCCTCAAGAAAAACAACTTCGCCACAGTTCACATATGCTAAACACTACAAATAACAAAGGGAAATTTCCCGAGCACTCAAAACACAACGGAAAGCAATAATAATTATTCTAAAGCCACGTGGAACAAACTACAGCAATAAAGTTAAAGAAATCAAATCATCTGTAAGACGACCATGCTTATGACAGATAAAATCGCAACCATTAACCCCGTACAGTAAGCACAGATGTTGTAATCACCCTGCCTCGCTACAACAGAAAAGACTCGCTACATTACTTTACAACATACCACCACCCCAAGCCCAAATATCCGACACTGCACCTCGACCAATACAGAAACTCTACCCCAACTCTATGAGAACAGACGTAATCATTCTGCTAAATTCCCTACAACATAAAATACTCGCTACATTGAAACAAGTGATCCCAACAAAGAAACCCCGACAAACCCCAGAATCACACAAACTCGTATCACTCAGGTAAAATATATGCAAAATCATAAAAATCAACACCACCACCACTACTACTACTACCACCATTAATGATAATAATAATAAGGGCCTGATGATGTACGCCTCTTTGTGGTGGGCCTAGATAGGGGAATTTTATTCCCTGAACCAAACATACATCACCCAGTTAGGGCTGACCCCTAATATCTTGGTCAAAACATCTCAAATCCACACTACTTGAGTGTTGACAAACAACTAGTGCCCGTCAGGAACCTTTGCAAGAGCAGAATGCTCAAGTGGCAGCTGACCCCAAACCGAGTCAACCTCTTTCCTCTTCCTGAAGGAAACTCTTCCGAGAAAGAGCCAATTGGCCCCGAAATTTTGGACCCTCACTCTTCCTCGGTTGCAGACCTTTCCGGAAATCCTGTTTACATTTTGTTTACTTCTATTTATGAAGACATTTGTGATTAACCTTTAAAGAAACGGAGGCCAATTAAACAACTGAACGTGTCTTTTCCCCAAAATGAAATTGATGTACTTAATGAAATTATCTCTCTAAAACTTTCTTCGGACTGTTCATTACATGAAGTAAATTGTTGTGTCTATGGTTCACACGGTTACCAAAGAAAAGTCTTCTAATACTAAGAACAATAAACCAAGGACTAACCGATTTCAAGTAAAAGTAACAAACTAGAAACATAATTCCTGGTTAGAGCTGTGCCTGAAATTAAGATCATCAGGGAATCCCATGTCTAAACGACAAAAGGCAATTTGGAGAAAATTAAAATTACTGTACAAGACAACAAAAGAAAAGGTCCTTCTCCAAATTGTCGATTCCCTGAAGGCAAAAATAAAAGTTTGGACTGAAAGAAAGAAAAAATGGGAAAAGAGAAATAAACTTATCAAGGAAAATAAAATGTTTAGAAATAATGAAAAACAATTCTATAGGCAACTTAAAACAGGTGGAGTTGGTGAGCATGACAAACGGCCTCCCATGTGTCCAAACACCATTACTCCAATGTGTTAATTCTCTTGTGGACACAGGTGATGTTCCTCCATGGTTCTGCAAAGGTCGCACTATACTCCTTCCCAAAAAGGAGACTTGACTGATCCCAAAAACTACCGCCCTATCACATGTCTAAATACTCAATACAAATTATTCACAGGGTGTTTGACAAACCTCGTGTCATCTTACTGCTCGTCCAATGAGATAATTTACAGAGAGCAGAAGGGGGCGAGAAAGGGATGTTGGGGGTGCAAGGATCAGCTTCTTGTACAGAAAATGATTTTGGAAGAGGCTAAAATGTATCACCGCAACCTCTCCATGTGCTGGATTGACTACAAAAAAGTATATGATTCTGTCCCTCATGAATGGATTCTGAAGTCTTTTGAGTGTATTGTCCTCACTGAGCCGACTACTTGATTTACTCAAGTCGTTAATGAGTAGCTGGGCGACTCAACTCAAGATGTACTCGCAAGGGCAGGTGCAGACTTCGGAATCTATTCCAATCAGAAGGGGAATTTTCCAGGGGGACTCCTTTAGTCCTTTGCTTTTTTGTCGGTCCAATTTGAAAGAACATGTTCTCCTTGTCGAGTCCTTTTCTAATGATATTGGCATGACATTTGGACTCGAAAAATGCAAGGTAACCAATAACGGATCGGTCAGGTTACAAGGGGGAGGAGTTATTGTGGATCTTGTGTAAGATCAGGCCTACAGCTATCTTGGAATGCAAGTTCGAGACAAGCTCCAGAATGCCCAGATATCCAAGATAAACTTCGGGCTGAGTGTAAATCTTGTTTAAAGAAAATCTGGAGGTCACAGCTAAATGCTCGTAACAAGGTCAAAAGCCACCAATGCTTTTGCAGTGCCAGTCCTCTCCTATTCCTTTGGAGTAGTTGATTGGACCAAACAAGACATCCAGGGTCTTGACCGCCTGACTAGAAGGATCATGTCTGATAACAGAGCACACTACCCTCGTTCCTCTCTTAATCGTTTATATATGCCAATCAGTTTGGCAGGACGGGGTTTGATTAATGTGGACGTTATTTATGACAGAATTTTATTGTGTACTTTTGCACATATTTATTTATCGGATGATCCCCTGGTGATGCATGTCAAGACTCACGATGAAAGCAAGGAATTCCGCAGCTATTTTAAGCGTGCCAAGGTTGTTGGACAAAATTTGAAGTTGATTTTGTTGATGGCGATGTACTGCTGGACGGTACAGTGATGGGAGTGAACCAGGTGAAGTCCTTCACCAAGTCTGCTCAGAGTCGGTCCTTTGTGGAGAAGCTGTCTGGGAAGCCACTGCATCGTGTGTACATGCAGTGTGTGGAACAGAACAGCAATCCAACCGACTCCTTCGCCTGGATGAAGTCTGCTGGTCTCAAATGTGAAACTGAGGGCTTCCTTTTAGCTGCTCAGGACCAGTCACTTCCCAATCGCAATCGCCAGATTTTTATTCTAAAAGAAAATATCAATATGAAATGTCGTCTTTACAATGAATTCACAGAGACTGTCCAACACGTTGTCAGTGGATGCCCTTCCTTGGCACAAACAGCATATCTTAAAAGACATGATGGCATGGCTCGCTGCTCTTACTATCGTTCGTCTCCGTCTTGCCTGTGGCTATGACCCCTGAGGTCCATCCATGGTACGACCCTGAACAGGTCCAGGGCGTCCTGGAAAACGATGCTTTCAAACTTCTCTGGAATAGGCCAATATACACCCTGAGACGAATTCCAGCCAACAAGCCTGATCTTGTCCTTTTTGATAAAACTAATAAAATTATTTATATCATTGAATTTTCTGTCCCTTTTGACAGCAATGTGATTGGCAAGATTCAGGAAAAGCATGATAAATATGCGGACCTTTCGCCTTTGAAATGTCTCGCCTGTATCACAAGTACACTGTCGTCAGGCTCCCCATTGTTCTCGGTGCCCTTGGTTTGGTACCTCCTGATCTCTTGGCGCAGATCAGGAGAGTGCCCGGATTCTCCACCAGGAGGACAGCCCTTCTGACAATCTGGGTAATGCAGAAGGCTGCAGTGTTGGGGAGCCTCCATATTCTCCGGAAAGTTCTTGGTGGGTTCGACTAGGCAGTGTTTCCTGGGAGAAGTCCCATTCGCTGTGTGGGCTGCGTGTAGAGGGGGCGAGGGCCCGAAGCTGATGATGAGCTTTACAAGCCTGACTGTGCCAGGATAACCAGAACCCTCTCTGCTGCAGTTTAATCTTAATCTGTAAAACATAATAATACACCCATTTCATCATCACCAAAACACAAACAATGTACATGCAGACCAGAGCTAGCTCACACCAAAGAAGATCGCTAGATCACGTCGCTGTCAATAGTGATACCCCCGTTATACGGCGCTCACATGCAGGCACATACAGTCGGCTCACGGCGCTACGTACATTACTATATGTAGGACACTATCTTACTTTTTGTTCTTGTTTCAGCTTTCCTGGAGGAGTTGAAACAATCATCACAAAAATATAACACCAAACGAAATACTGGTAGTGGATTACATACACCACCACTGGTCAGATTGACCCCACATCTACACTGACGGGCAACACATACCCGATACCAATCACTCAGTCGCCGTCACAACACACACAACAAAACCAGACGTAAAGTTTTACAGCATCCACACGCCTCCCAACAACCTTTCTATATATACCGCAGAAAAATACGGCAAAATATCTTCCTTTTTCAGTCACTTTGAAAATGGTAGAAACATCTAAACACTGCAAGTTTCTTCTCAGCGAATTACAAACCATTAATAATTACACAAACAGGCTACAACTACTACATCGAATGCCACACCCAACCAAAAAACTGCAAATGAAAATATACAAGTGAATATAATACTCTTCTCGCACTCTGGCATCACCCGGGCAACGAAGACGAAGGCCAGACAAGCTGCAAGAGCTCACACATTAACTACCCACTAACATTAAGCAAACAACAGCCTGTCATGCTACCCAGGCGCCGTGAACATATCAAACAATCAAAAAACACATCTCCTCAACACACGACTACCGATTGTTTGTCAGTGATGTACTGATCGTTTGTCAGTGATGTACTGACTGTATCAGTGGTGTACTCATTGTATGTCCGTGATGTACTGACTGTATCAGTGGTGTACTCATTGTATGTCCGTGATGGTCGTTGTTGTTGATGATATTGTAGTTGATAACTTATCTATTTAGGTGCAGAAAGAAACCTGTACAGTATCTCCTTGCACGTACACTTATCCCCGTCTCCAAGATGTCATTTTGAACAATAATATGAAAGTACTGTGGGCTACAGTTTTAACTACACCCCTCTCCCCTCACCCCAGCACCACCCCAGCCATCACTAAAACCCCTTACCCATCCACATGTTCATTCCAGCTTCCTGGCACTGAGCGACTACTTCAGGCGATTTGGGCGGTCATTATTTTCACTCTTGAAGGTCGAAAACACTTTTTTCAGCTTAGTATCCTAGGACCTCATGATCAGCTCCCTTTACATAGATAGAATAGCAAAGCCCGACTACTAAATCGTACTATAAAAACGCCCCAACTTCGTGTTTTTGAGCGTTTTGTCCAGAATCGGGCCAAGTCAACACTTACTATGTGCAGACGTGTTTTCGGGCACAGAGGCTATGACGTGAGCATCGCCAGATATGACGTCACGCCAACAAGCCGACCAAGCTGGCTGTGGGAGGTGACGTTTCGCCGTGAGGCCTGCACGGCGTGATGGATGTGGCTTAGCACGTGTCTGTATATGTTGATCTCCAGGCATTATGCCAATGTAGTTATCATGCGTCATGGTCATGGCGCTCTGAAAATGTTCTGTTTAGGTCCAACTTATTTTAATGTGTGGTATTTGATATGGGGAGGGGTCGGGGGTTCTGGTAGGGATGGAGTCGGGTGTAGGGAGGGGTCGGGCGTTCTGGTAGGGGTGGAGTCGGGCGGTGTTGTGACTGCATCTGGGGTCCATATCTCTCCCACAGAAACCAGGATTGGGATGTCTGTAACCCGGCGACAGTTGCCGTATTTATTGCCGTTCCATCACTCGGGGGCGACGTATAGAGCGCCCTGCCCTGTACATGTAGGGGAAAGTGTAACTCTGAGGTTATATTTGCCAAATCCGATTTAGAACAGGTAGCTGAAGTAAGCAGCTACACTTACACTTGTGAGTCTAAACTTTTGATGAGTAGTATATTAGCACCTCCCCATGTAGCTTTCCATCATCGGCCAGACATGGACAAACTTCAATGGACCTGTATCAGCCCTGCTCTACATCGGCTCAATGTCGGCAATCTTACAAAACGACAGGTCCCCATTGTGTAGAACGAAAGAGACTTTTCATAACAGGTGTATGGGTAACATGCATGTGTGTGCGTACACATGCCCATGCACTGGTTGTCAAAATTCACTTTCGTTTTACACAGTGGTGGCTTGTCGTTTTGTATTCCCCGTGATATCGACTTGGTATTGTTTCTTTTGCCCTTTAGTTTAGTTTCTCAGTTTTCCGTGGTGATTCCTATTTGTTATATTTGATAGCATGTACCACAATATATCAATGAATAATTCACATGTATATCAGAATGATAAAAACATATGAAAAAGATAAACATCCCTTAAACATTTCATGTTTTTAAAAACGTTAAATTCACATGAATCTGTACGGTTCCAGTAACAGTTCCAGGGTAGTTGGGTTCTAAAAATGAGTAACCATCAAAGAGGCCTCTAAAAACGTTTTATTCATGTGAAAACTTTCAGTGAAACACTATCGATAGGGTCACCTGTGTATGGACAATAGACATTGTTACTCTCAACAAGGAAACGTAACACACAAACAAAAAACATAAGGAATCACCTACACCTAATCAATACCTTTTATTTATTATTTTTTTCAGAAAGCGTGTACACTTTCAGAGATTATTTGGTTTGCCCTTGATCCATTTTTTTCTGAAATAAAGAAAAAAAAATATAGTAAGTGCATTAAGTCGAACCAGAGACACTAATCAGTTGCTGAAGTCTTGGAGCACCTATGTCTATGCAAGTGTCTGATGGACACCGGAACTCATTAGAAAACAATGGAAATAATTGGATGCCTAATTTGGTGATAGTACAAATCACGTTCAATGGCATCGACAAACTCATCACCCTCGTTGGTCAGAGCCTGAGTGCAGGGAAATTCAATTTGGGCAATAAAAAGTCAAAATCCCATCAACATGCATATAGACAATGATACTTCACAGATGAACTTACGTTTACTGATTCACAGGTCAGGGATTATTTTATGCTACCCTCAGTATTAAATTTTACACAATGTAATTTCTGTAGTTTAGTTATATAGATCCAGGCTTTCACTGAAAATAGCGTGGGGATGTTTGACAAGCATGACCTATTTCCAAATAACAGCGAACAAATGAAATGACGATAAGTATCACTGGCGTGTGCGCTGTGCAGCTTGCGTGTGCATGCATGCACTTTCTACTGTACAGCAGATCGAAAACCGAACGAAATAACCGCCTAACTTAAACTGTGGTTATAAACATACTGCTTGTCAGTGATAGCTGAATTAACTTTTGTATAAAAAATAACATTAATATGTTGCAAACTTCCATAGGTCAGAACAACATGCAAAAGGATCTTTGTTGAAAGCCTAACAGTTTCTCACCACCTCGCGAATTCTGAGTACACAATCGAGTGAATATCAAAACGTAAATAAACATAACAACAACAGTTAACTGGGTGATAATGGCTTTAAAGTTAACTGACCGAGGTTAGATAGATGATCCGGGCCCATTTGCTCTTGCACAATGACATTGTTGTGCCGTCCTGAACAAAGACCCGTGAAGGTCCCGGGGTAGCATGGGCCTTCAGCAACCTATGATTGCCATAAACGGCGACTATGCTTGTCGTAAGAGGCGACTAAAGGGATCGGGTGGTCAGACTCGCTGACTTTGTTGACACATGTCATTGGTTCCCAATTGCGCAGATCGATGCTCATGTTGTTGATCACTGGATTGTCTGGTCCAGACTCGATTATTTACAGACCGCCGCCATATAACTGGAATATTGCTGAGTGTGGCGGAAAACTAAACTCACTCACACCTGAATAAAATTCAACTATGAGATGGCAGATGCGAAACTATGACCTGAGCATGTGACTTCATTCCGACGTCCTTTCCCGAGGTAAAATTTCAATCTTCATGAACTTTTTCGAAAACATTTGAATAGTTAATGCTTCTAAATAGTTGAGCGATACCGTCGTGACAATGTTTTGATGAAAATATATTTTAACCAGTTTGCAAAAATTAGGTTACATCGGCCCGCTGTAGGCCCAGCGCTGTTCAGCGATGCTGGTATTAACCGACGGTCCCGACCATCAGCCGACGTCGGAACGATGATGGCATTCTACCTTGCTGGGTCATTAATGGTATGGTGCACACGCAGTCAAGCACACATCCTATACTCTGTGGGTGAACCCTGCTCTTCATTACAAGGTCACTCGTACAGGGCAGGGCAGGGCAGGGCAGGGCTGCAGCCAAATATGGAACAGAGCTTGTATTTTCAAAGCGTTCGTGAGGACCTCGCACTTGTCGGACCAACCAATTTCTGTTCCAACTCTCTACCACCAAAACAACAACTGCAGCATTCAAAGCAAAACGTCGAGGAAAACAAAACGTACAGTTTCATGTTATCAAACAAAACTTACCGGAATCAGATACAGTAAATTGTCTAAGTCTAATGTGGTACACCAGCACTTACCCTGGAACAAACACACTCCAATTCTGCAGCCCATTCAAATCTCCCTTAATACTCTTTTATTTATTTATATTTATTCATTCAGTTAGTTATTTATTGGTAGTAACACAACTCTTTTAAAATTTCTGTTTGAGCTTCCCGGCGAATGACTGAGTGAGCGAGTTAGTGAGTGATCGTGCGAGTGAGTGAGCGTGCGAGTGTGCGTGCGAGTGAGTTTTGAAGTCAGTACTATCCCGCTGTGATGTGAAGTTAGATACTAGTTTTCATAGAGAGTTGAGTACGAAAGCGCTGAACTGAGAGTGAAATCTAATGCCTCAAGACTTGACACGTTTATGTTAATCGAGCTCTCATGCCACGCCATGCATACGCATACACATACACAGGGATAAATGTACAAATCAACGTTGGGAAACATCATGGATATGTTGTGCTACAATGTTGCTTTCAAAACAATCAAACGTCAGCTGACAATAACGTTGGTGGTTGAATAACTGAATATACCTGCCTGCTTTGGCGCTTTTGTAGCAAGACTAACTCTATCACCCTAAGTGGCAAAGATGACGTGACTTTACGTGATTACATTTTTTTCACTTCGTATTAGAGGTTTCATATGGTAACTCCACCATGTGAATTTCTGTTGGAGCATGAACACACAGCTAATGTAACACTTACAGAGGCCATGACGTCATCATGGCCAGCTATGACGTCACGCGCCAGCAGAGCCAATCTTGCCGCTGTGTAAGATGAGAGAGAGAGAGAGAGGTTTATTCCGGAGACATGCAGTACCGAACAGGGGACATTGTATCTGGAAACGGTCTTTCTTTCATGGATGTTTGTAGTTGGGTGTCATACAACTGACATTATTTTGTCATACTGTAACCTAATGTTTCTCTTTATGCTATCTATATGGAAAATGTTACAAGTTTGTAGCATTCCCGAAACCATTTCATAACGTCTTTTAAATCTTTGTAACATATTTCTGAATGTATATGTTAGTTCAGTATATCTATGATGAAAGAATTCTTGAAATTCACATGAAGAAAAATACAAACAATATTTACCGAATATTTCTCAAAAGAGGTCATTTCAAAACATTTCCGTTTTGTCCACATCTACCTTTTCAATACACATCTTTTTCAGGCCAAATCTTCTTTCCGCTGGTTTAAACATTTTGACATGATAGCATAGAATGAAATTCATTATCGGTATTGAAGTTACATGTATGTCACTGTGGTACTTAGGAAAGAGAAGTTTTGCAGAAATCTATTAAACTGGTAGCCATGATTACAACACGACTAAATAGGAAGTTTTCTTCTCTAAACCATTTATGTGACTGACAATACAGTTTATAATCATATTTAGGTGCATATGACGTGGAAAGGACACAGCTACACGTGTACAGAGACTCTTCCCCGTACACATTCTACATGCACACACAGGTTATGCCCCGTACACACTACTACACGTTCGTAATCTACTGGTTTTGAATTAGTGAATGAGTTGAGTTTTATGCCGCTTTTATCAATACTCAAGCAATATCACCGATGGGAGACACCAGAAAAGGGCTTCATATATTGTACCCATGGGGGAATCAAACCCGGGGTTTTGGTGTAACGAGTGAGCGCTTTAACCACTAGGCTACCCCACCGCCCCATAATCTACTGCGTCCCGTTAGTATAGCACTTGTGTACAGGCAGCGGCCCCTTTTGTTAATCTTAAAACAGATTGTATCCGGTTTATCAGTAGAACTCGCAGGTGTTGTGCATCTAACTCTGTTATGGTCTCCATCCATTGAATGAATGTGCGGGTATTCTGCTCCGATGTAGATGTACATGGTGTGAAGGTATTCTGCACCGATATAGATGTACAGGGTGTGCAGATATTCTGCTCCGATATAGTGTATAAAATGTACAAATATCCTGCAGTGATATAGGTGTACAGAATGTGCAGATGTTTTGCTGTGAAATAGGTGTACAGAATGTGCAGATGTTCTGCAGTGACATAGGTGTACAGAATGTGTTTAGATATTCTGCAGAATGTGCAGATGTTCTGCAGTGATATAGGTGTACAGAATGTGCAGATGTTCTGCAGTGATATATAGAAATATATGTTAAAATCTGGTACACCAGCGCACTGTCCAGAAAACCGTTGTGCCAGCCGACGGAGCACAGAAAACGGATGTTGTGTATATTTTTATCACGATGACACAATAGCGACAATGCATGCAGGCAGGCAGGCAGGCAGGCAGGCAGGCAGGCAGGCAGGCAGGCAGGTACGGAGGTACGGATGGATGGAGGGAGAGAGGGAGGGAGGGAGAGAGGGGGGTTAGTAACATGTAGTTCGTGTGGCATAAATGATATTTATGAAGTGAGTTAGGGATGGATCATTGTCAAATTTGACAGATAGATTTGTTATCATCTCTGTTAGAACTGTGTCACTAATGACATCAGTTTCTGTAAAACTTAGTATGGTTCCACAATGCAAAATTCCCCTGGCCGCCATGTTGAAGGAGTTCTCGACAATGTGCATATGTTCATTCACTTGTTGTTTTCCAATAACTAAGCAACGGAAAATTTAATCAGAAATTATGTGATTTAAGTAAGACGACTCGTCAAAATGCTCACAATTTCCCTGTATCTTACAAAAATTAAATGCAAGAAGATCATTTATGCTAAACTACACATGAAAAGTACATTTGCTTGCATTGATTTTGTCTGCTTTTTAGGTCCATGAAGTACTGGTGTCTCGACTTCCATTAAAACAGTAACCTGATTGACGAAGCTATCCAAATATTTTGAAACACCCCTTCCCGAAAATGAAGTGACAATTAGAGAAGTAGAAGGATTGTCGCCACTGTCGGGCAAATTGCTATTTGCGACGGAAAGTCTCTAAGTTGTCCGTTTATAAATTCGAAACAACGGACAAAAAGTTGTTCAGTCACCTGATATGAACGTGAGACACTTCATTATCAGTATGACGTCAGCACGACCATCAATGCCTTCACACCAAACCGCAACAGAGCCACCCGTGCCGCTATGTCAGCAGTGTGACGGAACATTTCCCCTTGATGACAGTACAGAACAGAAAACGTTGAATCTTCACGTCAGTTCTTGTACTTGAGACTCACTCCACTGTCAATACTTTATTGTAATGTTTGCCCAACGTCTCCATTTGTGCTACCTATAGAAAATGTTACTGCGTTAGAACGATTCTGGAAAACCATTTCAAATGTATATAAAAACATAATTCTGGAACTCTACAAAATCACACGAAACAACAAAACAAATAAATAATAAAAATATTGTGCTACGTATCAATATTGTCGGTGAAAACAGATTAGTGTTGATGAGTTGATTGGGCTGGGTGATGAGGAGTTGACATGTCCTCGTGGGTGGGAGAGTTGATGAGTTGATTGGGCTGGGTGATGAGGAGTTGACATGCCCTCGTGGGTGGGAGAGTTGATGAGTTGATTGGGCTGGGTGATGAGGAGTTGACATGCCCTCGTGGGTGGGAGAGTTGATGAGTTGATTGGGCTGGGTGATGAGGAGTTGACATGCCCTCGTGGGTGGGAGAGTTGATGAGTTGATTGGGCTGGGTGATGAGGAGTTGACATGTCCTCGTGGGTGGGAGAGTTGATGAGTTGATTGGGCTGGGTGATGAGGAGTTGACATGCCCTCGTGGGTGGGAGAGTTGATGAATTGATTGGGCTGGGTGATGAGGAGTTGACATGCCCTCGTGGGTGGGAGAGTTGATGAGTTGATTGGGCTGGGTGATGAGGAGTTGACATGCCCTCGTGGGTGGGAGAGTTGATGAGTTGATTGGGCTGGGTGATGAGGAGTTGACATGTCCTCGTGGGTGGGAGAGTTGATGAGTTGATTGGGCTGGGTGATGAGGAGTTGACATGCCCTCGTGGGTGGGAGAGTTGATGAGTTGATTGGGCTGGGTGATGAGGAGTTGACATGTCCTCGTGGGTGGGAGAGTTGATGAGTTGATTGGGCTGGGTGATGAGGAGTTGACATGCCCTCGTGGGTGGGAGAGTTGATGAGTTGATTGGGCTGGGTGATGAGGAGTTGACATGCCCTCGTGGGTGGGAGAGTTGATGAGCACTTGATGACATAAGTGAGTTGATTATGCCATTATAGGTGCCAGAGAGTTGATTGAGTTCTGGTGAGTGTAAGAAGGTTGAGGTTGCTCAAGAAGCTTTGCATGAGTTGATAGTACCTGGGGTCAGGGAGTTGACAGGGCCCTTATGAGTGAGAGGGATTTGAAAGTAACCATGGGTTTGAGAGGGAGTTGATGTGCCCTGGAAGGCTTGAAAGAGTAGATGGTGCTCTGTGAACTAGAGATTATGTTCTCTGACGAAGTCAGGGAGATGATAGTGCCCTCGTGCGTGAGAGAGAGTTGAAAGTTCCCTTTGAGGGAGTTAATGTGCCCTTGAGGGGAGTATATGGTGCCCTGTTTACGTGTGATTATGTTCCCAAGGGAGATGATCGATCTCTTATGAGAGGGAGTGGGATTTGAAAGTACCCATGGGTTTGGGAGGGAGTTGATGTGCCCTGGAAGGCTTGAAAGAGTAGATGGTGCCCAGTGTACTTGAGATTATGTTTCCTTGAGGACGTCAGGAAGATGATAGTGCCCTTATGAGAGGGAGAGGGTTGATGTTCCCTTGGCTTTGTTAGGAAGTTGATGTGCCCTTGAATGTGTGAGGGGTTTTGACAGAGGTTTATGGTGTCTTTCAGGATGTGAGGAAATTGATGAGCCCTCACAACTTGTAGGGAGTTGTTGATATCCTGGAGAGTGAAAGGAAATCACTGATGTTTTTGTGTGTAAGGGAGGTAATTAATATTTTACAGATCTTGATGTGTCAACTTGCACAAATAGTGTAGTTGCTTCCACCATTCCCCATGGTGGAGTTTGAACTCGTGATTTTTTTAATTCAAAACTCTGTCAAATATGTGACATAATTTAAAACAGGAGCAGTGATTAACATGGTGCTGATGAGATGCAAGTCAACAAATATATTTTCAGATTATGCATATTTTAATATGTTTGATCAAGTTAGAATCTCTTTCAGTACCTACAAGAACATACTGAAAAGTAATGTATCATCTGCACATCCCTAAGAAGCTACTCTGCTTGCCATAGTTTCAAAATCCCAGATTAGCCCAATTTTAGAGACATGGTCAGACAATTCACAAGTTCTGCTTGTGGTTTTGAGGTAATATTAAGTATCTTTTCACCTCCTCTTCAGGAGGCCTGCCATACAAACGGTGAGCAAATCAACAAACAGGCAAAAAGTCTGACACTGAGAAGTACAGTGGAAACTGTCTAAGCTGGCACTCAACGGGACTGAAGAAATGATCCATTTTCAAGATTAGACTCATTGTGATGAAAACCATATTGGGCAAAGCCTGTTCTTCTCTCCACACCACCATCTTTGACAATATTTATGCCGTTTCGGGTTTCTATGACTGCAACCTTTCTCAAGTGATATTTGTAGCTGATAAATGAGTTTTCTTTCCCATTTCAGTTTTCAATTACATAGCATTTTTTTCGGTTTTAGAGGATATTGTTGCAGTTTGGGAAGTTTGTTTTTCCTATTTTGGTGATTTTTGTTTGGTGGTGTTTTTGAGTCCAATTTTGATGATTTGTTCACTGTTTGTATGGTAGGTGTGTACAGGTTTTCCTCCAATGTAAAGCTAATATTCTGTGGTGTTAGTGTAACTAACTGTAACTTTGGCTCAAACCAAATCAAGTTAATCATGAAAACTGACATATATTATATTATTTTTCAAATAATGAGGCCTGATTGTATATGATTGTTATATGTTAAGAAGGCTGCCTTTATGTAAATAAACTGTGTTGCAAGTGAGCTGCAGGTGTACTGTGTTTTGGGTTCGGCTATGGACCGACAGGTTATCTACCTCAAACAACACACCATCTCTCACTTTCCCTCTCCCCCACATCGTGTAGGTGTGCCAGGACACCTGTGTCATCAGGCAAACTGTTAACTTGTTGCTAATTTATTAGCAGTTTGATGGTTTTTCATTCACAGTTTGTCCTTGTAGTGTCTATCATTGTGTATGGTGCTTCACTTTCCAGTTGTCATTCATTACTCATGAGGTGAACATGAATCAAAATTGTTTTTATGCCTTGCTGTGTGTTCAGCGCAAAGCGAGGGATATAGTAGTGTTTAGGTGATCCTTACATCATTTTCACTTTGAAGATTTCACCATGTTAAACTGCCTGTTAAGATTGTGAGTGAAATATCTCAAAAACAGTTCACAGTATTCTCTTCATAGACTTTCAAGATTTCCCCTGAATGATTTTTAAAAAGCAATTTCTTTATAACTATTTAAGACACTAAGACATTCATGTCAAGGTCTAGATCTGAAGTGTTGCGCTGCACTCATAACGCATGCGCAGTGAATAGGTTCGCGGAGCTTGAAACAGCATGCATGCCCGGAGTATGAGGTCGTAAGCAACTAGTAGTCTAATCGTGGTTGTGTACACAAACAAGTAAATAATCTACTTGTTAAAAATAATTCAAAACAAACAAACAAAAAAACACAAAACAAACAAATAACAAAAAAAACCCCGTTGATTGTGGTAAGCAGCCTCTGTGAGAGATATAGCTCAATGTCTGATTTATTGACACCTATATGTCTGCCTGCCTGCCTGTCTACTAATACCAATATGGAATGCACAACTTCAATTTCTGACCATGTTACAACTTGAAATTAACACATATCAGGTTTACAAGCCATAAACAAAAAGCCGGGTAAGCGTATCGGCAAATGAACCAGTGGCCAGTGAGAAATTCTATTATTAAAGCCCTGTTACACTTGACTGCACACTCAGCGGTATTGGCTGGGTTCGTTATCACGGCTGCTTCGTTTCGAGGGAGCTAAACCCAAGTACAAAATATTGCACTTCTGATTTGCGATTATACGCTTATATTACTGTTTATTTGGGTTTTTTTCACAATCACGAGTGCATTTTATATATCACGAACAAGTGATAACTGAGTTTTTTGATTATGTTTGATTTTTGGGTTGCATGTGACCTGTAACAAAAATGTATGTAAGAACACTTACATCTTCATCATTTGTGTTGCCAAGTTTAATTAGTTACTCAATTTAAAAAGTGAAAGTGAGTTGTGATGGGTGGTCAACATCACAGCGTACACACCTGTTTGGATAAAATACCAAGCCAAGGGAGGTAATACATTCATCGGACTAAACCGTAGATGCATCCAGGGTATAGTGGAGAATTATCGGAACTTATAAACTGAAGATAACGAGGATGACAATTTCAATGAGTGAGTGAGTGAATTTGTGTTTTACACAGCTTTTTTCGCAATATTCCAGCGATACCACGGCAGAGGCCACCAGAAATGGACTTCACACATTGGCTAATGTGAGCTCGTACAGCGACAGTTGACGGAAGTGGAGGCAAACATCAAGGACTTCTACGAATTTAGAGACAGTTGTCTCTTGTGTTTCTCTGAAACATGGCCAAACGACTCCATTGACAGGGACGCCGAGAAAACAGGAAAACCCGTTGGATGTGGAGTGTGTATTTACATGAACGATCGTTGGTGTAATCAGTTTGCCATCCGTGAAACGGTTCTGAATTACTTTCTATTTCACGCAGACCATTTTATCTACCAGGCAATTTGGTCAAATATTTATGACACTTGTGTTCGAGATTGCAGTTCTTTGATGTTGTTGTTGTGTGTAGATGCTTATTATGTCTATTTTAATGTGACGGAGACCTGGAATGAAAACGAAAATTTCCTTTACATGGACACTGAAGTATTATCGTATCTTATTTTATCTTATCTTACCCATAAGGGGAATCGAACCAATAGGTTACTACAACACCGCCCTACAAATAATTTCAAGAAATGAGTTGTAATCATATCTTATTGGGGCAGTATTTTAGGGTATTCCATCGGTTTAGAGACGCAACACGTTTTTATGTACCTCTCCACAGACCCACCTTGCCATGGTTGAGGGGCCACAGGTGTTGCAGGAGTCATAACTTGCTGTGCAGAATTGCGTTCGTCGCACATACGTTCAGTATGAATCGATTCCTTGTCATTTTCTTGGCTAGGTCAAGAGCAATGCTGTGTGTGTTTTCATCTGAAAACATGGGAACTCCAACGACATTGTTTCGCCTTCTGTACCAACGAATTTCATCAATTTCAATATCTTTTTTGATCAGTTTACCTTGCAGTTCAGCGATTGTTTTCGTCCTGTTTAGTTTGAGCTTGACATTCGGTTAGCCGTTTTCAATATGAGATCAAATTTTGATTGAGTTTCGAGACTATGGATTCTGTTAGGTTAGACGTTGTAGAGGCGATGAATTGTTCAATTAGGCACAGAAGACGAATCACTACTGAGATATCAGACACTGTGTACTCTCATTTTCCGTGTCAATTGCCATCTTGATTCTGGGTGGTCTCGACTGAATTATAATCCCATACGTTCACTCCAAATGCACATCCATCTGATTGAATTTCTTTCCAAATCAAAATCACAATGTCAAATAATGTCATATTACATATTTATTTTTCATTCCACTCTCCAATAACTTTGTTAATTTTACATGTAAAGCTGATTTGTCTCATAGCTTCCGTAAGGACACCAACACATTCCGCGGACGGAATATAGAATGATTATGATGTATTATTGAAAATGTCATTGTTACCTGTGCGTATGCTCCTTTTCATTGTGACCCGTGGAGGTCCCGGGGTAGAATAGACCTTCAGCAACCCATGTTTGTCATAAAAGGTGACTGACTTGTCGTAAGAGGCGACTAACGGGGTCGGGTGGTCAGACTCGATGACTTGGTTGACACTTGTCATCGGTTCTCAATTGCGCAGATCGACGCCCATGTTGTTGATCGTTGGATTGTCTGGTCCAGACTCGATCATTTACAGACCGCCACCATATAGCTGGAATATTGCTGAGTGCAGCATAAAACTAAACTCACTCACTCCTTTTCATTGTCGTAATATAACGTCAAGATTATGGAATGATGTCATGATCAGTTGCTCTGCCAGAAGAAAAATGCCATTTATTTGTCCAGGGAATAGGTACAACACCTCCTCATTTGTCCATAATCAAATCGTGAACTTGTGCATGTTAAATCAGTGAATGATATTATATCTATCGTAATATTGTTGGTCAGAATAAGTGTTTTCTTCACGTATACATGTTTGTTTTCATTTTCTTCAGTGATACATGTGCACCACCTTGTAAACTGTACATGGATATTTGATACGTCGGTAAAAATTCCTCCCGTTCCCCTATCCCAAATAATATTCATAAACTGATAGATACTAGAATTATTACACTCATTAACATAACAAAAAGCCCCCAAATTAAGTACAGTATAGGGTTGAACCACTTAGTGTTACGTCGTTAATGTGCGGAGAAAAGAACGTGGGGGAACGGAAAGTACTTCGTAAGGATTAGTTCAGCAACCGGCATTCCGGGAGGGCGTCTTCTCGTTTACCCAGCACCTATTGTTCTAGAGGCCAAATCACTGACGCGGAAAACCGTCAGACAGTAGGTGTCTCTTAAAGTTTGCTCCCCGTGAAATAAGGTCCCCCATAACGTAATTCCCATCAGCAGAGACCATACACCGTCGGTATATGGTCTCGGCCATAAGGTATGACAAATATAAAACAATTATCAGGTCATTCGCTTGTTCAGTGCTGTACAAGTAACATGTTTCGACAAATATGTACATGGGCAACATATTCCCTGCTACGTTCAAAATACACATATTCTCTCCGATGATACAACATGAATCAAAATGGACGTGCACGCAGATACTATATCATTACTGTCATTCAGAATTTACACGCTGTTCTCAAAGACGTCACAAAGTTATCTTTGATGTTGACCGTGGCATGTCAGGTTTTCAGGTCATAGTTCCAAGGGGCGGACGTAATTATACTTCTCTTAGTTGTGAACCTATAGTTCTGGAAAATCAAGTACTGACCGCCGGTACCATTGGGAATGAACTTGACCTTCACTTGTTGGCTAGCCATCGTGACTGACTTGATAACCAAAATAAATATCATTATGTACTGATGATGATTTGGGGAAAGAGTGTTCACTAAATTTATTAAAAATCAGCAACAACAACATATCATTAACCGCAATTCATGAACTGTGAACACCATTCACCTGGATGAGACTAATCAGTGTCACCACCAGCACCAAATTTCATGGTGAGCACTGGAATCACTAACCCCTGTACAGTAAACCTCCTTAATTCCTTATCATAACTTTAGGGTGGTGGATAAGTGAGAATGACCCTCCGGGAGTAAACCTGTCCTCAGTATAGGTTTTAGCAATTAAGCTGGATGAGATACAATCCTACCTCCGCGATGGCCAGGGGCATCCTGCTACAGTTGGTCAGTAATGTAAACTTGTATACGTATGGTAATTACCGTATCATGTATTCAGTGTCTCATAAGCCAGTTTGTGACTTGACGAGCGGTTGTCTTGTCTAAAGTAGCGCTCAGCAACCAAGTTCGCTGAGAGATACAACCCTGCGTAAGCTGCCAGATGCACTCTCCCACAGTCAGTCAGTCAAGTTGTGTGTGACTTTTGTCCATATCGTACGTTTGTCCTTCGGGCTGATACTGACAGGCCTTTCGTGACCACTCGCCAAGTTGCCGTATCCCAAAGAGAGACCTCAGTCGGCTTGTCCCGGATTAGCACGAGATAACCATCCTACAAACTATGTCCTTTAAATCAAAGCGATTACTCGATCTGGGTGACGAGGAAGCCCTTGTTGAGCGTTCGCAACACGTTCATTAGAAAGGAGCGCACGCACAACGTGCCATGCAGCTCACCTGAATCTCATCAATATCCTCGGATACAGTATCTGTCACTTCCATGGTAACGAAAGTGATTGAGCTGTTCACCTGTGTCACCTTGACATTACGTGGCTTATCTACCTGGGCTCTTGACTGAACATTGCCTTGACATCCGTACGAGATTATCTTGACACAGTAAGTATGCATCGTTTACGAAAAATGTGTTTCATGAATGTGAATATTGTTTAATGTAATTAAGTTGTATGATACCTGTACAAGGTGTTTGCCAGGTGGGATATCCCTGAGTCACTTCCCCATTGTCATCACGCGTGTTCAGAAAGTGTTTATTCACAACGCACTCAACGATATTCCAGTTATATGACGCCAGTTGGTAAATACTTGCATTTTGTCCAAACAGTCTATTGCCCAACATGATGAGCATCGATCTATGCAGTTGGGATACGATGACATGTGTCAGCGAGCCTGACCACACCCGATCCTGTCACTCACCTCCATGTATGGGTTACTGGTGACCAGTTTTAACCCAGGTCATCACGGGTTGTCGCTGTATCGACAAACTTAGTTTACAGAGGGACAAAACAGAAAAGATATGTTTTGGGCTGATAGTATTGTTCTATTATTTCAATACTGCAAGTATTGTTCCATTTTTTTAAATACAATAATTGTTCCATTGTTTCTATGCTGCAAGTATTGTTCCATTATTTTCCGCACTGGGATTATTGTTCCATTGTTTAATAATTGAAGTATTGTTGCAGTGTATCAGTACTAGCCGCGTTAGTCCAGGTTAACAATAACACTGCAAGTTAATAACCTTAGAGTCGGAAGTTTATCTTTGAAATATATCACATAGGAGCCAAAAGTCTAAACCACACATTCTTCGTAAGAATCACCGTTTCTGTGAGGTATTGTTGCTTCCACGAGCAACCTGACGTAACCGAACCGATGCATTTGTCTGTGCCTTTCTTAATAATCATTACATGACCCATTCAGATACACCCGATATATCATCAGAAGGTCTAGCGTACACGTTTATTGATTTACCAGTACAAAGTGCACGGAGCGGCACGAAAAACGGTCATTTATTTGGTATTAGTGGAGATTTCCGTAGCCTACTCACAGTATCTGACCCACTTTGTTGTCACTTCCACCTGGCCCTTCTGTAACGTCACGCCACTAAATGAAGCAAGTTTAGACACACACACACACACACACACACACACACACACACACACACACACACACACACACACACACACACACACACACACACACACACACACACACACACACACACACACACACTTTCTTTCTCCTTAGCGGCTGTGCGGTAGCCTAGTGATTAAAGCGTTCGCTCGTCAAGCCGAAGACCCGAGTTCGAGTACAGAGTGTGAAGTCCATTTCTGGCGACCCCCGCTGTGATATTCCTGAAATATTGCTGAAAGCTGCGCCAAGCCAAACTTATCTCAGCGGGTTTTCCGGCAAATTGGCAAACCTTCCGATTTAACTGACTTACCCCGGATGTGTGTCGATTGAAGTTATTTTAAGTATGTCGATCTGGCGACAACTTTAAACCCAAAAAGAAGGAACTCTCCAATGACATCGCTGCCTCTCCTCCATAATGGCTGCATCAGTTGTTGCATTTGAATTTGCCGTATTGCGATCATCATCATCATCATCATCATCATCACCATCATCATCGTGCACCTCATGACTAACATCTCCATCTTCAAACAATATATACATTGTTGAAAGTGGCATAAACTCCAGTAAACGTTTAGTCTCCGACATTATAACATTTTGCAAGACGTCATTTATTTTGAAATGTATCCCCATTGAGAGACTGAGGATAGTGAGACTGAGGAAAATCTAGACTTGCTTCATTTCGCTTTTTTGTTTTACAATGTAAGCCGGAAGAAGGACATTCTGTAGTTGAGCGACTGCATGTTAACTGCGTTGGACGAGCGTCAACTGAGCGAGCGAGAGGTCACGTGACGGAGATAGCATAACGCCATCATTCAACATAGTGAAGTTGTTATTCTGTATCGGGCTTTCGCTGTGTCGACACTGAAGTACATTTGTATCTCGGACAGTTAGGGGGCATGGTGGTCACCTGAGGTATAACATCACTCCGGAATAAATGTGAGTACTTTGCACAACCCGCGCTTGGCCTTGACAGATTAATTAATCTGGTGTGGGTGCGTGTAACCCCCTGAATATAATCATGTACTATCATTTAAAGATAGGCTAAAGGGATGTAGAGTTCCTTTCCGGAGAGATTGTTTACTATGGTGGTTTTGACGGGTCATGGTGAATTGTTAACAGTGTAAACAACTGAATGGATTGACGCTTTCCGCCTCTTTTGGCACTATGTCACTATGTCACGTGGTAGGAGGCCAGAAATGGACATCACACTAAAGGTGTGCAAACAAACAACGCTCTCCACGTATTGCGTCGGGTGACAGACTAAAGTACCTTGACCAGTGGTCAGGAAATCTTTGTACCATTTAAACCTGTCGCCTGTAATTTAAAAACTCAAGATGAGGCAGGGGTTAGAAGCCTTGGTCGTTGTTCCGTACCACGCGTGGTTAAATTGGACATAAACTGGGCTCGTTATGAATGTTTTACGACAGACAGTGGAATTCCATTGCTTTGGTCATGGCCCGGAACCATGCCGTTTTGACAACGCTGTTTGTCATGCAAACGTTCTGAATCTCTGGGGTTGTTTTTCGAGTTAAATGCAGTTTTGTGTCTTTATTATCGAGGTATATGAGCGCTGATCTGATTTTTCGAAAGTGGGTGAACAGGCATACGGTAACAGATGTCAGGTCCTGTTTTTCATGCCGACCCAGAAACATTCTGTACAGACCATGGAAATCAATAATATACACAAAGAACGTGATTAAGCACACATTTAACTTGGGCAATGGTTTCCAACACGTTCACAAATCTTGTTGTGGTATCCACGATGGAAAACCATGAGGTTTTTCTGACCCGTATGATGCTTTGACTCAAAACGACAACATGACAGGATTTTATGTTGACAATTGTTAATTTTTAAAAAAAATCCAAACAAAATAACCACTTTCATACAAAAACATGTCTGGCCCTGGAATATTTTATGTTTTATCTGTGAATGTTAAATATGCATTGTCATGTGCTTCTCTTACACGATTCAAGATCAATAGGGTTAAAATCGGGGCCCATTCAATTATGAGAATCTAAGTTCTTTGTGTGTATTTCTAGATTACTAAGAACACAACATCACATGTAGTAGCCAGTCGGGAATATTACGTGCTTTAACCAACTGGTTTTCGAACCACCTCCATTGTCAAGCTGTAGCGTTCCTAAATCGTCAGGTACACCAGCTGTGCAATCTGAATTTAGTTGTCTAGCTGATTTGCCATAATCGTGTGTCCGATGTTAGTTTGCATATCAATTGTATGCATGTCAAGTTCATTTATCATTTATACGACATCATGTTGAAGCCTGTGGTCGTTTAAAACGTCAACTGTGCAATTTAGAACTGTCATTACCACCTTCCTCGTTTGTGAGTGTGTTTAGTTTTACGCCGCACCCAGCAATATTCCAGCTATATGACGGCGGTCTGTACATAATCGTGTTGGACAAGCCAATCCATTGATCAACAGCATGAACACCGTTCTGCGCAATTAGGAACCGATAACATGTGTCAACCAAGACAGCGAGTTGTCCACCCGATCCCGTTAGTCGCCTCTTACGACCATCATTGTGTCAAGTATGGGTTGCTGAAGACCTATTCTACCCCGGATCTTCACGGGTCTCCTCGTTTGTTTTATATCAAATGACATCATTCGTTCAAAACGCGTAAGGGTGGTTGGTGAACATGAACCAACATAGTTGTAGTATTTTGTTCAGTTTGTTCAAACACTTCATCCTAAGCCTAGCTGACGGTGCATATGAAATATCCCAATGGGATCGGATATGGGATGACCTTTAAACGTTATCACGGAAAGGGCGAATATCCACGTTGCCATGACAACGTCAAATGGCTTCCATACATTTTAGGCGACGGGTGATTGAAGGTTTCGCTGGTCTCGCCGAAGACTCGGGTTCGATTCCCCACATGGGTACAACGTGTGAGTCCGTTTCTTGTGACACTCTGCCATGATATCGCTGGAATATTGCTGAAAGCGGCATAAAACCAGACTCGCTCACTGTCGCGTTTACAATGGCATGAAAAGGACCGCTCTTTTAGATAACGAAATGAGGTTGCTCTAACATAAAATGATTTAATATTAAGTGATTGTTGCATGGCAGTTATTCTTGCGTCAGTGATATCAGCACGAGACTACTATATCAGCCTGTGGGCCTGACCAGCTGGCGAAAGGAAAACTGTCATTCTGAAATCCGGTGTTTGCATGTATTCATTCCTTTCTAGTTTAGTAGCTTTACAATACGGCTGTTATGGATTTTCGGCCCTTGGGTTGATACTGCTGATATGCATTTTCGGCGCTGGTGGTCAGTTTGGACATGTGCCTACAGCCAGCATGTACAACATGGTCCATATTATTGATAGGTATAACATAAATATTCGGGTGCGTGACCCTTCCAAGAAATCCCTAACAAGGGGCATAGCTGCTTTGGGATGTCCTTAACAAGGTGCATGGCCGCTCTTGGCTGTCCTTAACAAGGTGCATGGTCACTCTTGGCTGTCCTTAACAACGTGCATGGCCACTCTTGGCTGTCCTTAACAACGTGCATGGCCGCTCTTGGCTGTCCTTAACAAGGTGCACGGCCACTCTTGGCTGTCCTTAACAACGTGCATGGCCGCTCTTGGCTGTCCTTAAAAAGGTGCATGGCCGCTCTTGGCTGTCCTTAACAAGGTGCATGGCCGCTCTTGGCTGTCCTTAACAACGTGCATGGCCGCTCTTGGCTGTCCTTAACAACGTGCATGGCCGCTCTTGGCTGTCCTTAAAAAGGTGCATGGCCGCTCTTGGCTGTCCTTAACAAGGTGCATGGTCACTCTTGGCTACCCTTAACAACGTGCATGGCCGCTCTTGGCTGTCCTTAACAACGTGCATGGTCACTCTTGGCTACCCTTAACAACGTGCATGGCCGCTCTTGGCTGTCCTTAACAACGTGCATGGCCGCTCTTGACTGTCCTTAACAAGGTGCAAGACCGCTCTTTGTTTTCCCGAACAAGATGCGAGATCGCTCTTGGTTGTCCTTTACAAGGCGCGTAACCGCTTTTGGTTGTCCTTAAAAAGGTGCAAGACCGCTCTTGGTTGTTATATAATGTGGAAAAACACTAGATGATGCTGGAAAGCAAAACTGAGTGTCAAGTCTCAGAAATTTGTTATTATACACAGGTTTTACCCACGTTTGGTTTTCCCAAAATGTTGGTGATTCTATCATGTTTACAACTATTTCCAAACAACTGCAGAGTTATATATTATCTTTGCACTATCTATGTAATCACAGTAGTATAAAGTCCTTGTTACAGGAAAACTATATCATGTTTCTCTCGGATAGGTCTTTGTTTAGAGTCTTATGTACTTGAAGAATATCTCGTCATGATTTCAATGTTAACTTACGTAAAAACGTAAATGAACAAGTATATGAACCACTCTGTTCGCAATGTGATCTCAGTGTTATGGGGGACGAGGTCCACGTCCTGTTTAAATTGTGAAAAGTATCACGACCTGAGATTAAAATATAGAATTGCTATCAGGAGATTTCATGGAACCACACATCGAGCAAGCTCAAACGTTCAACGATCACATATGGATCTATTAGGTTATTTTCTGAGACTTTTCAACTGATCATTGTCAATATCCAGATTGGAGTGTAAGGCGTGGATTGTATTATGTGTGCCATCCTCTGTGTTAGGTAACACCAACGTGCTGATTATATATAGTTATATATTTATATTACTTTGCTCTCCGGTGATACAGACTTGGCCCTATAATGCTGTAACCCAATCATTAGACAAAACTTTACAAATTCTTCACCTCAAAACGAGAAGTGTGAGGCACAAGCTAGCTTACTTCAATGAATGCTTATCTGAAAGCCAAATTATTTGTGGCTCTGAGACGCTCTTATTTAACTGTATCAGCAGCACAAATGTAACGTGGAATGGTTACTGAACTGTATCAGCAGCACAAATGAAACGTGGAATGGTTACTGAACTGTATCAGTAGCACAAATGTAACACGGAATGGTTACTTAACTGTATCAGTAGCACAAATGTAACATGGAATGGTTACTTAACTGTATCAGTAGCACAAATGTAACATGGAACGGTTACTTAACTGTATCAGTAGCACAAATGTAACACGGAATGGTTCCTGAACTGTATCAGCAGCACAAATGTAACATGGAATGGTTACTTAACTGTATCAGTCGCACAAATGTAACATGGAATGGTTACTTAACTGCATCAGTAGCACAAATGTAACATGGAATGGTTACTTAACTGTATCAGTCGCACAAATGTAACATGGAATGGTTACTTAACTGTATCGGCAGCACAAATGTAACGTGGAATGGTTACTGAACTGTATCAGTAGCACAAATGTAACATGGAATGGTTACGTAACTGTATCAGTCGCACAAATGTAACGTGGAATGGTTACTTAACTGTATCAGTCGCACAAATGTAACATGGAATGGTTACTTAACTTTATCGGCAGCACAAATGTAACATGGAATGGTTACTTAACTGTATCAGTCGCACAAATGTAACGTGGAATGGTTACTTAACTGTATCAGTCGCACAAATGTAACATGGAATGGTTACTTAACTTTATCGGCAGCACAAATGTAACATGGAATGGTTACTTAACTGTATCGGAAGCACAAATGTAATGTGGAATGGTTACTTAACTGTATCAGTAGCACAAATGTAACATGGAATGGTTACTTAACTGTATCAGTAGCACAAATGTAACATGGAATAGTTTTCACGAAGTTTTTACTTAAAGATAGAAATGCTTTCGGTGGAGGTGTCATGATCCATGTGAAAAATGTTTTGAGTTTTAAAGGACGCTTTGATCTGGAAAACACTATCGATAAAGCAATCTGGTGAGAAATATATTTAGGTCAGAAATCGATCATGCTTTGTGCAGCTTACAGACCCCCGGCATAAACGCGACTTTTTGGGAGCGACTAGAAGGGTCAATAGAAAATTCATTAGACCTTACATTAAAAAAATGCTTATCGGTGATCTGAATGAGGACCCCTTGTCAGGTAAAATTTCACATTTAAGAGAAATTATTAACAGAAAGGCATTTCATAATGTTAGTAAGGACCCTACACGTGTTAGTAGAATAAGCCGAACTTTATTACGTCCCGTATTAATTAGTAACGATGTTGACGTGTTTGACAGTGGCGTGATCGATTTCAGTAGTGACATAACTACATAAGTGATCACAGGAGCACATTTGTCGCCATTAACACAGCTATTTCTCTGTCTGTATGTTATAGCAGAAATGCATCGTGTAATGGCGACCATGAGTTACTGACTAAATATATAACCAATACTGGTTGGAATCATGTGATAGCAAACACTACTGGTATTGATGAGACAATATATGTATTCTATAATCACCTAGGAAGGTATATTAAGGAATGTATTCCATCTAGAAATGTAATGATTAGACCCAGTGACAAACCTTGGTACAATTCGGAAATACGACGTGAATCAAGAAAACGTTAAGTTAAGAAAAAAGGCAAAATTAACTAACAGATATGAGGATAAATTGGCATACCGTAAACAACGAAATGAAGTTCATAACATGAAGTGTTATGCAAAGGAACATTATTTTTCGTACCTTGATGAGTTTATATCTGAGATGAGCAGAGACAGAAAACCTTCATTTTGGAAAGTTCTGTGAGGGCTAATCAAAGAATCAGGATCTATCAACTCTATTCCGCCATTACGACCTAAAGTACAGGTATATACAAAACAACGTATAACAATATATATAACAATATATATAACAATATATAACAATATTGGCTCAGCTCTAGATAGACGTGAAGACTATTGTATGGTGTTTTATGGTGTTTCTAAGGCCTTTGGCAGACTGCAAGTACGACAAATGCATACAATCGATATTCATAGAATATTTATACAGATGTTGTCCAGGCATGGGACATATATATATATACCATTCCGTGATCAATGATGCATAGTTTTACACAACGAGGTAGGTACGGGGTAACAGACCATATCAGCTGTTGCCTGTGCAGCATGGAGGATATACTAAATCACTCTTTTTACGAAGGTTTGAGGCATGGAAACTGTAGCAGGCCAAGTTTCTAATACCCGATTCATGTTGGGAGGACATGACTATTTTGGACTTTGCCATAGTTGGAAATTCAGAATATTTAAGGGGTATGATGTATCTTTGGCGGAGGTCATCGTAAGTTGCACAAGTCAGCAGGAAGTAATATTCACTGTCGACGTATCCAGTGTTACAGACATTACTTAGTCTTTCATGCCTTGCGATATCAGAATATCTGCCAGTTTCAATGGCTAGTTTATGTGACCTGCAGCAGAACTGTGCAAGAGCAGTTCTGAATTTATTTATGGTTGTAACAGAGAGGTAAAATTCAGTTTGGGGTTTGGAAAACTGTCTTAAACAGAGAATATACTTGTAGTATTTATGGCTGTTGGCGATACTGCCGTGCCACCCTCCTTCCTGGGCGCATTTAACCTGTGGGGAAATTCAGTAATAAAGGAAGGAACAAAATCTACATGCTGTCATTCCCAAAGGTATATGTTAATGAAATTGCCGATGAACTAGATTGTGCTGCACGCTTGTTCACAGATGATACATCAATGGGATTTTCATCCATAAATCACAGGCCCAGATACACTTAATAAGAACTTACTGTGGTGCTGGGGAAATCGTAGGCTTGTGACATACAATCCCCACAAAACAGAGGCTGTACTTTTCAGTCTTAAGAATAAAAATACAATTCTACAATTCTACAATTCGAACCCGCACCCTCAGAGTCAAGCACGTAAACGCCAGCACACAAAGTCAGCCGCCTAGCCCACTCAGCCACCGCGACTTCCATATTAGGGATTTCACTAAATTACACAGGTTGGAAATATTTCATAAACATCTTGGAGTAACATTTCCTCCTGATTGTAAATGGAATACCCATATTGATGACATCGTAAGAAGAACGTCCTTGATGGTTTCAACAATGAGAAAGTTCATGTTGAACAGAGACAGCCAAGATAAGATCTGTATTGTATTCATAAGACCAAATCATGAATATGCCTGTGAATTGTGGGATGGTTGTTTGATAGATTTAACCGATAAAATTGAAAAAGTTCAGTTTGAGGCCGCCAGGATGGTTACTGGTTTACCAAAACATGCTTCCAGAGATACTGTAATTAATGAAACAGGTTAGCAGTAGTTAAAAGAGAGAAGAAGATATCTTAAACTTTATTCTGTAATATCTACAACAAAACTGCTCCATCCTACCTTTGTGATCTCATACCCCACACTGTGAATCCAGGCCAAATATAGAAACATGTGTGATCTTTCCCTGTCCTATTCCTGCACAAGTCTCTACACCCAATCGTTCTTCCCTTCATCTTCACAACTGTGGAATTATCTCCCCTTATATGTTAGAGAATCAGATTCCCTTAAAAGTTTGACATCGCCTGTAAGCTCGCGTAAGCCAGAAGCAACAGAATATTTCTCGTGTGGTAATAGAAAACTCAATGTAATTCATACCCAGCTAAGATATTCAAATAGTAGATTAAATGGTGATCTGTGTAGGATCGATCTCATTGAGAACCCAGAATGTAGTTGGAAGTTTACCTGTGAAAATTCTCATTATTTCATGGAATGTTCTTTGTATTGTAATATCAGACGGGAAATGTTTCAAAATGTTGGCAAAATTTGTAGCATTAGAGCACAAATAAACCTAGAGGTACTGGCAGTGCAGATCTTATGTTCAATGACAATAAACAGATTTTTAAAGAAGTTCAAAGATATATATCAAACTCCAAACGGTTCATCAACTTTGATATGTTTATGATCTAAATAATTAGTGTATTGAACGTATTACTTTCATTTGAATGTATTATTGTATATACCTTTCTATCCCTGTACATACACTTTGCTTCACTTTTGCATGTAAGCACCGTAAAAAGGAGCGGGTGTCTCAAAGTTGGAATAGCTTGTAACCAATCCATTCTCTTGAAAAGATATGTTTAAATCAAAATTAAAATATCTCCCAGGCCTATCCAATGTTAATCACTACTCAGTTAATCTCTTGTGTAATATACCAAATAATGTGGACAATTTACGAGCATCGTTCTTAAAACTGTGTTTCTACTGGGATGTAAATGGAAACAGACATATTGATGTGTTGTTCGCCACGTGACATGATTCTATGACGTATTGATACAAACTGTTTTAAATCCAATTTCCAGTCTTGTCACTGTTACCGATGTTATTGCTGTTAGGACATGTTACAACCGCACACCTGTTGTTATCTCGTGATACTGTTGCTAGGATACCTCATCACTTGTATCTTTATTAATGATATACCTGTTTCACAGTTACTACCTTGACAGCTGTCACAGTGTTATGTTTTCAGTCAACTGTACAATTAATGTCGATGTAATGTGCGTTTGGATCAGTGCACCACCAATGGTACAATTATGTCTGCAGATGTGAGTGAGTGAATTACTGAGCTGCATAACACAGCGGGTGATTTGTATAACTTTTTTTCTTGTGATATTCGAATTAGAAAAATATTTCTTTCTCCTAGCGTAGGAAGATACAACAAAAGGAGAGAGAGAGAGAAAGAGAGAGAGAGAGAGAGAGTGTGTGTGTGTTGGGGGAATGGGGAAAGGGGGTTAGGGTGGGGGGTAGGGAGGGGCGTTTAAAGGCTGGTGCACCGTATCCAATGTGATTGTGGAGGTAACATGGGGGGGGGGGGGGGGGGGGAGTCATGTGGTGATAGCGTTCCTGTGAGGGTGCTCCTCGGGCTCGCTGAGTTGGTTGACACTTTCCTTCGTATCCTAATTAGGCACAACGATGTTCATGCTGTTGACCACTGGATTGTCTGGTTCAGACCAGTGTGTGCAATGCTTTAATTTGGCCGTTGTCCACCAACGTCGATAAAAACCGATAAAATTAAAATAGACTACACTAGCTATTGTGACAATTGCACACTGT
Organism: Haliotis asinina; assembly: GCF_037392515.1. NCBI lineage: Eukaryota > Metazoa > Mollusca > Gastropoda > Lepetellida > Haliotidae > Haliotis > Haliotis asinina. Next base: position 11,577,623 of record NC_090295.1, on the reverse strand, counting down.
TTCTACAAAATCAGTTAGCGAAACCTATGACGCAGCTAGAAAGAATTTGTCATTCCTATGCGCAAAGGTCTGAAATACCAGGAAATGAACCTGTATGTTATCGTAACATGATGGGTCGTACAGGAAGGATTCCAGCTGATATAAAGACGGATAATTACTGAAGGCCACAAGGGCCTGCAGATATTTGAAACTGTCGGCCCCTTACGATAACAACTGGTGCTGGGCCTCCGGGCCGGCGATTATTTCGAGCGCTTGTTCAGACTTGATTATATATACCCCCAGTCCGACCCCAACAATTGTTTGCTTCACCCGTCCAGGTTTTGCTTTTGAGACGACCGCTCCTACCTCTTTCTCTCTGTAGTGATAGTGAGATTATATGGTAGCTACATCCTTAATAGTTTCAAGTATGAAAGTTGTTATATTTTGCGATAGCTTTTGTCTTGCAAGAATAAGGATGTCTTAGGTGTTAATGCGTCGAACATCTTCCAAAACTCCATTTGGGTGGTATGTAACTCTAATGGTAGAAGAGCTCGATTCACCACATGGGTACAATGTGTGTGAAGCCCACTTCAGGCGTCCCCAGCCGTGGCATTGCTTGAATATTGCTAAAAACGGCGTTAAACGTAAGTCACTCACTCACTCACTCACTCACTCACTGAAACACCACGATTTTCCAGTCGTAAACACAAGAACCGGGCATCCAGCCACAATACCGTTACCCGAGTCACATGACATAACGTCACACAGATAGCACTACACCTTCCCATGTGAGTGAATTCTCTGAAAAAAAGAGTCAACATTAATCACTTTAACAAAACAAACAAACAAAAAAGAACATAGTGTCAAATACTGTTCAGTGCTATGTGCACCTCAAGTCCCGCCCATTCTATCATTAGCCAGTTAAGGTAACAGTTAGAAAGTGTTCCCTGCTATATCACAAGTCGGTGTCCCGCTTGACCTGATCAAGTGAATACCAATGCATTGCATGACCGTGTCACAACTGGTATGGTCTATTACTGTGAGGGGTGCACCAACATGTCTGAACAACCGCGACAAGGTCGACGTTTGACACCTCAGTGTCGAGAAATCGTCAGCAGTGTCCTAACTTTGTTTGAAAAAGTAGCGACAGACCGTTTTATGTTCCAACACGAGCTTGTAGGCAACGAGAAGCAATCTCTGCTCCCCTATTTAATGCTAACTGGACATTCCGCTTGTGTCATGTGGCCTCACGGGTCATGCATATGTATAGCTCAGGTCGAGCTGAACAAGTTGTATTATCAGTCAATCGGTAAAATGCGTTTAACAACAATACGTAATTGTTCGAACAATGCAACTAGAACTAGTCCTGAACTGAAGCCATGGAAACACTTGTGCTTTGTTTGTAAGCTGTAACAACGACTGCCCTTTGATCCTGTCGTATCCTTCACAAATAAATCACGACCAAAAGGCGCGGATTACCGGAAGCCCTATGAATACAAGTTTCGGTGTTCTTAGTTCATCTCAGCTGTAGCCTGTTTACAACAGAACACAGATAATGCGCATCTTGTAGTCATTGATTTTGTTAGCATCTTTCAGAGTAAGCGCAGTAGTTGGAACAGGGAAACAAATACAGGTGAAACTAGAAATGGGTTTCACACATTTTACCCATGTGTGAAAATTGAGCACGGGTCTTCAACTTTCAGTTTCATTACCCCTAGTTCTATGTGCAGAGTAAATGTGTGTTTCTAAACTAAAACCTGATCCTGGGCTGTATTGAGCCGGCAGCCTGCAAACGGACAATCTGGTCACACGATTGCTCATGCACAACATGACGCAGGTACTTTCAGTCGATAATTCACTCTTACCGTCAAATTCAGGTATAGATCAATTTCGGCATTACATATGGAAGTGATTGTTGATGTCCGTATCGCACATATATCTCGGTAGCCACGGTAGTATGGGCTTAGAGATGCCCATGGCACGGTGCAAAGACTATTGAAAACTCTTCAGTTCTCCTTATTCACTCCGGACGAGATTTTACGTATCGCACGTGCCCTGACAACGCATTACGCCACAAGCATTGATAGCCCAGATCATGTATAACATATCTTTCTCCGCCTGCTCCGAAATAAATTCCTTAGTGTTTATGTTGTTTAATACTAGACGTTGGGGATTGCACCACAGGCACCGTGCTGTCATATTGTAAAACCTTGCTAATACGGACATTATTCATCAAGACCACGTATGTCAACAGCACTGCGATGACATGTTTGCCGAAGCTGCCTGGGTCGGTGCACGAGTGTCGGTGTCAGGTAAGGAACACCAGAGTTAAGCGTTATCACGTCACAATCGTGGGTCCCGTGAAACTGGCGCGGTGCAACCTTTCTCGTTGGAGGAAGCGAGGTCGCGAGCGTTGGTCTTCTTCGACATGCCGAGTGCTGTTTAGTTCAATCAAAGACCATATGTGTTGTATGGTTAGATGACTGTGGACTATTTGCCGGGATAAGAATGGGTTTTCCACAACTGCCGGATTAGGGCGGGATGTGGTATCAAACAAGCAATACGACCTGTGAATGGAGCCATAAAACTCGTAACATTATACACACTCTTGTCGACGGCAGGGGAGTTGTCAGCAAACGGACAGGCAAGCCTGTAACCAGAGGCCGTATAATAGATGGTCTCTGCTGTAACCATGGTAACGAGCTCAGCGTAGAACTACCCACAAGAACGCCCATGTAGATTATTTTTGCGGATGCTCCTTTTGAAATGACTTATGACCACAAGATTGTTGTTTTTTGCGTTGGCGGAGCAAGTGGGGTTAAGGAGGTTCGAACTCCCTGACCCCTGACCACCGTCGCCTGTAGTAATATTCCAGCAATATCACGGCGGCGGACACGAGAAAAGCGCTTCACACGAGGGGAATCCAACCCGGGCCTTCAGCATGACGAGCCAACGCTTAACGCTGTAACCAGTAGGCTACCATATTTCTAAGAACAATTGAAATTTAATTTCGTAGATTGTTTTTGGCTGTTTGGGTTTTTTTGTTTTTGTTTGTTTGTTTGTTTGGTTGGGTTGGGTTTTGTAGTTAAGCTCCTTGGTGTCCGTTAAGAAAACCCTCAGAGCTAAATATACTAAGGGGGCTGTCAGGCCTCGTTTTCGGGAATCAGGTATTGGGAGCGAACCGTGAAATAAGAAAAGAGAGAGCAGTGAGTTCCTTGGGTTTATTCAAGCAGAGACTATCTATTGTATGGTCTCTGATTCAAGCAAGTGAGCCTGAGATGGAAAAAAACAGGATATAACCCACACTACTACCCATTGTCATTATCAAGTTTCTCCGATGTTGGAGCTTTCCATATGCGTTATCTACCCTGTGCTGACAAGGCTTACTATTCGAGGTAGGTGGTAAGGAGATGATTACCTAACAGGACTTGATGTTCTTTATGGTATAGCCATGGTCAGCTTGTGACCGCTGCTAAGCCAAACATCTGTCAGAGCTTGGCAATGGCGTTTACTACTGGACAGAGAGGATGGTATGAAGGTAATCTTACTCAGCAAAAGTTGACATTTTATTAGTTGGTGGTAAACATGCACCTGCCGAGATGGAACTACTTATCTGCCCTTGCCCAAGGGATGTACCTGAGAATAAGACCGGTGCTGACACAGCTCACTAAGTTAATCTGGGATTAAGTAGTTTAAGGTTGCCGTGGACACGTTTGCTAATTAATTGCCGCTGTGCTTGGCAATTTGTCATAAACAAGATACACTACTCACATCGACTTGCACGTACTCGGACTTCCTTAGTAAAGAATAATTTGTGACAAAAATAAAAATGTAAGCAGAAATATATGTGCTGTAACGCTTTGACTAACGTTTCCATGAGGTTGTTGTATGGCCGTTGTGTTCGTCGACTGTGCCTAGATTCGGTGACATTGACTTTAAGCTCGTCTTAAAAGAATGAGCTTAAAGTAAGTCATTACCATTGTTAGCTCTTCATGCCGAAGACAGGTTCGTCCACTCCCCATCCCATCCCCATTGTGTCAAGCCCCTTTCCGGCGCCAACGCTGTCGTGTTGCTGTGGTTTTGCTGGAATATTGCAAAGAGCGGCGTAAAACTAAACTCACTCACTAACCAACTCTCGGGCTCGCTGACTTGGTTGACTCATGTCATCGGTTCCCAATTCCGCAGATCCATGCTCATGTTGTTGATCACTGGATTGTCTGGTCCAGGCTCGATTATTTACAGACCGCCTCCATGTAGCTGGAATATTGCTGAGTGCGGCGTAAAACTAAACTCACTCACTGGATATAAGTAAGTGAATTTCTTTGTCGCTATGTTTCAGATGGTGTGCCGAAGAAACAAGCGTCTATTGTTCTGTACATCCGCGGTCTTGTTTGTGCTTTTTATATGGAGCACGCTCACAAATGTCTTCCGAGTAAACGTCAAGCCCCCACGACGACTTGCCTCTGTTTCAAGGATGGTTTCTTCTATTTCAAGGTTCGAAAATAACAAGTCATCTCTTCTTGTATGGCCAAACGGTGAGAGCAACCACCCATATTTCCTGTCCCCGATTTTGCAGTTCCCAAATGACAATTTTCGCCAGAAGTCGCGGTATAATCTCACGGGCGTTGAAAACATTTTCACACAAAACAAGACAGAAGAGAAACTTATCATCATATACAACATGCCTTCATGGCATACGTTTGAAACAAGGTACAAGGATAGTCTGAAAAACTGCCGATTGCAAAACTGTAGATTATCTGGTGACCATAAACTTCTTCCTCAAGCCGATGCAGTCGTCTTTTATGTCCTGTCGATTACTGATGATAAACCGCCACCAAAACCAGCCAATCAGATGTGGATATTTTTTGCACACGAGGCTCCATGGGACTTCAATCGATGGAATGATAGGTTTAATTGGACGATGACTTTCAGATATGACTCGGATATTGTCTGTCCGTATTTCGTGCTCCTGCCTAAACCTGCAGCGGATGTTCGAGATTTCCGGGCTATCACTGAGAGGAAAACTAAACCCGTCATGTGGTTGGTAAGTCACTGCAATGCCCGGTCGAAACGCGACGACTACGTGAAAAAACTTCAGCAGTACATCAGCGTTGATATATATGGTGGATGTGGACCCCACAAGTGTGAAAACTCCGGACCAAACAGTTGTAATAATCTTCAACAAACGACATACAAGTTTTATCTGGCGTTTGAGAATTCACTATGTCGAGGATACCTGACAGAAAAGGTGTTTCGGAGTTACAGTTTGGATATCATCCCCGTGGTGAGGGGTGGGGCGAGCTATGCAAACCTTCTTCCAAAGGGCACATACATCGACACAGCCGATTTTTCATCGCCAGAAAAACTTGCCGATCATTTGAAATATTTAGATTCAAATCATACGGCATATGCTGAAATACTGAGACGGAAATCACAGTATGGTATCACAGATCCGAAGTCAACCTTAGATTCATCGTTGTGCGATATTTGTGTGAAAATTCATGACTTGGAGAGATTCGGAAACACATACCATGATGTGAATAAATGGTGGAATACTGACAGCTGCTACAGTGCCACGGATTTCTGAAGTGAAGATGGACTGACCTGCTCACCATGGACGCCTTAACGTTCACCATGTATTCATTTGAGATCATTTGACAACTGAGATTTCACAGTTGAAGATTTTCCAAGACTACAAAGACTGGATCATCTGCAAACTGTGCATGTTATACTGAATCGTCTCATCATGCAACGATATGTATTGTTACGGAGACACGCTCAACTACAACGTATAGTCACGTGTGGTCAGCACGACCTGCGGATGTGTATTGTTACAAAGATTCGTTCAAATACAACATACGGACACATGTGGTCAGCTGACCATTGTAACTGATCCACTAGAAGATATAGATACGTGTGGTCAGCTAATTATGTCACTTTCACTTCAAGATAGACACGTGTGGTCAGCTGACCATGTAACTGTTCCACTACACGATAGACACGTGTGGTTAGCTGACCATGTAACTGTTCCACTACACGATAGACACGTGTGGTTAGCTGACCATGTAACTGTTCCACTACAAGGCATAGACACGTGTGATCAGCTGACCATGTAACTGTCCCACTTCAAGGTATAGACAAGTGCGGTCAGGTGACCATGTAACTGTGATGCTCTTCAAGTAACTGTAATGGAGAACATTGTTTTTAATCTCTTACAGGATTAGTTCACATTGTGAAGTATGTGTTATGTATATTTGGCATTCTGCTCGTGTGTAGGATACCTACTGAAAGTCGGACCAGTAAGTGATTCTCATTCATCTTTCATTGAATCTCCTCTGTCACTTCGTTACGAATTTCGTTTGGTAACAGTTATAATGTACTCAGATCACGTATTTGTCAAATCGGTGCTGTTCCCAATAATCTCCGGGATTAAATAGTTTAACGCAAAGAGTGAAAACCATTGTGGGACTTAAGTAGTTTTATTTTGTACCGAGATCTCAGATTGGTGATGCGTTTGAGCCAGTCTGTCTGTCCTTTTGCCATTTTCCTTGTTGAACATGGTTCAATGTACTGAAAAGGTTTGTTGGTTATGTGCAATGAGAGAAAAATATGTCTCCTGTGAACATGAAGCTAGACCCAGTGGTGCCGATGCACCTTTGAACACTTTAACTGTACTTCTTTATGTTAACAGTCGGCAATATTCAGGTTTTATCAAGACTATTAGCAAACGAGTGGTTGATAGCATGACGAACCATCGTTTAAGCCACCATATACCATTACAAATAGTAGGGGATATTGAATTTACAAGAGAAAACTTTAACTCACTTGAAAAACCTCATTGAGAAAACACACTGCAAGACTCGATCAAGCCGACCCAGTAACTGTCAATGACATCGCTAACGAGATCGCGCACATGCTCACGGACGCTGCACGAAAAACTTTCAGATCACGAACACACAGAGGATCCTCGAAGAAGGAACGAACATGTAAACTTCTGTCGGAGCAGAATGTTATAGAGCTCGTAAGAAATTTCATAAAACAAGACGTCGTCTACGAAAACACGACTCCATTTATAATAAACGTGTATTTAGGTGTATTAAATCTATCATATACACGGACATATGTTACTTTTTCTCTTATAGACTGGCTTTCGCTAGTGGTATGCTCGCAAAATGGAATATCCCCTACTTTATATAATGGTATATTTTAAATGTCAGAATCGCACTGATTATAACCTTAGCACCATCGCTACCTTATCCATGTTTTTAGCTGTGTCTTCATACCAAGTCATGAGTAATACTTTCCGAAAGTGAACATATGCAAAGGTTTATTTTCTTACCTTTTAACATGGTATTAAAAATGTTTTCCATGTTTTGCAGTTGAAGTTGTTTTTGTTGCATTCATGTAGGGCGAACCATAAACTGTATATGACAAAATATACTATACTACCCATCAAACGTTTAAGACTCACCAGTGTAAATGTACTTCAGTCAAGTGCTCAAAACTAGATTTTGCGAAATGTTCCATTCTGTTTAAAGGTACTATACCAATGAACTGATATATTGTAAAAGAAATTTGTAAGGTTGAAAAGACTGTTGTCATGAGTTCAATACGTGATAAACTCTGTGAGATTTGGCTATCCTTAACAAAACTACACCAAAACACTCTCTCACATGCATAATATTTGCAGGTTTTTTCAGCAATTTGACGCATGGTCCTCGTGCAGTATAGCTGCATAAGGTTCAAACAAATCAGTGGAGAAATTCATCTTCGATGTAACCACACACTCGCCGCACACGCGCGCGCACACACATATACACAAATACGCTGTCTCTCACGTGCATAATATTTCCACATTTTTTCAGCAATTTGATGCACACACACTCACACACGCATAATATATAGTGAATGCTTTAGATGAGGCTAAACCTTTGACGGGTGGTATAAGATATTTTCATGCTGTAGACATCTGTATGTTTCCACAATGTAAACTGTTAGGTTCCTCGTGATTTCTTGTACCTATGCTTGTTCCATTGTCTCCAGTGCGGGGAAAACCCACGTAACACTATACAGCAGGTTGAAGACTACCTTGCTCGTTTGGATTATGCAATTATATCACCGGTTTAGAAAATGATTTTCCACAGACACATGAACTTCATTTCCGCGGGGAATGACAACTGTCCGGATATTGTGGCTGGTGACATTTTAGCTAATGCGAAATAAGAACAACTGATGTCAAAATGGTGTCTCCTATGTATTAGCAGTGCAGGTGTGTTATTTTTAGGCAGTATAGATCTGTGTTCTGTTACAAGACTGTTCTTTGTTCTGGAAACTTTTGGTTCTTCTGGAACGGAAATCACGAAAATACATTGAGCTAATCCACAGCAAATTCATTCTGTTGAGCACAGAGAGGTTCTCCTGACCAGGATGAAACAGTTGTTCATGGTTCGCATTGGGTCAACTCGAATAAACCCCGGCGTGCACGTGTTTTTCACAAATCTCGTGTTTTGGGTGGTATCTGACAACAGCGGTGAAAAAGCTCAACACTGTCTTAAAATGATACTAGCTCTGAGGGACAAGCTTGGAGGTAAAATTGGTATTTGGTGTGCAGAAACAAATTCCCATTCGTTTTAAAATAGTAATTGTTTTAACATTTAGCTAGTGGGGGCTTGTCGTTTTAGGCCTATTTTGTGTCTATACGGCCTGTTTGAATGTCCGATATCGTAATGGTGGTTTTGCATTTATTTCATTAATGGGTAACTAGAACTACCCCATTCCTATCACACCCGTGAAGATGAGGGCTAGACATGATCTTCCCTAACCCATGCTTGTCGTAACAGGCGATTAACGGGATCGAGTGGTCAAGCCTGTTGACCTTGCTGACATCGTATCCCAATTGCGTAGGTCGATGCTCATGCTGTTGATCACTAGATTGTCTGGTGCAGACTCGATTATTTAAAGGCCGTCGCCATATAGCTGGAACATTGCTGAGTGCGGCGTAAACCTAACCACACTCACCTCTCTATCATCGTTTGACGTCATGTGGGTAATCACCTTCCGTCACTTAGTACGCCCTGTTTATTCTGAATCACCTAGTACGCCCTGTTTATTCTGAATCACTTAGTACGCTCTGGTTATTCTGAATCACCTAGTACTCCTTGTTTGTTTCAAAATCACTTCGTAAGCCCTGTTTATTCTGAATCACCTAGTACGCCCTGTTTATTCTGAATCACTTAGTACGCTCTGGTTATTCTGAATCACTTAGTACGCCCTGTTTGTTCTGAATCACCTAGTACTCCTTGTTTGTTTCAAAATCACTTCGTAAGCCCTGTTTATTCTGAATCACTTAGTAAGCCCTGTTTATTCTGAATCACTTAGTAAGCCCTGTTTATTCTGAATCACCTAGTACTCCTTGCTTGTTTCAAAATCACTTCGTAAGCCCTGTTTATTCTGAATCACATAGTAAGCCCTGTTTATTCTGAACGTGAAATTTCATACATCAGCATATGTATTCATTTACTTGTGTCGTTCAGTTATCATACCATCGCTTGACCCGTGAAGTTCCGGGTTAGAATGTAATTTCAATTCTGATCGCATTAAAAACAAACCTTGGTTTATTCTGAAGTAATCACGTGGTCACTGTCCTGGATCATATAGAAGAAATTTCACATCATTTCCATCGTAACGCCGAAGACCCGAGTTCGATTCCCACATGGGCACAATGTGTGAAGCCCGATCCTGGTGTCCCCCGCCGTGACATTGCTGGAATATTGCTGAAAGCGAAAAACTCACTCACTCATCGTAGTTCACTTTGGCTTTCCTTTGTTGTCTTCTGTTTTATCATTATCACACAGACGAGTTACCTCCCTTAGTCGTGCAACAATTCTGTGACCTGATTCGCCATGATTTTCAACTACTCAACTCGCTTTCCGACCAGACGATGCAGACACGTCTACTGGGCATTAATTTAAGTTCACTCACAGGTGAATTATGGGGTTGTGTCAGTAAACACGCTCGAAACGCTTGCTGCATCTGACGGTCTTGATAGGGAACGGCCTGTGAAGAAAATAGACGGTATTAAATGCAACAGCACAATATGTATCATTAGATTAAGAGACATGTATCAGGCTAACTGATACTAACTGTCATTAGGTGAGATGTTATATGCACTTACGTAATTATAAACAGCATGCGTGGGTCGACCCAAAAGGTAGTCGGCCTCAGCCAGAAAATGATACAAATGCAGCTGTTTTATGTTTTATTATTATGCAAATTATCTGTCAACATCAACAGGGCAGGTAGACCAGGGGGCAGCGGGGCAACTGCTTCCTTAGCATTTTCTTACAGATTACTTTTTCTGCTTCAAAGTGTTGACATAACGCTCTATTAACGTAGGAAGTGCCCACCGCCCATCAAGAAAAGTCAAACTACGACCCTGCCCAAGCAAATTGGTTTTGCTATGTTCCAGTCTCACGTAAACCGGAAGTCGGACAACTGCGGAGTTTGTGTACCCCCATGATAAGAGTAAATTGGCACGGTTCCAAAGGCAGAAAGCCGTGAATGCACAATGTCTCTTATAAAATGGTCAAATGTAACATGTTATACTGGGATTCATAAAATGTTGTTAGATGTACTTTAAAAGGTTTTTAAAGGCACCGCTTGAAGTTGTCCAGATGGATAGTTGTATGCTTGAGTGAGCGTCATGCAATACCATACACCAGTATCTTGTACATTGGTTATTTATCGTATCATGTTTGTCAGAAGTGTGTGCATTTTGCGTTCGTGCATCTGCAGACTGCAGTTTTATAAAGGTTGCAAGTTTTATGTGAGAGGCAAGAGGTTTGATCGACATGCAAGACGTTGGTTAGTAAATAAGGAAGCATAAGACAATCCGGTGATTAACAGCATGAGCATCGATCATTGAGTTTCGATGACGTGTGTGAACAAGGTCAGCGAGTGTTTTTGTTAGATGGACCCATGAAGATCCGGGGTAGATTACGTCCTCAGCATCCCATGCATGCCACAAAAGGTGACTATGCTTGTCATGGGAGGCGACTTGCAGGATCGGGTGGTCAGGCCCGCTGACTAAACTCACACACACTTATATTTAGATGGCGACCATCTAGCCCCAATGGCGGCGGACGTGTTTTCACTCACTGGCTGATGTTTTATTTTGTTTGTTTAACAAAATGTTACAGGTCTATGGCGGTGGTCTGTATATAATTGAGTCCGGACCAGACAATCCAGTGATTAGCATGATCATGGTCCCAAGTTTCAACCTGTAAACTCGAACGCGTCAGTCGCCTCTCATCACAGTCGCGTTAGTCGCGAAGACCAATTCTAATGAGGATCTTTACGGGTCTTTGATATGGTCTGTATTGTCACGTGCCATGGGAATGTTGTGGGGAATACTATTGCGGGTTGCGGCGTTCAGCAACATTCAGTTGATAAAAAAAACTTGCAATACTGGCACATTGGTAGGGTTCCGGTCCCTGAAAAACTTGCAATACTGGCACAACAGTCGGGTTCCGGTCCCTGAAATACTTGCAATACTGGCAAATTAGTAGGGTTCCGGTATCTGAAAAACTTACAATACTGGAGTAATATTAGGCCTCCGGCCCCTGCGAAAACGACCGCTGTTTTTTGTTTTTTTCTTAACTATGGAAGTATGGAAGTTACGTGGGACTACATAACCCTGCACCATTGACAGTTTACCATGATGCACAATTCTTGTTTACCATTTACCTTGAAGAGCCCTTGCTTTTAGAAAGATCCTCTTTTTCTCCACCGTTCTTTCCTGCAAACCAGATGTTTCTCATGAAACACAATGGTTTAGAATCACGCCCGACAAAGTGAGTGCGTCGACGCCATTTTCTACAACAGGACTTCATCTGAACTGAACTGTGCACATATTAACCTAGACAGGTTCATTATCCGAAGATGTCAAAATTATGCCACAAGAATTCTACTCTTTAGGATCTAGTGTGATAATATACAAAGATGTGGTCTGTTTAAAATCTGAACGTTTCGTTACACTCCACCACTGAGTCCAACAAAACCTTACGGGAGGTCGCGTCAGGTAACCCTTGAGAGTGACCTATAAGAACGCAGCTTACCAAATCGCGAAAGTGGACATTCGCACATACTTTTTGAACTTTTATCTCAAAAAGGTTCGCACCCAAACGATTCCGAATGCTAATTAGCGTATGCTCGATTCCGGGTGATGCACACGACGTACGTACAACGATGACAACGGTGAGTAAACAGTCGCTGAAAATAGTGTTTAGCTTTCGGAAATATTAGCTAATGGTAACCATGTCAACAGAAACCCCAAAGCGTATATACTGCAGGTCAAATAACGGTTATATGCAGATTTTTGTTTGTGGAGAGATCTGTGTCAGTGACCTGAATATTTTGAAAGCCCCTCCGATCCCTAAATAGTAGCTGTTATCTGACTGGTTAAATCTAATTAACCGTCTCGCGTTTGATTGGACGGTCATAGGTCGCTCAAAGGTTACCTGACACGACCTTCTAGTCGGGTTTGTTGGACTCAGTGGTGGAGTGTAACGAATAAAACTGAGTCAAAGTTTACTTAGACTGGATGTTATGATACATTTCTTTTGAATTTGAAGAGAAACATAGCTCTTTAGAAGACTCGACGAAGCATGCGGATGCTGGAACTGAATATTGTTGGGAGATTCACCCCTTAAGTCCAAGACTTATCATTCAAGAATTTCTAGTGTCACCCTACACAGATACTTTATTTGCAATTATAATTTTACTGCTATCATCACAGTCAACAATGGAAAACAATTGTGACCCAGACCTCTCGCTATAACACGAAGGGTGGATGACGACATAATCCTGAAGTGGCATGTACTTACCATAGTCAGCTGTTTCCTGAGCTGCTTGCCAACCTCTTTATAAGACGAGGACCGCGCCATGTAGTAGAAGAGAAGGAGTCTGAAGGAAAAGTGCGTGTATAAATGTCTTATATTACTGCAAACAAGAATAAGTGGAACCGGCGCAGAGAACACGTTTACGAGAAGTAGGCGGTGCACGGCAGTGAGCAAACCCATTTGGTTTGTGAACGGTAGATGAGCCCATTTCTGGTGTCCCCTGTCATGTTTTACCGGCATATTACCAAAAGCAGCGTAAAATCAAACCTGTGAATTCAATATTAAAGTCCTGAACGTTTTATGTTGAGTCAGAAGCAAGTGTCCGGGTCGACAGAATTTGGATAAACCAGGTGTCAATCGGGACAGGTGGTATTAGATCATGAGTTAGCAGTATTTAAGCTAACATGGTATACTCAGGGGGAAAAGGGGGAGCAGGCCGAAAAATACCTACGACGCGACTTCGATGGTGATAAAAAGAAAACAGGATTCATCTGGCACCAGCCGGAGTGGAAAGCCCAGGACGGGGAGATCTGGAGAATACGGCCTGTGTCCCACGAGGGGAATCGGGGCTAAGTAGGTAAGTAAGTATTAGTGTCAGTAACGGCATTTGACGGATAACCTACCGCACATTAGAGAACCGATATATACTGAAGGACAAAAGAAACGTAATATTGTAGCATCAATGGAGTATTTTATGCTATTTTTTAAATATAGACTGGAAGTCGAGTTTGAGGAAGTCATGAATCGTGGTCATATAGTCTGTTTTGCCCAGTTGAATATCACTTGAGATTGAGGTGAGAAATGTTTTTGTTAATGGAAAGGGAAGAGTTCGTACACTGAAATCGAGATGCACCTGCATCATGCATCATGCATGCATTCAGACATAAATTGCCGGCTCGAATGGCAATGGTTCACTTGTTTTCTGAACACAGCAACTAGGGCTAGTTCAACATCAAGATATTGGACGTCTACACAGTCTCCGGCGACGTTTCTTTTCCATTTCAGTCTTACACTGATTAAGTCTGTCATCCAGGTATAAGATATTTACCAACGTTTAATTCAACGTAAGTCCTGATAGCATCAGGTTTTGGGAAACCAAAGATTATCTAGGCTCTATTATTTTATGGGGATCGGCAGAAAGGGGGATTTGTATTTTTGGTGGTAAATATGTATTTTGAAAGATAAGTTTCAGCCTGACATTGAGTGAGAGAAGATGGTTTTGCGCCATGAACAGTATTTCATTTGATTCAAGGCATGACGCCATGTAAGACGCAACCTGGTGCAAATTAGGTCGTTGATGAGTTCTTTTCGGTGTCACTTATGAGACTGTCAGTAATTTTCTTCTGTGTTTCTCATATCCATCGCTGTCTCAATGTTCCTTCCAACTGGAACAAACACAACGTTTTCTTCTCTCAGTGTGGAAATATATGCCCTGGTTTGATAAAAAAATATATTTTGTTTTACCTTTGAACTCATGACCAGTTTGATCTTTATTTACATACATTTTCTTTAATTCCGAATGAAAACGATTCGATCTTCATATTTTCAAGACTCGCCAAGTGATCTTATTATGAAAATTTCAATCAGTGAATAAAATCTTTATCGCCAATTTTTCCCGCCCGCTTTCTTTCTTGGTGAAGCCGCCTCTGAGGTGTAGCGGTTCAAGTATCCCGCCCTAAGTTGAAATATGGTACTCGTTGGTCCCTGTCTGGCCCTTGGTATTAATGTGTACAACAAGTACTGGTCGGCTCGGAGTCAGTATAAACAGTACAGACAGCCTCGGTCAAAGTAAGTTGTTGGCGCACCAGGGTCAATGTTCTCGATGCAATAAGCTAATCCAATGAACGTTGTATAACGGTATTACCGTAATGTATATGACGCTTGCATGCAATTAAAGATTTTCCGGAGGTTAATACCTGTTCATATGGACGTATATTGACCGAGGAACTACCAATGTACCACGTGAATACGCTGACCTACATACCAAGGTAGCACTATTGAAGCGCGGTAAATTGTCACTAGACCTGCTCCTTTCTGCATTTGATAGATTAGTAGAACCAATATTGATGTATGGATGTGAAATATGGGGACATGAAAGACTGACATGATAGAGTAAATCGAAACTGTCTAAAATTAGCGACAGGTTTAAGGTATAACACACCTAATTTCATGATGTACAGGGAACCTATTAAGCTCCAAATTTCGAAATGACTAATTTCGTATTTGTGTAAATTGACAGTCTCACATCCAAAAAACAAAATAGCAGCTTTCATTCTTCAATATATTACTAAGCAAAACAAAACATCAAATATCCATTTCTCAAACATATTCTCGGTAAGTGTGGATTGCCTGATGGTTGTGACAACTTGAATCATTTCCAGTGTTGAATCAGTCTTAAAAGACAATTTTTTACAAACATGGATGAGCAATATGATTCCTCTAAAGAAGATTCTGAAGCGCTCTCAAAATTCGAAGAACATCTACTTCTCCCAGATATTAATTTAGGACATGCGAGCATAAGTTTCCCACAGAAGCTGGGATATGGCAAAACACCACAAGAGAAGAAAGATTTTGTAACTTATGTGATACACATTTGATTGGATATGAATTTAACAATTTATTTAAATGTAGTTATTTTGCAGACACAAATAAATCATAGATTAAAGAACCATATTGTTCCTGGCCAAATTCGTCAAAATTCCGTCAAGTTGTTCCATGTCAAATATCTACGCTTAAAAATGTATCGAAATTCATTAAGATTGTTTGTAAACACTTTTATTGACTATCATTTAGTCATCTTGTACATTTTGTATGTACTTCTTTGTTAAACTCATGTACCATCGACGGTGGATTATTTTTAAAAAACGAGCAATAAACAAGTGATGTTTACATTTCGAATTTTAAACGGTCGGGAACAGAGATGTCGATGTTGTCTTTGTTTCTCACAAGAACTGGTTGTCCTGTAATTCATGAGCCATCCACTTGCAAGATATACGAGAGTGAACAAAAGACTACATCGGGACAACTTCGGTGATACAAAATCGATGACGGGGTGAGACCAGGACCACGTGCTGCATGGTGGCAACCGACGTCTGTGACGTGAATCAGAGTAGACAGTCGAGAGACTGACACCGTGAACATAGAAAATATGACACTAAAGTTTTGTTTCGTTGTGTTCAATAACTTCAACTGAGGTCACTAAAGGAATCCCTGGCGAGATTTGATCTTTTATACCAGCAACACTGTTAGAGAGCTTTCTACCATTTGATCAAACATACGACAGACTGCTTCTTTGCGCAACTTTTATGGACTATTTTGCAACAAAAATGGGTGATTGTACCCATCTGGGGAATCTAACCCATGTCTTTGGAATGACGAGCGAACGCCTTAACCCCTTGGCTACCACACGTCACCATAGACTTATAGAATCAGTTGTATACCCAGACTTCTATTGATGATAAAAACACGTCGCCATAGACTTATAGAATCAGTTGTATACCCAGACTTCTACCGATGATAAAAACACGTCGCCATAGACTTATAGAATCAGTTGTATACCCAGACTTCTATTGATGATAAAAACACGTCGCCATAGACTTATAGAATCAGTTGTATACCCAGACTTCTACCGATGATAAAAACACGTCGCCATAGACTTATAGAATCAGTTGTATACCCAGACTTCTACCGATGATAAAAACACGTCGCCATAGACTTATAGAATCAGTTGTATACCCAGACTTCTATTGATGATAAAAACACGTCGCCATAGACTTATAGAATCAGTTGTATACCCAGACTTCTACCGATGATAAAAACACGTCGCCATAGACTTATAGAATCAGTTGTATACCCAGACTTCTATTGATGATAAAAACACGTCGCCATAGACTTATAGAATCAGTTGTATACCCAGACTTCTATTGATGATAAAAACACGTCGCCATAGACTTATAGAATCAGTTGTATACCCAGACTTCTATTGATGATAAAAACACGTCGCCATAGACTTATAGAATCAGTTGTATACCCAGACTTCTATTGATGATAAAAACAATTCTAGATGTGAAGCTACAAGCGTGTTATTCGTTTGGTGCAAAAAGCGATAAATTTCAAATCGTACATTCGTCAAAATTTCCGTAACGTTTATTGCCTGTTTTATGGTGTTTTTTGTTGGTTAGCGACACACTCGACATTATTCCAGCATTAAGGACGGGCTGTGAGTGAAGTCTGTATCGGGCAATACAGTGATTGACATCATCAGGATCGATCTTGCAAATGGAGTGAATTTAGTTTTCCGCCGACTTCAGCAAGACTTCCGCATTATCACAGCCGGGGACATCATCTATGGACTTTTTACACATTTTAACCATGTGGAATCGAACCAGGGTCTTCAGCGTGGCGAGTGAACTCTTTAACCACTAGGCTACCCCACCGACCTCGCAACCAGAATGCTATTATTACATGGATCAACCATGTCTGTGGACCATACCACCGATCACCGATCACCGATCACCGCTCAAGTTAAGCATTGGTTTCTGAAGACCCGTTATAATCCGAATGTTTACGGTTGGTTGCTATCGTAACCAATATTATGAGTGTAACTCACAGCAGGAATATTATGACGGCGATAACGACAGAGGGTGTTGCAATGTAATCCAGAGCGTCGTGTAGCCAATCAGGGAGGTTTCCCACGCGTGAGGCGATGACGTCATAAACATGTCGCTCCAGCTGAAACGGACCGCAGTCATCGGATGGCTGAAGTCTGCAAAATAAGTGAGTGGGGTAGTTGGGTTTAACGCCGCTAATATTATCATGGCGTGAGTGCTTTGTGTGAGCGGAATGCCCGAAGTTTGGAAGGTCTGAGACCACTTTGAGGAAAAGAAGAGGTCGAGAACCATGACCTTGGAGAAATCAGTTTGACGTGCATGTGCAAAATACCACTATAACATATCCGTTCTTCATATAAAAACATAAATAAAACTTTGTGTTTTTGTGTACGAGTAAACATTCTCTTCCCACAGTGGGTTACTTGTCACATCGTAGATAAATCTGCTGCCATTTGTTGCCGCTAGGGGATTTTACAAGAACCGCGAAATATGGCCGTATTAGAACAGACGTTCGTAACCTCTGCGGGAAGAGAATGACAAGTAAACTGCACATGTACAACGTAACTTGCAATTTGATATTACTTTCGGATCCGCGTTAACTGCGGTTAATAGTCACAGTAGCTTTGTCTTGAAAGTGTCTCGGGCGCGTTAATTTCGGATTTCCGTGGTATCCGAATTTACGAAACATTTGAGCATCCCGTTCATAAAGGATAAAATTCGGATCCGAAGTTAGAACACTTTGACATCCGGATCAAGTGGGATCCGATGAATGTCGGTTGCCACACCCTTCTGGCCTGAGGATCAGATGTTTAGGACAGTTTTGCTGCCAATTTTGATATACATGTACAAAGGTGGACGGAGAACGCAAATTGTTTTGTGGGGGTTGCTTTTGTTGTTTTTTTTTCAGAGTCGCTGGCATGGTTGACATATGTCATCAGTTCGAAACTGCACAGCTCGAAGCTCATGATGTTGATCACTGGATTGTTTGGTCTAGACTTGATTATTTACAATAAAGCTGTAAAATTTATGAGTGCGGAGTAAAACTGAACTCACTCACTCAATTCAACCTAGCAGTGGTTTCAGATTTTGACGTAAATATTATGTAAGTCATGTTTGAAATTATTCAAATTATGCATAATCGTATGTATTTCAAATTAATCTGAAAAGCTGTGCTTGCATGAGTGTAATTCAACGTCCTTCAACATTACATGGTCCCTAAAAGTACCCAGTGGCAGTATACATCTAAGGACACTCCAATCCAGAAATGGTAGGTCCACAGATGTTCTTTGGTTTGTTATTTAAAGCTGCACTAAAGTAATGTTCAAGCTATGTGACGGCGGTTTGTAATTAATCAGCACTGGTCCAGACAATCCAGTGACAAACAGCATGAGCATCAATCTACGCAAATGTAACAACCATGGGTAATATATTTCTGGACTCACTCTATGACGGCGTATCCCAGGGGAAAGAGAGCGAAGAAGAGGTTGAGAAGTAGAATAAACATGTAGAAGTTCCCGGATCTCGAGGCTCGGAACACTTTTCTTGGCGCCACGTAGCACGTGCGGGCAATGACATATTGGAAGTAAAAGAGGATGACAAGTTTGACAACGCCCGCCAGTGCCAGGAATGGACAGAAGTAGAGACCGAGCCAGACCAGTGCTTGACCATAGGTGAGATCTAACACCCCAGAAGCTACGTCCATCTCGCGATACTGTACAACACAAAGAAAACACAATTACTATTAAGTGGTAAAGGATGTCCTCGCGCTGTGCAGGCATAGATTGAAAGGGTGTCTTCGTTCTGTGCAGATATAGATTGAAATGGTGTTATTCATGCTCTACACACATGTGGTTGAAAGGGTATCTGCATGCTCTGCAGACGTGTGGTTGAAAGGGTGTCTTCGTGATGTGCAGAAACGGGGTTGAAAAGGGTGTCCTCAAGCGGTGCAGACGTGTTTTAACGGGTGTCCTTGTGTAAAGCAGACATGGGTTGAAAGGTGTCTTCGTGCTGTGTAGACATGGGGTTGAAAGGTGTCTTCGTGCTGTGTAGACATGAGGTTGAAAGAATGTCCACGTATAGAGCAGGCACGGCTTGAAAGGGTGTCCTCGTATAGAGCAGACATGGGGTCCCTGTATAGCATAGGTGCTGAGACGATGTCCCAGCATAGTACGCATAATTATGTGGGGGAGACGATGTCCTAGCATAGTACACATATGTCAGTGAGACGATGTTCTACCATAGTACACATATGTGAGTGAGACGATGTCCTAGCATAGTACACATATGTGGGTGAGACGATGTCCTAGCATAGTACACATATGTGAGTGAGACGATGTCCTAGCATAGTACACATATGTGAGTGCGACGATGTCCTGGCATAGTACACATATGTCAGTGAGACGATGTCCTAGCATAGTACACATATGTGAGTGAGACGATGTCCTAGCATAGTACACATATGTGGGTGAGACGATGTCCTAGCATAGTACACATATGTGAGTGAGACGATGTCCTAGCATAGTACACATATGTGAGTGCGACGATGTCCTGGCATAGTACACATATGTCAGTGAGACGATGTCCTAGCATAGTACACATATGTGAGTGAGACGATGTCCTCGCATAGTACACCAATGTGAGTGAGATGATGTCCTGGCATAGTACACATATGTGAGTGAGACGATGTCCTAGCATAGTACACATATGTGAGTGAGACGATGTCCTGGCATAGTACACATATGTGAGTGAGACGATGTCCTGGCATAGTACACATATGTGAGTGAGATGATGTCCTGGCATAGTACACATATGTCAGTGAGACGATGTCCTAGCATAGTACACATATGTGAGTGAGACGATGTCCTAGCATAGTACACATATGTGAGTGCGACGATGTCCTGGCA
The DNA here is from genome assembly GCF_037392515.1 of Haliotis asinina. Taxonomy (NCBI): domain Eukaryota; kingdom Metazoa; phylum Mollusca; class Gastropoda; order Lepetellida; family Haliotidae; genus Haliotis; species Haliotis asinina. The sequence continues at coordinate 11,557,232 of NC_090295.1, read as the reverse complement.
TAGTACACATATGTGAGTGAGACGATGTCCTAGCATAGTACACATATGTGAGTGCGACGATGTCCTGGCATAGTACACATATGTCAGTGAGACGATGTCCTAGCATAGTACACATATGTCAGTGAGACGATGTCCTAGCATAGTACACATATGTGAGTGAGACGATGTCCTAGCATAGTTCACATATGTGAGTGCGACGATGTCCTGGCATAGTACACATATGTCAGTGAGACGATGTCCTAGCATAGTACACATATGTGAGTGAGACGATGTCCTAGCATAGTACACATATGTGAGTGAGACGATGTCCTGGCATAGTACACATATGTGAGTGAGACGATGTCCTGGCATAGTACACATATGTGGGTGAGACGATGTCCTAGCATAGTACACATATGTGAGTGAGACGATGTCCTGGCATAGTACACATATGTGAGTGAGACGATGTCCTGGCATAGTACACATATGTGGGTGAGATGATGTCCTACCATAGTACACCAATGTGGGTGAGACGATGTCCTGGCATAGTACACATATGTGGGTGAGATGATGTCCTACCATAGTACACCAATATGGGTGAGACGATGTCCTGGCATAGTACACATATGTCAGTGAGACGATGTCCTGGCATAGTACACATATGTGAGTGAGACGATGTCCTGGCATAGTACACATATGTCAGTGAGACGATGTCCTGGCATAGTACACCAATGTGGGTGAGACGATGTCCTGGCATAGTACACCAATGTGGGTGAGATGATGTCCTACCATAGTACACATATGTGGGTGAGAGGATGTCCTGGCATAGTACACCTACGTGAGTGAGACGATGTCCTACCATAGTACACCAATGTGGGTGAGACGATGTTCTGGCACAGTAGATATCTATGAGTGAGACGATGTTCTGGCACAGTAGATATCTATGGGTGAGACGATGTCCTGGCACGGTACACATGTTTGGGTGAGACGATGTTGGTGAGATGATGCATAGTACATATGAAATTGAAAATACCTTTAAGCGGCCACAAGACTTCACAATAACAGCTCGAAGAACGTCAAATATGAGTCCCACAACGAGGACGAGGCCCAGATCGAGGATAAGCACTTTAAACACTTGCTCTCCAACCTCGTTTTCCCAGCAACAGAACTCCGAGGCGTTTCTCTTTGGAAACAAACACAGTAACACATGAAAACAGTGACCAGTGTATGCCATGAACACTTACCCTCTAAAGTTACATTCAAATCGAAACTTTCAGGAATTCTTGTGATGTCCCACATTAACCTTCGAGATGTAAAGCTGACTAAATCTGTTTTATCGTTATTTAGGCACATGACATCCTCGATATCTCCAGGGTATGCGTTCTGATAAATATCCACTATACCCTGGATGAATCAACGGTGAGGGAGCCGCTTTCAGCAATATTCCAGCAATATCATAGTGGGTACACTAGAATAGGCTTTGCACATTGTGGCCATGAGGAGAATCGAACGCGGGTCTTCTGCGTGACGAGCAAGCAACCACAAGCCCCTACAGCATCTTAAGGTGGCACTAGTACCTCGCTAAATTAGTCAGCGTCACCAGATGGCGCATTGGAGGAACCTGCTGGGATACCTTGAAGAGTTTCGGGAGGGCTGTCTATTTCATGCATTTAGGACTACCGGTGCCTCAGCATGACATACAGACTCTTAGCATGACATACAGACTCTTAGCATGACATACAGATTACCTGCTCTGTGGTGGAGTTTGCAGTGTCGGCAATACATTCGGTTGTGACGTCATACAGTGACACGACAAAGACGATGAGGCTGGCGATGTAGAACAACGTCGTCCTGTTGACGATAAAAGATTATGAAGTGACGGAGTACGGTACGGGCATCCACAATTTTTCCTACTTCAGCCAAGTTCCCAAGTTTGGCCCCTCAGTCGCTTTGGACAATCATTGACTGTTGTTTTACGCAACACTCAGCACATGTTCCAGCTTTATGGCAGCGGTTTGTAAATAATCCAGAAAAACCAGCGGTCAAATGCATGAGCATCGATCTACACAACTGGGATACTCTGACATGTCTGAACCAAGTCAGCGAGCCTGATAACTCGATCCCGTTAGTCACCTCTTACGACAAACATAGGTTACTGAAGATCAATTCTAACCCGGATCTTCACCGCTTTTTCACCTGTTTCAGCTTTGTCACGAAATGCCAAGAGTATGGGTCGAAAACCGACGTCATGTACACTTTGGTCAATCCCAGAGAATATCTCGCTCAACAAGCCTAAATCATCCGATCCGATCTAACTAAGATCATGGATACTGAAGACAGATTCCCAGACGGGTCTTCACAGACAACAAGCACTGGTTGCAGAAGACCCATTCTAACCATCATCAAATCATCAAACTTAATGTTGGATATGCCCTTTTACCTGCCCAGGGTCAGTTTCAACTCCGTTCTTGGGTGCCACTGTTCCAACCTGATCAACTGGCTGAACACAAGAGGAACAATCAACTTCAGACCTGCAACCACTAGGGGCAGCTGCAATACACAAGTGCAATCATAAGAAATATACTATCCGGAAAAAGAAACGCATAGACGAGACATTTGTTACGAATATGTTGTATTTTCAAACATGTATAATTCGTCCACAAATTGTCACGCAATTGTAGTACCCGGATGTACCGATCTTGGGCAACTCGAGGTCTGCCACTACAGGGGCGGTCATTTGTTAGTTGCAGCGAGCTGCAAGTCATGATATCTTGCTCAGACTAACATTCAAACTCCTCGCACAGAAGATTGGTAATCTCCAGCATGCATTCTTTCAATCGCGATGTTGCGTGTCGCAGAGTCAAGGCGTGACGTATTGATTTCACCTTGAAACTCCTTCAAACCGAATGCTATTTTCTGAAAGTAATCTGGAGTTTTATTGCCAAACAGTGACTGCTCTTTGGTGCACAGTTTCAACTGGAAGGTGCCGGATTTCTGTTGCGTTGCGGCGATGACTTTCCAGTCTTTGTAAGAAATCTCATCAAAATCAACATTTTCAGGTAACATAGATTTTTACATGTGCAATTGTGTAAAATCATGTTATCAACGCGTTTGTTACAGATTAGCACGATTGTTTCATCACAATAGGTAATTTATAGATTTTGAAAAGTACAAATCGCCTCTGCGTTTCTTTTTTGGGGGTGGTATATTAATGCATAATATCTGAATTCAGTTTTAAGATCATCTTAATCGTTCTGTTTGTTTGTTATTCCACACCGGACTCAGGAATATCTCAGCTATATGGCGGTGGACTGTGAATACTCGAGTGTGCACTGGACTATCCAGTGATAAACATCATGATCATCGATCTACACAGTGCGGCGTTAAACAACAAACCAACGGACAAACTCTGATTACATGTTCTTGAAATATACCCCTGGCTTCGGAGGATGTAAGTCGCTGGATAACCCTTTAGGAAACAAGCATGTGGCGTACAATGTCAGCATGAGGTCCATGCTCACTCTATCAGCCTGTGGTTCCGTGACCAAGAAGTGTTCTCTTGAGTGGCCACCGATCCCACTTACCTCGTATCTATCCAGGAAATCGCTGAAGAAACCTGGTAAGGGTATCGGCGTCTCTTTGATGTTGGCCACAAGGAAGATGAGGTAGCCACTGCCTCCCAACACCGCCATCACCAACAGATTCACCACCACCCTCAGTATCACCAACATACACCTTCGCCAGCGGGGACGAAAATGTTGTACATAATGTGTTTTCATTCTCTACATTAATATTAACAAGCACTGACATGTTTCTTTTGTTAGTCGCCTTTCATCAGTTAGGGCCGAGAGGTAGCCTAGTAGGTAGAGCGGTCGTTCGTCACACTGAAGACTCGGGTTTGATTCTCCACATCGGTATAATGTGTGGAGCCCATTTCAGCTGTAAGCCACTGTGATATTGCAGAAATAATGCAAAACGCGGCGTAAAAATCAACTAACACCCAACAACCAAACCTAACTCACTCACTTGCATCAAACATGGTTTCCTCATGACCTATTCCAGCCGCTTCAAGGGGGCATTCCTCTCCACTCGCCTCTTTCCGTAACCTCCGAGAAGAACCGTCTTGCTATTCGGTTTGTCCCGGAATAACACGAGTCGGTCACGAATGTTCACGGGGGCATACCGAATGTACAGAGACTGCATTTGCAAATTCACTTAGGGTACCACAGTTGTTGACGGTATTTCAGTACAGTCTGTGGAAAATGCACAAATGCCTTACAGGACATGTGTTTATCAGCATCATCAACAGAACATCACTCATCAACGGCAGCATGACCAGCAACATCATCAACACTACCAAGCAGCATCAGATATCACAGTCATCATTACCTTGAGCATAGCCCACGCTGTTTTCTTTTGTTCTTCCCTCTGTCTTCCCGCACAAGTTCCTAAAATCAGTTGATTATGTTGATATAATACGCTTACTCATCACTACGAGTGCAAGGAAATATACTAGTCACATAAAGAAACTGTGCACTGTCAAAATATTTTCCCAGTTGATAAGTACGATAACAATGTCAAAGGTACATATAAACTGTAATGGAAGGATCATGAGAGCATAACAATCCGGGAGAATTTCAACTGAAAAGTCAAGCACAATGATGTCACTAGTCCACAAGCGGGGCACGGGTCAAACGATCATGTCACAAGCTCAGTAACGGGTATGTCCACCATCGGCATTAAGAACAGCAGTGCATCGACGACGCATAGAACCTATCAAACATGTCACGACAGATCCTCTCAAGTTCTGTTGCAAGGTCAAGGACGTTATCTGGCGGATGATGAAGATCCATCTCGTCCAAAACATGTTCTATCGGAGAGAGATCCGGAGAATTTGCAGGCCAAGGCATTAAGTCAACGTTGTGGTGTTGCAAGAGGGCGGGCACTGTCCCGTTGGAATGTTGACGCAGGGCTATGACTTTGCAGAAAAGAAATTGCCACAGGTCGACGAATCTTATCCCTGTAGCCCACACCAGTAAGGTTGCCCTGAACAATTACCAAAGGGCGTGCTGTTATCCCACCCCAGACCATCACGGAACCACATCCATTCCTCTCCAAGACACACGCCTGTTCTCCCACGCGTTAATGGGAAATGTTATACCTGGACTCATCTGTAAAAACAACATTTCTACACCAAAATCAGGGTCTGTGGACATGATTTCAGTACCACATTCGGCGAGCTTGTCGATGCCGTTGTTGACGTAGGTCGTATGGCGGGACGTCCTGGTCTGATCCCGTGATGACGTATACGTTGTCGAACTGTGTTGGGGGTGAATTCGGCGAAGTCTGAAGCCTGTGGGGAAGGTGGGTCACCCTTATCCATCTGTCCTGTCTTGGCATCGTTGCACGTGGACGTCCAGAACGTTGCCGATGGACGACGTCTTTTGTGTTCTGGTAGCGTCTCACCAGTGCAGAAATGGTGTGTTCCGGTGGCAGAGGAAATGTGCAACCACTTGTCGTTGAGACATTCTCCCATGGACCATCCGAATGGCTTCTTGACGTTGTGCAGACGCTAGCCTTGGCATGCTTTGCGTTTCAGTAGCCGTTTAATATTTTGAACGATCGCAAATGGCGGAAATTGAACATTCTAAAGTGATAGTATTATGTGGCATTCATTTGCTCTGTATCTCTTTCACGGAATGCACGTGCAGCAACGTATTCCACCTCTCAAGGACGAAACCACTGACGTCACGGAACGCGGCACGTGCATGCATGTTGCATGTTGAATACATGTCAGTAGCCTCTGAGTTTAAATCATTATGTGTCTACATAGGTTTGATTAATTTAGATTTTTATTTTTTGTATGCACAGTTACTTTATGTGCCTCGTATCAATTTCAAGTGCTTAAACCGCTATGAAGGAGTGAAAATTCTGCTATTCTATTCTCTGACCATCCTTTGTGTTTTCTATGCGCAAAAGCAAAAGTAAGCCTGGCGGCGAATGTACCTTTAATTATTACAAATTAATTATTATTAATTATTACAAATATATCTTGAGTTACTCACGATGGCTGAAATGTTGACGATGTAACTTAAAATCTTAACTCACTCACTCACTCACTGGCCGCAGTTTTAATTGGGATTTGAAGGGACCGTGTGCTCTTTCTTGCATCAAGAAAATTTGCTTGGTCACCTCAAGCAAAATTCAATCACACAGTAAAAACTATGCCTGTCTGACGTATTGACACATGTGACGGCTAAATGTCTAATGCTTTCTTGACTTTGTGAAGATACGAAAATATGAGGTGTGACATTTTTCAATGTCAATATGTACATAACAAAAAGAAGCATACAGTTAATGATCACTCAATCCAGGCAATTCATACAACATAATAGAAATAGCATTGTCCTGTGTTCAGCGAGTCCTTTTGGCACTCGTTTAGAGTTACTTCCCCTTACCAGCATTTCCGTTTTAATGGCTTCCTTCCGGTCACTGGCTCCCTGCTTCTCATACACGGAGTAGTCCCATGACGTAAAGAGACGCCAGGTGTACGTCATCTCCTCGTCAGAGCTGCTGTGTTTGGTTCTCCGGAACCGAAACAGCATGCTGGAGGTGGAACCTTGTCTTACCATAAAATAACTCAATACAACAGCATCAGGAAGTCAGAACTATGCGTTCAGACTATCTAAAGCATGAGTGAGGTGTGTCAACATTTGTTTGCTTGTTGCTTCACTCCACATTCAGCAGTTTTCGAATTATATGGCGGCGGCCGATACTTAATCGAGTCTGGACCAGACAATCCAGTGATCAAGAGCAGGACCTACACAATAGGATTACGATGATGTGTCAACCACGGCAGCGAGCCTAATCACCCGATCCCGGTAGACCAGTTCTAACCGAGTAACCGGACCTACACCGCTTCGGCACATGTTAGCTGTCAACTGGATGGCCCGTAGAGATGCACACCGCAAACGTTTAACACTTTGGGAAAACATAATATGTAGAGCCCAGAGAAGACCTCGCTTTTTCGGAAACAGATTTTGTTGGGGTAAAAGACAAGGTACACAAAAATGTACTTTTCCTGGCATTGGTGTTGCGCTATTCAAACAGAGAATGCCCTGGTTCTGCTTGGTCATTCAATGGCTGTCTACTGGATGTGCACTTTTTTAACAGCTGGTTTCGTAACCAAATCCCCCAAACTCTTTCCAGAACCACAATCCAGTAAGACAATATTCCTGTGATGTAAAAGTGCTCTTAAAATGTTTTAAGTTAAACCATGGGCTGACAGGAATTATAGGTTAAAATTTGTACGACTCAAACAAAACCTGTTTCATTTTAAACAAACACGCAGTTTAACAACCGCATTTCTATCACCTTGACAACATGAACAAAATAGTTTTACCTGAGAATTATGACAATAAAAGACAGCAGGTTGACCGAACCCCAGGTGAGGAAGTACGCCATTGGTCGTTCATAGTACCCCCATGTTGTGTTGCTGTACGCCCCGTAGAACATCACGCTTGTGGAAAGCTCACCCTGTCAAAACACGCGACATTCAAAACGTCATACAATTGTTTTCTCACGACACACAGTCTCTATAAATATTTTAACAATTTTGTTCGGTTTTGGTAAAGCTATTCAGAATGACCTTTTTTTCATTCTGAAGTTGCTCCTTTGGTAAAACCCTTCCTGATGAACAAATAGGTAGTGCGGTTGTAAGTCTGTCAATATCCGTGTGCATCTGAGATTTTAGCAAACAAAAAAAAAAGAATTATTCCAGAAGAAACTGTCAGCAATCACAATTGTATCCTACGTGAATACATAGCCTCCGAGCCTTAAACATTATCGGCATTCTAGACGATGGTTTGCCGGCAATGAAGTATACGATTTAAGAATAACTATTTACTCGTCATTGCTTTTAGCTTCATCGTAGTGTAAGAACATACACCGAAACGTTTCTCTATGCAACAAAACAAAAGTTGCAACTGTGTTGTTTAAAAGGTGAGCGCGCACTGTGCCACAACAAATTACTATGTTATTGTAGGTGGTATCTGAACAATACCAGGGCTCTGTTCCACTATGCCACCTTGACGCATAGCTGATCACACATCCAAAGATTTAACATAGGCTTAAGATAGGTTTGTGCAACCGGCCCTGATCATCCGGCGATCTGGCACACAGGAATGATTTGTTTTGCTTGTTGTTTGTTGCACTCAGTAATATCTCAACGATATTCAAATATTATGTAAATAACTGAGCCTGGGTGAGCAATCGAGTGACCAACATCATGCGCAATTATGTCACGATGACGTATCGACGAAGTCAGCGAGCCTGATCACCTGATCCCGCCTTTTATGACAAGTATGGGTTGCTAAAGACCAATTCTACCCAGGATCTTCACGCAGGGCAATAAACTATGCATTTATCAACTATGTATGATATACGTACAAAATATCCCACCACGTCGCCTGGGATAGTTGCATCCCCTGACAGAATCTGAAACAGACGCTACCTGGGATATATTCCAGAATAATGGTGATCTATATTGCACAGATCTGAGGTAACTTGTAAAGATTGAATTGTATATTCTGTGATTTTTATACTGACCTTTCTATGTTCGTTCAGAAGACTTGCGAAAACGTAATCTACCTGTGGCATACTCATTACCCACCTCTGGTACACTGGTGATTAGTGATAGTGTTTACCTAACAGGTATCTAGAAGGGGTGACTATTGAGGGGATAACAGCTATGACGATAGTCTATTACAGCATGCTACTGCGATAGTGGTAGTTTTTACTCCTTGAATTGTCTCACTTGAAGTCTTTCCAAATGAAAGTACAGTTTATTTGAAATAAAAACTAGTTGAAGTAGTTTGTCTCTTTTAATACCTGACAGAAACGTCACCTAAGCAGATGAAACGTAAACTCAATGAAGCTTCAAGTCTGCACCTGCACTCAAACAAACGGCCTTCCGTGTTATACCATATTTATTAAACGAGTGAATGATTTTTTTATCAAACGAGCGAAAGCGAGAATGGTCTTTCACAGAAGCGAGTTTACTATTGTGTTTATTACATCCAACACAAACTGACAGAAACTGAGGCTACAGTGTGAAGACTCCCTCTTTTCCTCGAGTCAAACATGGTCCAGTACTACTGCGATAGCGGCATTAGCATTGTGACGTCATAACTCTGAACCCTTATGACGTCATACATCTAGCGGTATTACACTAGTGTAATATTGCAGTAAAAATATTACACTAAACTGATGTTGCCGTAAAAATATTACACTAAACTAATATTGCCGTAAAAATATTACACTGCAGTATCTTCCAGGGGTGAGCAATAAGAAAGTAAAAGTACAACACAAATATTTGTCAACGGAAGTCAGTTACTACACTATCGATAGTCACACATACTATCAGTGCATCGATGGTTTTTCATTTCTAGCATCAATTAATTGCTATCGGAGACTCAACACTAACAATCCATCATTACAGTCCTAGTGTCTGGTTTGGTATATTAATGAAGGCATGGACCTTACAGCTGAAGACTGACGAAAACGTGTTTCTACCTGAATACTGACGTGCAAGCCTACATATGGCATACTGAGGTAGGGTCTGCCTGTTTGTACCTGTGGTACCATGATGACAGCATTTGCCTAACCCGTTGAAACTGAAAAAGAATTTGCCTACCTGTGGCATACTGATGAAAGCGAGGAGAAGCAGGGCAATGATTATGTTGAGGTAGGTGAGGAACCTCAGGAAGAGAAAGTAGGAGGCGACGTTGCTGCCGTGGTAGGCTGCGAGGGGAGCAAACATTTCATGAATTAGTTTTGGAAACAGATATCATAACATAAAAGCGACTAAACCCTTTCAACTTTTATAAAGAATTTCTGCTGAAACATTGAGTCGATTGTAGAATTCCGGCTGTATGATGAGAATGTTCTTTTTTGTTTGTTTGGGTTTTTTGATAAATCTCTTTCAAAGAGCCTTGATAAAATGTGTTCGCAAAGTGAAGCGATGAGCCCGTCTGGTTCTTAAGCTGTGACAGCAACTGTATCATTATAGTGTTTCAGATTGACAGCCCTTAAATCTGTGAATGGTCATTATGTTCAAGATAATGCAGATTCGATCATTAATTGGAATATTGCTGGTATATATAACTGAAATATTGCCGAGTGCGGCGTAAAACTACATTTACTGTATGACTCTTACGACAATTAGTTGGGGATCAGAATCTTCGCCAGTCCCTGGTACATGCGCATAAAACACATGCTTTATTTTTTGAATGTATGTCATGTATGTCAGGATCTGTTCTACCTACCAGAAATTTTAGTTATGTTCTTTCTCCAAAATCCGATTCCAAAGTCCCCGTAGATCCTTGCAGCCTAAAACACATGAATGAAGATACATTTCAATGTCGCAACATCTACAGGACCGAATTATCTCGTGGTTTCCACAAACAGGTGCGTCATAAAACATCATATAAGTTGCAGATAATGCCGGTGGAAGGGGGCATGTTTGTCCTTACAGAGAACAGTGACGTCATCACTGATTATCAATCACTTTATGTCTCTAAAACTTGTTATTAAGTTATTTGTATTCTTACCCGTGATTTCTTTGATCGGCTTTTAAAGCTTGTGTACATGGAATCTGCATCAAGATTGTCTCTGAGATATCTGTAGATGGGGACAGAAAAAATGTTATCATTTTTTGGAAAAAAAACCCATGCCATTATTGTTTAAAATAGCACATATAGGTGTGTAGATCAAAATATTGATGAAATGAAGGTGTGAGGTTTGAATTGCGTTGTTAAGTTGTCTTTCACTGTCAGGGTTTAATTGTATATTCTTGTTGAAATCTCTACATGGTGGTTCTGTGGCGGAAAGTACTTGACTATGTTTGGTTTCCAACAGAACTTAAGACACCTGCCTGTATGTGGTACACTGAAAAAAGTTCCTCTTTGAAAAGCATTTTAGAAGTTGTATAGGTGAAGGAAAACCAAGGTCTATGGGTAGTCAACTTCTTTTTTGCAATGGGTGCAACGTTTTGATATAGGTACTAACACCGTTATCAAGCAAGTGATGAAGTGACGTCACTGCAATAAAGAAGTTGACTATGCACAGAACTTGGTTCACTGAAGAAGGGTACTTGCCTGTCTGTGGTTTTCCAGTTGAGTGAGTGTGGACTTTCGCCCTTTTGAGCAATATTCCAGCAATATCACGACGGGGGACACCCGAAATAGACTTCATACATTGTATTCATTTGGGGATTCAAACCCGGCTCTTGCCGTGACAAGCCAACGATTTAACCACCAGTCTACCAGACCGCCCAAGATTACCATTTGAAGGCTTTTCCCAACAAGTAGAAAGCATCTGTTGTGGAGACGTGTGTTAATACCTGGATAGCCTTAGTTTCTGCTGAATATGGAGGGGCTGTTCTCGCAGCTTGTTGAGGAAGTCCTGATGTACCGATCCCCTTGCATCCATCTCCCCTGAATTCACCGCCTCGATGTCGTTCGACCAGTCGAAGCTGCCATCAGTGAGTGAGTGAATGAGTTTATGTTGCTTTATGCTGTCAGTAGGTTATCTCATCTGGTGATGCGGGAGAAAAGCCCATGCACGACCATGGACATATTGCTAAAATTCAAGGACCATGAATGGGACGAATTGTTGATTTGAAACGACTGTCAGAGGATCCTGGCACAACTAAGGGACGCAACCTTCACCTCTGATTGACAGCTAGGTCTTTACATTGTGAAGAATGTCACTGGATTGTCCCGTAAGTGTTTATCGACCATTTTCACTGGTTTACAGAAATAGGCTGGAACTGTTTTTGTTTATTACCAGATGCACTCAAAATACATCAGCTGTACAGCTAGGAACTTCTGTCTACCACATCGTCCTCAAGTACACAGCCGTTAAGGTCCGGGGTAGAATAGACCTTCAGCAACCCATGCTTGACATAAAAGGCGACCATACTTGTCGTAAGAGGCAACTAACGGATGGTCAGGCTCGCTGACTTGGTTGACACATGTCATCGGTTCCCAAATGCACTTGAGATATGAAGACATGTGTTAAACAAGTCAGAGCGTCTGACCACCCGATCCCGTTATTCGCACTTTCAGACAAGCATGGGTTGCTGAGGACCAGTTGTAATCCAGATTTTTGTGTTTCACACAAAGGTGGCTCTTGTCGGCTCATTCGCTCGAGGTTTTAGCTGGATTTAGTTTCAGCGAAGAACTCGAAAAAGTTTAAGGAAGCTCAGAAGGTATAAAGTTACTTAACATTCAGGCAGCTGAGAGAAAAGATCTACCTTTGTTTTTCGTGGGAATAGCGAATGCGGTAAATGACCTCATCCAAGGTCTTGCGTTCCTGTCGGTGTCGGGGCTCAGGGGAGGGTTGGTAGCTGACCTGGGGGTCATCTGGAACTCAAAGTGAATGAGTGAGTATGGTTTTGCGCCGCTTTTAGCAATATTCCCGCAACATTAAGTGGCGAGGCAACATAAATGGGCTTCACACATTGTGTACGTGTGGGGAATCGAACCCGGGTCTTCGGCAAGACGAACGAACGCTTTAACCAGTTGACTACCCCTCGTCCCGGTGGGTACAGAAAGTCCATCTCATTTCAGTGAGATGAAAGAGCACTCCAAGGGGCACATGATGTCTCGCTAGACCCTTATTCTTTGTTTCCTGTAGGATTTAGAGCTTTCAATATGGGGGCGTAGTTTAGTGATATTACGAGATACTGTATTTGCAGGGCGAAGGTGTTTGAATGGCGCCTGGTGTTTGAGGGTCACATCATATATCCCCAATGTGTGACTGGTGCCTAATGTATTGGAGATGTTTGAGGGTAACACGACATCTCCCCAGTGTTTGAGTGTTGCCTGGTGTATTAGAGATGTTTGAGGGTCAAATCATATATCCCCAATGTTTGACTGGTGCCTAATGTATTGGAGATGTTTGAGGGTAACACGACATCTCCCCAGTGTTTGAGTGTTGCCTGGTGTATTAGAGATGTTTGAGGGTTACACTATATCTCAAAAAACAGTCTCTGTACCATTCAGTCATATATAAAAAATGTGCCGTTCATCTTTGGTGAACTATCGATCAAAATGAGGTCATTTAGTCATATAAAAAAAAGAGTTCCGTTCATCATATAGTGTATGATTTGTCAAACAGAGTGTTCATTTGTCATTTATCAAAAGGTGTTCCGGCAACAAGATTATGTATCATTTATCAAAAAGAGTGTCATTCAGTTATTTATCAGAAAGAGGTGTCCCTCAGTAGATAGAGTATAATTCATCAAAACAGTGAGTCCAACAGCAAAGAACGGGTGTTGGGATACCTTCCCGGGTGATGTTGTCGCTGAAGGCGGTGTTGCTGACACTGTTGTAGACACTGACGCTGGTTGGGGAGCGAGTCAGAGGCTGCGTCTCTACTCTCATCTCCATTGTGGTTGACTGCTTCAGCTGATTGGTGCCGACTACAAATAAAACATATATTACTGTGCATAACCCAGGCGCCGAAACCAAGTTTTAAGCTCGAGATATGTTATTTTCCGGCTGCAGGTACTTGTTTAACTACGACACTGAAAGCCCGGCTGCAAAGCACAAGCAGTTACTATGCAATCTGATGTACACTGCGTAAACACGTATAAACACTGTACGGGTGTAGGCGTACATAATACCAACTCTGTGACGTTTTTGCAGAATATCTTTCCTTAAAATGAAGCAGTTGTTTAACAAACTATCATTAAAATATTGACACAGTTCACTATTGTTTACGAGGGAGGAGTGCAGAGAAAGTGACAGCCAGGTGTGCGAGAAAGCGTGGGGACTGCACAGCAGAGGTTAATGAATAACTTTCTCGGCACTTGTGCCCGTGCTTCTCGAACACCTGGCTGTGCCTTTCTCTGCACTCCTCCCTCGTAATAAACAGTGAACTGTGCAAATATTCTAATGATAGTTTGTTCAACAACTTTTTTATCATTAGGACAAAACATGGCAAAAACCTCACCGAGTTGGTATGATGTTTTGATTATGATTTGCGTTCCACTGAATCTATATGTTATGCGTAATCCTTTGCGAGTTACATTGGATTTAATCGGTACGTTTTTGAACACGTCAGAGAGGAGTGGTCTCGCCATCTAAAGCATCCTCGTTACCTGTAGGCAGGTGCACCTTATCACTAGTCCAGGATATCCTCATTTCCCCTGTTATTGTGTAAGGGTTGGGTTAAACATAGCTTTAATGTCATCCCCATCAAGAGGAATCAACTCCAACAGACTCGACTGACTTCATTATGGGAGTGATGAAAGCAAACAAAAGGGTGACACACTGAACAATGTTTACTCAACGGTGTGTTTGCAAACTGCGATGCGTCTATTCAAGAGCTTGTGCTCCTGGTTTTGGGTGAAGACTTCTTTCGGCCTGTTAGCGAAATAAGTGTGACTGTCTTACTATGAGTAAACAAGAGTAAATCAGGGCATGTGAGTGAGTTAGGCTTAACGCGGTTTTGAGCAGTGTTTCTGTTGTGTCAGTGCGTATAAGCTTAATTTGTGAGTAAGTGGTTGGTGGAGTGAGTATGGTTTTAAGCCGCTTTCAGCAACATTCCAGCAATATCACAACCGGAGACGCCAGAAATGGGCTTCACACATTGTGCCCTCAAAGGGAATCGAACGTGTCCTCAGTTTGATGAGCAAACACTTTAACCATTGTGCTACCCCTCTGCCACCCTTGTGGACGGAAAGCCAGAGAGCATTCAATTCTATGACGTGGATTCGGGGATTCAAACCCAGGATCACTTGTTTCTGTGGTGCCAAAGGGGCACAACCCTGCAGGTGCCCCTACTGCATGTCCATGCTTAGTGTGGTGCTGGATAAACATCCACAGCTCCCTCATCAACGTTGTTTCACGTCACCTCATTTGACGGTGATGGCCAAAATCTTCATAACATAGTCAGTTTGGAACCATGCTCACCGAATCCTGACGAAAGCAAGGGACGCAGCAACTCGACACGGTGACAAGATTAAATCAATTACTCTAACTAATTAGATTAATGTTGAAATAAATTCACACGATTCCTTTTGGCGATTTAATAATATACGATTTATAATAAATCAAATCAATGTGTTGGACGTATACAGGCCTCGTATTGGCCAAGTAGCCCTAAAGTTATAAAATCAGCCTTCCAAGAATAAATTTGCATTTCAACCATACGATCATCGTATCGTGACAAAAGCAAGGGACGCAACTCGGTCGTCAGTGCATGGACTCGCGTGACTAGGATGATAGTCGATTTGTCATCTGTCAAGTGACAGTACTGTTTGTAAAGGACATTACACTAGAAATCCACACAGCCAAGTCTCAGTGTGTCAGTTTCATCATAACATAAAATGACAATGTTTTTATCAACACAATCGGATTACTTGTTTCGAAAAAAAAAGAACAAATCGATGTTAGCTTAGACAACATAATGGACAGTCCTTAAACGGGACCAGTATCACCGTCTTGGTGCTTATCACAAACGTACAGTAATCGCGACTACTCAAAGACAATGGGCAAGAACACCCGCCTGATAACTCCAGTCAAACAATCAAAATAGTACTTACCTATATTTCAGTCAGAACAACACAGGATCACCTTTAGATTTCCATTTTGTGTTGTCATTTCACCTCGGGAGTAAACGCCATCAGCGTCATGTGATACAGCTTGTTATCAGATAGATACTGATATGACATTGTGCTGACAGTATCACTTCAACATTACATCAACTCTCTTTATACCGCTCGGGCACATAAAACATTTATTCGGACAAACATGGCTTGGGGATCGTCTTTCAATGATATGTGATTTACGAAACCAATCAGCTTGGAGCGCTCGAAATAATTTACGAACATATAAATACAAAATGTCGAAAGTTTTTTTGGCCGACGGTTTTAGACTGTTCTGTCTGCTGTGAAGTTTTGGATAAGAATCATGCAACTGACGGCGAGAGATCCAAATACACGCACACGCGTATGTTGAGCCCTTAAACCCCGACAGGTCTTAAGTGCACATACATCATAAATATGCATGAGTGGTCGGAGCTTATGTGACCAGGTCGTCTTTCTTACGCACAGCTTCTCAGAGAACACAGAGAACATTTACTTCTGCTCAGTCGTGCAAGGTTCAAAAGCGTGCAATGAGAGTGTATTTCACTCTAACTACCATTTCAATACTACGGAAAATAAAGACATGTCCCAATGTTTGTTAAAAAATTGATCGTGTTTATGTAAGGTATCATTGATAATTTACCGTTTGGGCGGGGTGATGATGTTTTTTTGACACCAAAGTAAGTCTACCAAGTGACCCCTAGGGTTGGCAGAATGACTCACCAGTTAGATCTACCTACATATTGGAGGGATGCACAATTCTCTGACTGGTTTGCCTTTTTCCAACATGTTTGGAATTTATAATCAACATCAGGAAATGTTGGAATTTGTACAACAAGAAACAAATAATGCAGCTCTACAAAGAGAACTACCGTGGTCAAGCAACCCAACAAAACAACAGACAACATTATCTCTCAAGATGACTTTATTCATATTTCTTGTATCAAACGTAAAACTGAGCAAAGATGCAATTCATGAGGTCCTCCATTGAAGTAAATCATTCAATTTCATTGTGTTTTTTTTTCATCAGAACACAAAAGAGACAGCATCAATGCTATCAATAATGTACACGTCCAGGAGGTCCACAAGAAACAGCAAGTAGATATTTTCATGCTTACGTATTCACAAAGCCTATCTTTAAAAAAGTGCAGTTAAAAAGTATAGGAACAATGGAGGAGTGTTTGATAATATTTTTATAATATTCCTAAAACTTGTTAAGACATATCACCAAATCTTGGATTTCAATGAAGGACCAGAGTTTAAAGTAATATAAGAGACAGTACAAAAATACAAATTTCACTTTTACAAAAATATAATAAAAAATACACTGCTAGCATTACTACAGTACCACAAGAAGTTCATGTACTTCGTAACTGATGTACACAGGAACGCCAGAACCAAGGAATGTCTCACTGTACACAATGTGTTAATGTTATTTTTTAGTAAATTAACAAGTTTGATCCCAAACTGAAAAGGCAGTGGTGTCGAGTGAATTTAATATTGCTATAAACACTACTGTCACCTCATACTAGCCTTGTTTGAAAATTTGAAAACGACTGAAATATTTAAACCTGAAATAAAACAGCATGAATATCTCTACATATTTCCAGACTGTGTGAAATAATCTGGCTCAGGCTCAAAGACAGGACTGATGATGCTTTTTGGCGCCACAGGTGTTCTTGGAGTGGGACTCTGAACTTCTGTTACCTGAGGGATCCCTTCATCCAGAGTGATCTCCCCTGACAGTGGCTGGTTCCAAGAATCCTCATATGGATTCTGGGTCTTCTGCTCTTCTGTACGTTTCATCACCTGAAAAATGAATGCCAAAATGTTGCAATAATCACACCAATTTTACACAAGGTAGAAATGGATGAAATAATGTCACATCGAGGCAAAAACTTGACATACATAGAGCACGATTCTCAGATGACCAATGCAAATGTGTGATATAACTATTGACCTTCATTAACACATGCTTGTTATAAGAGACAACACGGGGGTTGGGTAGTGAAGATTCTGACTTGGTCCATGCATGCCGTTTGTACTATATTATTTGATGTTCATTATGCCTATTGCTCGTTCATGACAACAACAAAATACGTTTGACACCTGATATGAAAACAGCGTAAATACTGTAAAAATCATCATCAATGATGGCACCAATATTTAACAAATAAGTGTGGATTTCTGGGATTTGCCTCAAAATATTAATACCTAGCAGATTGTTGCCATTGGAACATATCCATCAGTTTATTGTCATCTAGCCGAGATATAGAATTTAATTCACTGACAGCTCTGAATCATGACTTATTACCAATAATTGTTTTTTTTTGTGACTATTACTGCCACACAACGAAAGACACTGGAAAAGTAATTAAACAATAAAAGTGGTTGAAATATTACAGTGCACTTAGCTTTACAATTTTGAGCAAAATATTTATTCCTGTATGTTTCGTCAAATTTAACAGTTCATTTTCTTCAATCAAGAGTATTAAACTAAAACAACAAAATTCTGACTAATTGAAAATATGTTTTTTACAATCATTTTTAATCCTTCTTTTGACTGATTTTTGATCATCGGAACACCACTAACATAAGGCTCTGTCAAACCTACAAATAACAGATTGCTTTACAAATACACTAAGCCAGTAAATAAATATGTTCAGCAATGTTTATAGGTTTGTGTCTGTGTTCTATATATATGAAAAAACGCTGAATAATATTTTCGCAACAAACTGAAATCATCTAACCTCAAAACTATATATGATGTGGTTCAGGGACTGTGAGACAGGCTACACTGCAGGGAGGGTTAGACTGTAGGGGAAATGATGTGGTTCAGGGACTGTGAGACAGGCTACACTGCAGGGAGGGCTAGACTGTAGGTTAAATGATGTGGTTCAGGGACTGTGAGACAGGCTACACTGCAGGGAGGGCTAGACTGTAGGTTAAATGATGAGGTTCAGGGACTGTGAGACAGGCTACACTGCAGGGAGGGCTAGACTGTAGGGGAAATGATGTGGTTCAGGCACTGTGAGACAGGCTACACTGCAGGGAGGGTTAGACTGTAGGGGAAATGATATGGTTCAGGGACTGTGAGACAGGCTACACTGCAGGGAGGGTTAGACTGTAGGGGAAATGATGTGGTTCAGGGACTGTCAGACAGGCTACACTGCAGGGAGGGCTAGACTGTAGGGGAAATGATGTGGTTCAGGGACTGTGAGACAGGCTAGCTAATTGCCATTTCCTTCCCCTTAGACTACAAGTTAAGCATTGCTGTGTGGAAATAAATATATAGATGTCCTGATCCACAAATTCTGACTTGGTGGTCTTAATTTTATACTTTATCATGGTATTGCCAATGGAGTAGTGCTTCAAATTCTTTGTTCATAGGGTTTCTTAGCTGTTGAGTTGGAAATAAGGACTCTGCAAGATTCATCAGATATTTGATCTGATTCAACAAAAAAAAAAAAAAAAAAAAACAGGTCAAGTTTATATGATTCATTACTAATCACTGACCGATGGAACAAAACGAATTCTTCTCTGGTCATGTGGCGGGGTGCCACATGTTGGGTCGGGGCGGCCGCCAAAGATTACCCATGATGCACCTGAATCCTGGGAATGCCGCCGGAATGGTTCATCCTGAGTAATAAAACAAGTCTTCTTAAATAACAATTTTGTGAAATATTTTCAAAATAAAGAGACGTAAAGAAGAAACAGTCATATCACTCCTTTAATTTTTTTTTAGTTTCATGAAACAAAATTTATATATCTTAAAATTAGTTTACACAACATGAAATAAACAAATATGGCCTGAGAATACTTGTTTGTCATCAAGCCTATTAGATGAAAAGAAACCAGACCCACCATTTTCTGCAAAACTTACAAGATGAAGTAAAGCCAGAATTCCACTAAATTAAATGCATGTTAAAACTCACCAAGGAAAGCTGATCTCCATCATAATCCTGCAACCAACAGGGTGTACATGTATATTATTAATCTCCTCCTTAGTGTCCTGTCAATCTTTAGTACTGAATGGCAGTTAATGCCATCCACTCTCATTATTAACAGCTAGATTATGCAGGTGTAATGCTGGTCTACTATGATTTGAGATAATAACTAAGACGCATCAGACCATGTTAGTGGCTAAAGTTTAGTTTATAATAAGTCATACTGAGATTATCAATGTCAGAAACTTGCTCTGTCAGTAAACGTTCATACAATGCAGATGTTAGTCACCCTTCCCCGGGAGGTGATCCTCAAAATTGTAACAGATTTTCTGATAATAAAAACATTGCATTTTGAGATTAAAAGAAAAAAAAATATCGTGACCAGCCTTCAGCTTATTATGTATCAAGTTCTCACAATAGGAACAACCACGAAAACGGCCACGATGCCAAAGCTGTGAAAATGTGCGAATGAAGTAAACAGAAAATAGAATGGAATCAGAAAATTGCTGATGACATCACTGTTCAAAGACTGTGACTCTCTCATGGAAAGTAATAAATTACAGGTGAAAATTGGACATGTAGGCGTGCCATAGGATTTTTGAGTCCAATGTTGGGATTCAAACCACAGACTTTCTGATCCAAAGCTGGCTGCCTTTTCCAAATGACCAAATGTTAACACAGTCAGTAAAAGAAAGTCATTAATGGGATGACCCCATGCCATGCTACACAATATTGTTGTGGGTATATATTTTAATAAATTACCGAACGACCAGTTCCCTTGTCCCATAAACATCTTTACTGCATTAGCTGGTGAGTGAGTGAGTGAGTGAGTGAGTTAGTGAGTGAGTGTGGTTGTAGGTTTTTAGGTTCTCAGGTTTTATGCTTTTAGCAATTTTCCTGCAACATCATGGTGACGGACACCAGAAATGGGTTTAACCCCTTGTACTCACAGGGGGAATCGACCCCCTGAGCAAACACCTTAACCACTAGACTACCCCCACTGTCCCACATTACCTGATATGCTTGGTTGACAAAAGCAGTGGTAGTGTCCTTTCCTTCACTGCTGGAATGGCTACCAGCCCTGCACCTCAATTTCATGAAAAGTGTGGACCACTTCAGACGGCTGAAATGTGAGACAGTGAGTTTATTTTTACAGTGCTTTCTGCAACATTCCTGCAACATCCCTGTGGTGAGCACCAGCAATGGGCTGCACACATTGTACCAATGTGGGAAGCGAACCTGGACCTTTGGTCTGAGGAGCACTTTCACCACTAGGCTGCTAGGTTTGCAAAAGAGATTTGAAACATCATATGTTCATGTATGTTACTGCACCCCAACCTTGCTACACCTGATAAATACAGGTTGCACCTCTTGCTAAATATGGAAAGTGCTGTAAATCATTACATTTGCTACATCTTGCTACACCTGACTAGATAATTTCCACTCATGGTTTCAAACTGAAAATAAACTTGGATTTAATTTCATATCTGCTCATAATGTAGCTATTACATTTCGCAATAATATTAATTTAGAGCTGTCGTTCTCTGAAATTGATCACTATAAATAATCCAAATAGTCCAGTAAACATTAACATCAAACAATGTGTCATAGAATCAGGGCCAGTGGAAAAATAGCCAGGACAAGTTAACTTTATTGTAGTCACTTGCCCTGTGGCAAGTGCCTCTTAAAAAACATTTTGAACCACTGCACTGTGTTGCTGATCCAACCCAGAGGCCCATTTCACAAAGTGATCGTAGCGCTATGACTGTCATATGTCTGTTAAAGTATGGGAATTACGATTGTCCTCATCATTCTGTTTTCCATCCAAGAACTGTGTTCTTGGAACAGGAATATTACTAACTTTCACTGGTGCAAGTTGGTACAAAAATGAGGTTGTATTTCTCAGTTTAAGGTTGCATCAGAGCAAGTTGTAAATGTCTAAATCAAGCCCTGTCAAAATATGGATCAGATGGTCAGACTAAGCTCAATGCAAGTTATACACCAATATAAGTGTAGAATTTTGCTTCTAACATTGACCACTGGATTGCCAGGGCTATACATGATTTTTATACCCGTGAAGGTCCCTGAGTAGAATAGATCTTCAGCAACCCATGTTTGCCATAAAAGGTGACTATGCTTGTCGTAAGAAGCGACTAATGGGTAGTCAGGCTTGCTGACTTGGTTGACACGTCATCGGTTCCAAATTCCGCAGATTGATGCTCATGCTGTTGATCACTGGATTGTCTGGTCCAGACTCGATTATCTACATGCTGCCACCATATTGCTGGAATATTGCTGAGTGCAGCATAAAACTAAACTCACTCACTCGTGATTGTTATAGGTGTCATAAAGCAGCAATATTAAGAAAAATATTCCGCAGGATTGCCAAACTCAACTTACCCTCGTTTGACCAGACAAATGTACCATGCCAAGACTGATATAATGACAACTAGGATGACTGCCAGAACAATCAGTCCGATCATCCACGACTCAAAGCCGTCACAGTTTGGCTTGTTTTCTGGACATGCACAGTAGTATCTGTTGACATCGTTGTAACAGGTATACGGCCAACTGCAAGGGCTGCTGAGGCACTCGTCCACATCCTGCTCGCACCTGTTCCCTGTCCAGCCTGGTACACAGGCACATGTGTAGTACAGGTCAAAACTTTCAGCCCTTCGCTGGTCGTTGCATGTGTACTCACTCTCGTTTCTGCCTGCAATCATGAATCACAGCAAATGGTATCACATTTTAGTAGACTTGCGAAGATCAGGGTATAAGATCTTGTCATTCTGAACTTACATAAACATGTTAGTCACTCTGAATTAACATGAAACCCATAAAGATTCACGTTCGATCTTAGAGGTGATTAACGGAATGGGGTGGTCAAGCTCACTGACATGGTGGACACATCATTATATTCTAGTTGCACAGACAGATGATCAACTCATGAGTTGATCACTGTTTAGTCTGTTCCAAACTTGATTATTTACAAATAGCCACCATACAACTGGAATACTGCTGAGTGCGGCGTAAAACTAAACTCACTCGCTCACTCACTCACTGAATAAACAGGAACATGTTCCGTCATTCTGAACTTACTTGAACACATTCCATCGTTCTGGCAGGGCCTGGCCATCACTGCAAATCTGACTGTGATGACATCGGAGTAGACCCCTGCCTTGTCCTGCATGTACATCCGGACCTCGTCATACCCGGTGTAATCAGTGTCAGGGATGTACTGGAATGATCTGTATATCCAACTGACTGCAGCGGGGGAGTGAGGCAAAGACAAGTTGGAGCACAGGATGCCAGTCTGGAAGAAAGTTGTGGCATGGAACATAGGTGGGAAAACAGGAATATGTCATTTTCTGAATAAGATATTTATTTTCATTTTATACAGATGCTTAGCTCCTCCTTCTTTGCAAAGAAGGACACTTGAAATCCCTTGAAGTTCCTTCTTGAAGGTGATGTACAATCACACTCACCGAGTAGCCTCCCTTTGTCTTTCCTCCCCGGTCACATGACTTGCCATGCTTGTCACTCTCTCTGACTTTAATTCGGCTACTCATGGACTAATGTGATTTCTCTTTGGCTATTACATTACTATATAACAATTACGATTATGCTCAGTCCTATAATTACATCTGATGCTTGATGGTCATTTAGAAGTTAGAATGTAACATAACATAGTATGGAATGCATTTACAACTTATTTATTATTTACAACAATGCAAAAAGATTTTTAAAAAAAATAATAAAGAAGTTGTTACTAAAACATCATATTGTACATCATGTCCCAGTTAAGTAGATAAATGCTCATGCAGTTGATCACTAATTTTAAAAGAGGGAAGCTTAATATAATAAACTCAGGTTATCATGTGTTTGACTTAAAAAGCAATGATCCAAGCTGCATGTGGATGATGCACACCAGTAGCCAAGTAGCTGTAGATGTACACCTGTAGCCAAGTAGCTGTAGATGCACACCTGTAGCCAAGTAGCTGTAGATCCACACCTTTAGCCAAGTAGCTGTAGATGTACACCAGTAGCCAAGTAGCTGTAGGTGTACACCAGTAGCCAAGTAGCTGTAGCTGTACACCTGTAGCCAAGTAGCTGTAGATGTACACCAGTAGCCAAGTAGCTGTAGCTGTACACAATTAGCCAAGTAGCTGTAGATGCACACCAGTGGCCAAGTAGCTGTAGATGTACACCAGTGGCCAAGTAGCTGTAGATGCACACCTGTAGCCAAGTAGCTGTAGATGTACACAAGTAGCTGTAGATGCACACCAGTAGCCAAGTAGCTGTAGATGCACACCAGTAGCCAAGTAGCTGTAGATGTACACCAGTGGCCAAGTAGCTGTAGATGCACACCAGTAGCCAAGTAACCCATGGCTATCATTTGTGTTATCCCCCTGCAGTACCCAAAGTCCTACAAGAGGCAGGTCAGCACCTTTACTGACCCGTGAAATGCCAGGTTAGAATTGGCCTTAAGCAACCTAAGCTCGTCGTAAAAGGTGAGAAATGGGATCAGGTGGTCAGGCTCGCCGACTTGTTTACACATGTCATCGTATTCCAATTGAGTAGATCAATGCTCATGCTGTTGACCACTGGATTGTCAGGTCCAGGCTCAATTATTTACAGTGCACCACAATATAGCAGGAATATTGCAGAGTGCAGCGTCAAACTAAACTCACTCAATATCCTTACCGTTTCTGCTGAGCAGTTTGGCACCTGTGCCGACACGTCATCATAAGTGAGCGTCCCATTGCTTGGCTGTGTGAAGTACATCGTCAAATTCTCAGCGGGGTCTACATCATAAGCTCCAAACATCCACTTGTAGGTGACGGAGCTGTCGTTGACAAGATTCTGTTCAATCAGCGTCTGCAAGTACGAGCACATACATACAGAGACATAATTCACATAAACCTCGAGGAATGTATATCTTGTGGATGATATCAAGAATCCCGGGAATATTATTTTTAGCAATAATACATTGGTTTTACAATGTGAAAAGCATATTTTTCTGCTTTGCATCGCTTGTTCAGATATGATATTATTGTGATTCATATTATGTGCATATATGACTTGTTTCTTGTGCAGAATCGCAAGCCCAACACTGAGAAGCATGAACATAGGTTTGAAGCTTACTACAATGGGGCTTGATGCGCTACATCCCGGTATCATAGTGATTAGTTTTTCATTACAAAGTGTTTTTTTAGTTTTAGAGGATATTGTAGCAGTTTTTGAAGTTTATTTTCCTATGTTGGTGATTTTTGTTCTGTTTTGAGATACATGAGGTCTGTTTTGATGATTCGTTCACTGGTGAAGGGACAGACAGCCAAATAAAACAATTCAGTTAACTTGGTCCCTTTGTCTGCTTTCTTTGCTGGTCTCACATTACAGGGATACGACAGAAAAATGAAAGCTGATAGTCACCTTCACTAGCACTTCAACCAAAACATGTCACTTAATCTATCATTACTGAATGGTAACTGACTTTACAGGTTACTTCAAATTATTTACGCATTCCAATCCATGAAACATATACTGAGGGAAAATAATACGGTATGACATGAAAGTACAAGTGTTCCCTTTTCAGTTTCCTTCACAAGCTATGTCATACTAGTCTTGTGAAGAAACACACAAAAAAGGAACACATGCTCTTTCATGCGATACCTTTTTTTTCCATTAGAATATTTTATTCCATGTCCAAGGAGAGTCAGGTGCAGAATTAAAGTCAACTGTCAAAGTATGCTATAAATATTTTAGTTTTGGACATGACGTTGCAGCCTTTAGGAGAAGCAAATTTTTGAGGGAAGAAGTCACCTTGTCTACAGTCTGACATGAGTGAGTGAGTGAGTGAATATGGTTTTATTCCATTTGTAGCAATGTTCCTGAAATATAACAGAGGTCTTCATCATAAGCGAACACTTTAACATCTGGGCCCTCATTCTGCAATGAAGATCCAAAAATGTGTTGGTACAATTTCTGGTATTTCATAATTACCCATGACCTGCTCAAAATTCACTCACCATAATAGGTGCAGTTGGGTCAGGCAGAATGAGGCTAACTCCGTCACTGAAGGCAAACACGCTGGGAGCATCATTGTCTGCTGTGACCGCTATGGTGATGTCGACTAGGGTGGAGGCAGCCGGGATGTCCACAACATTCACCTCGTAAATCACAACCGGAACAGTGAAGGTTCCGTAGTAGTTCAAGGCCGGTGTGAAGGTCAAGCTGGAAGGAGCATGAAGCTGCATCAGCCATGGCATCAGTGAGTGAGCGAGCGTTTGAGCGAATGTCGAATTCATCAGTTACTTTGAAAATATTTTCAGGATAAAATTTAGATACCGGAGCAATTTTTATTCACATCACATCACACCATCACCAGCCCCTACTCACACCATCACCTGCACCTACTCAAACTCTCATCTGTGTCTACTCACATCATCACCAGCTCCTACTCACACCATCACCAGCCCTACTCACATCTTCACCAGTCCCTACTCATACCCACATCAGTCCTAGTTACACCATCCCCAGCCCTACTTACACTATCACCAGACCTACTCACACCATCACCAGCTCCTACTCACACCATAACCAGCCCTACTTACACTATCACCAGTCCTACTGACACCATCACCAGCCCCTACTTACACTATCACCAGTCCTACTCACACCATCACCAGCCCCTACTTACACTATCACCAGTCCTACTCACACCATAACCAGCCCTACTTACACTATCACCAGTCCTACTTACACCATCAACAGCTCCTACTCATAGCCCCAACAGCCCTACTTATCGCCAGCCCCTACTCATACCCATACCAGTCCTACTCACATCATCACCAGCCCCTACTCAAACCATCACCAGTGCCTACTCACACCATAACCAGCCCTACTTACACTATCACCAGTCCTACTTACACCATCACCAGCCCCTACTTACACTATCACCAGTCCTACTCACACCATCACCAGCCCCTACTTACACTATCACCAGTCCTACTCACACCATAACCAGCCCTACTTACACTATCACCAGTCCTACTTACACCATCAACAGCTGCTACTCATAGAACCAACAGCCCTACTTATCGCCAGCCCCTACTCACACCCATACCAGTCCTACTCACATCATCACCAGCCCCTACTTACACTATCACCAGTCCTACTTACACCATCACCAGCCCCTACTTACACTATCACCAGTCCTACTCACACCATCACCAGCCCCTACTTACACTATCACCAGTCCTACTCACACCATAACCAGCCCTACTTACACTATCACCAGTCCTACTTACACCATCAACAGCTCCTACTCATAGCCCCAACAGCCCTACTTATCGCCAGCCCCTACTCATACCCATACCAGTCCTACTCACATCATCACCAGCCCCTACTCAAACCATCACCAGTGCCTACTCACACCATAACCAGCCCTACTTACACTATCACCAGTCCTACTTACACCATCAACAGCTCCTACTCATAGCCCCAACAGCCCTACTTATCGCCAGCCCCTACTCACACCCATACCAGTCCTACTCACATCATCACCAGCCCCTACTCAAACCATCACCAGTGCCTACTCACACCATCACCAGCCCTACTCACACCATCACCATCCTTTCTTACACCATCACCTGTGCCTACTCACACCATCACCAGCCCTACTCACACCTAAACAAGCCCCTACTCACACCATTACCTGTGCCTACTCACACCCAACCCAGCCCTTCTCACACCATCACCAACCCTACACCACCAGCGCTTCTCACATCATCATCACCCCTACTAACATCATCACCAGTCCTACTCACATCATCACCAGCCCCTGCTTACATTATCAGGAGCCATTACTCACAGTCCACTTGGAGTCAGTGTCAGGTCCCTGGTACTTGCTACATCAGATGATGGGTTGATTTTAAACTTGACCGTGTCCCCATCAGGATCAACACCTGACAGCTGGTAGATCAGGGTGCCTTGAAAAGAAGGCACAGCTAGTCAATATAATCTACTCATACACAGATTGGTTGATAACCATTTAGGCTATCCCTACACAAGAACAAGGAACATTGCTGAGCCCATCCTCAAAATGTGAAATTATTACTCCAGTCAGTCATCAGTCTTCATTCAAACTAGACTCTCAACAGCCTGAAACATTTACAACCTAAGCTGCCTTTGGAGGAGCAAGAACATCAACAGTCACATCACCACATCCTACCGGGTACCCCTTCATTGCAAGGTGAACATAGATATACATGTTTGCCCTGTATTTACATCAGCGCAGATGATCACTTATATTTGAACAAGATCTCTGTTAAGCATGTACAGGTTTTATACACTTTTTGTACATATAAAATCTTTTGACTGCCTTGCAAAAGTGATCAGTTTGGGTTGAAATCGACCCCCTTTTAAAATTTCTATTTTAGAAATATTACCGAGGTGTTTTTTGTTTTGTTTTTAAAAATAATCAGTCACACTGATCTTCTGACAATGCATGTGTTTTTTCAAATGCTCATTTTCAGTTAGTCGAAGTCAACAGATTATTTTACATTTACAGGGTGGCAGTAAAGAACTTCATAAATGGTGTAAATTTAACTTCCTGATTGAGATGTGCTTAAGGAAATAAAAACCTACCAGAATCTTCTTCCATTGTGACAGAGGTTGTGGAGGTCAACTGTGGTGGGTTGTTAGGTATGGATGCACGGACATTGGTCACTACAAACAGTGTTTCATGCCTGAAGAAAGTGTCACTGGATGAACTGCTGGATGATTCAGTTGTCCTGGTATTGCAAACCTGAAAAAGTATACAAATAGTGAAATCAGCACTGAAGTTCACCTGCATGTGAGGCAGTGAGATAGCCTAGCGGTTAAAGCATTCACCATGTCAAAGGCCCAGGTTCAACTCCCCACATGGTAACTGTGTGTGAAGCCTATTTCTGGTGCCCCTTGTTACGTTATTGCAGGAATATTGATAAAAGCGTGTTAAACAAACCTCACTCACTCACTCTCCTTGGTGTGTAGCCAAGAATAAGAATATCAGACAGTAACATAAATATGTTACTGAAAAACCTCTACAAACAATTGACACGTGTCAACTAAGGTACTGAGTATGTTCACTGATCCTGTAAGTCACCTCTTATGACAAACATGAGTTGCTGAAGACAAATTCTAACCCAGCTCTGTACAACTGCAGTTACTGTTTGACACGTATTGTATGAGCCTGTGCAGTAAATGTGTTAGTGACAAGTAGGCGGGGCAGGGAATGTAGACAAATACGCTTGGTTGCTAGAGGTACATGAGGTAGATCAGGGATTATGCACGTGCAATACACGCAGACCGTGTCGCGAACTCAATGCCGCTTCTGCTTAACGCGTGTCCAGTAGTATGATATAAGAATCAAAACACGATTCGTACAAGGAAATTGAACTTTTCAATATTGGACAATAACCTGCTTCCCTCTTGTTTCAAATGTAATGTTCTGGAGGGCCTTCCCATATATGCAAATCGGGTCATTTGTCAGGTTGTCGCGCATCTAATACTTGTCAAGCTGTAATTGTACAGTTCTGGGTAAAAGGTGCTTGGAGCCTGGGCAGCAGATACGGACTCATCCTAGCCCCAGAACACAACAAGCAATCACATTCACCAAGTCATGATTTACCTTGACTGTTATCTGGGAGGTAGCTGAACTGCGGACTTCAGTGTTTGACTCAAATCTGCATGTGGCATTGCTTTGAAACCATTTCTGCTTGGCTAAAATGAAGACACATAATGATACATTCATAGTCTATTGCAGAGCACTGATTTGAGAACAATGGAAAACAAGCGCCTTCGATCACACAGACTTGATAATGATGTGAAAAGGTGGGGTTTTCCAAAAACATCATTGCATTTTAATAGCAATCTAGAGGACATTATCATTTAGAAACATTGTCATAGCATGTATCACAAAGCCTAGTGTTTAAAGTATTTGCTTGTCACACTGACGGCCTGCGTTGAATTCTCCACATGGGTAAAATAAGTCAAAATAGCAATCCTTGATGTCATGACAAAAATTCGTATTCTTGTCCGACACCGCATAGGTATGGTGTCAAGGTACTTTTGAACATATCCCAAACCAAAAAGCAGTCTCTTGTTCCCCTTGAGAACTGGTTAAAGGTATACGGCATCATGTTTACTTGATTGATTGCACTAAAATATCTGAAATGTGTCTTAAAAACATTTTTACGGCAATTTGTTCAAGCAATGTCAACTTTTCTCAAAATAAAATGGTGGGGATGGTGGGGTAGTTCCAACCTTAATGTATATGCGCCTTTTATTAATATGTACAATTTTTAAAAAAGAAAACAAACAACCGACCTGGATCCCAGTGCAACAACATGGCGACATCATCCTGGTTATTTGGGCTGAAGGGGAAGGTGACAGACAGTGGACCCGGCATCTCAAGACCACCAACGCTGGTGACAGAGAAGGAGATGTCGGTGTCACTGTAGTTAACTCGATGTCTGAGAATCCTATCCAGGAAGGCTGGATCAGACATAGATGTGGCAGGGTTGGTGATATATGGAACAAACACTGTCGATGCATCAGATTTGTATTCCTTTTCTAGATCCTGCTTTGTCAACTGGGTTAAAACAATACTCTGTCCAGGCATCAACCCTGAAAACAAGCAAATGACATTTACTCACAGATAGTCAGTGCTTAGGACAAATTGGTTCACCTGACTTGTCTGATCATTTTAGCATATAAGCCAAACAGTTAATGTTATTGTACTTCTAGAAATCATGAAAAAAGAGACTTGTGTTTATAGTCTTTGCTTGTCAAGTTGTAGTCTTGGGTTCAATTCCCAATGTACAATATTTGAAGCCCATTTCTGGTGTCCCTGGTGCTTAGTCATGATATTGCTAGAATTCATGTATTGCTAATGAGATTAGAGCACCTAAAACTGGACTCATGAACTTGATCTTAATGCGGTCTCAGACCTTTCAACAAAGGTTTCTCTCATAGACTCTACTCACCATCTGGCGTCTGCACAGTGATATACCCAGTTGCCCTCTTCTTCCGTGTGCTTCCAGATCCTCCAATAGAAGCGGTGACCGATGACCCATTTGTAGATGTCACCAGCGTTGACTTGTCCGTCTCGACGATCGAGGAACCAAGGAGCTTCGTTGTGCACAACTCTGCCTCGTTACAAAGCTTCATGAAAATAAACATCTCTGTACCTGGTGGCATTGTGAAGGCGCTGGGATCTGTGTAGTTCATAGTATCATTATAGTCGGGTCTGTATTCACTCAACTTTCTAACATTGATGTCATCTATCTTCAAGAAACCATCCTTGATGGTGACTGTTCCAGACATGTTGTAGCCAACCCATGTGCAGGGGAAGATATCACTAATGGAGGTCTCAGAACTACCCACGCAGAAATCTGTTCACAAAACATTACAGTAAGACATAAAGATTAATGAAAACAATGTATTTTCTTGATACTTGAGTGAATGACGAGTTCTTTTCTTTGTTGTTTGAGTAACACTCGACATTATTCAGGTTTTGGTGATAATCAAGTATGGACCAGATAATCCAGTGATTGGCATTAAGAGTCACCAGGGCACACTTAGATGCTATGAACCAAGTCGCAAGACCTGATCCATTTCATGTCCTCTTCTGACTCACAAACATATGAATATCTGGGTTAAAGCTCATCTTCAATAACCCATGTTTGTCGTAAGTGGTGACTAAAGAGATCGGCTGGTCAGGCTTGATGATTTGGTTGACACATGTCATAGTATCCCGATTGTGTAGATCGACGCTCATGCTGTTGATCACTGGATTCTTTGGTCCAGATTTAAGTACTAACCAACTCCCACCATATTGCTGGAATATTGTTGAGTTAAGTACACTCATTATATATACGTATCTCAGATTGTGGACTTTCTGTGTCAGCAGCTCTAACTACAGTAGTAATCTGATAGTGTGGAATCATACGACAGAAAAACAACATTAAAAACAAGACTGGACAGTGTCCCACTCACCATATCGCCTTACTGATTCATCCGGACTGACAGTCCATGACGCACTGACAGAGTTCTGGTCCTGGGTCTTCATAGAGTTGGGTGGCATGACTGAGTCACCCAGGGAGTCAGCTCCCTCTATTGTTGTGTTGACATCTTCAGCAGGTGGAGGCTCAAGGAGGACTGTCACACCTTCAGAGGAAATGCCATGATCACTGACACACGTTCTTGTGACAATTAATTTTGTGTGTTAGATAGACTTGAACTGGATTAAGCATATATCGCTATTTGTCAGTGTGATCTGGGACAAAACCAGTGATGAAGTTCATACATTTTCTGCTTTACCCATGGTGCTATCAAGCCTAGAACATGGTTACAATTATGTGATTACAATTATCTGACTGTCATTAGATGGCTCTCATAGTAAAACTGGGTCTTATTCTGTCCCCTAGCTCCTGCAATAATCTATGTCTATACGCACCTACTAAACTAAACAAGGAAAATATCAATACCCCTAGAGTCTATGTAATTTGTCTTCAGTCCACCCCCGTTAGTACAGTTGATAGAGATGTAGTACGTTGTGTTATGTTCCAGGGTGAGACCACTCTTGATAGCACCAGGATTTTGTCCACTAGAAGTCGCTTCCATGATGTCACTTCCCCCTGGTGTGGTTCCAATAGACCATTGGTAATCCTAGAAAAATACAGCCGAGGAAAGTTTAATGAAATATCCGCTCACAAACATTAAAGACCATAATCTTTGGTGGTCTGATGTTGTTCAATGTTCAATCCTTGAGAGACTCTTTTCAAAGCTGATGCATTTTCTGACGACTGGTTATTGTATGTACATTTCTTGATGCTCTACGTCAGCGGGAGAGAATGTGTTAATCTAAACATAAGAGGTATAATGCCAAACAATTGTAAATGTTGGTCACAACAAATTAATGTGTGATATTATGAACAGGTTCCCATCCAAACAGGAATGATTAAATGCACTTGACCAGCCCTACGACCCTGTCAGACTATCTACCTTGTGTGACCAGAAATGCGTTCATGGCAGTTTAACATGTCTTGACCTTATGAGCCAGTTATGACATGTCTTTGAAAGAATGGTGAAGTTTTATTATTAGTATGAGTCACCAAAGGGACACAACTCTGTAGAGGGAATTGTAGTGCTTCAGGCCATCACGATCACTGAGAAACAAATGTTTTTGACAAAGCTCATAACTGGGTTTTTTGTGCATTAAACTACAGCATTCTTGAGAGAAAAAAGTTTAGTTTAGTTTAATAAAGTTTTCTTCAGTTGGTGAGTCTATGCTCAAACTACAGTGCCAAGTACAATACCAAGGACATTCCCAGGTGTAGATTTTTTTTATGTCCTGATCTTAACCGCATTACAATTATTTGGGTAAAATATAACAGAATGTGAGGATCAGATTAGAAAAGCTTACCACAACTTCACTTGTGTTGTCACTACACTTCCAAACTGCCTTGATTGTATCATTTGACCCCTGGTACTTGACAGGGGTGAACTCGCCTTGAGACACGTCAAAGTACAAGAGGACGTCCTCCTCAAAGACTGGCGGCGTTGTGTCAACGTAGAAGCCATCAGATGAGGAAATGGCAGATGCCCCAGAACCTAATACTGCCTTCACTGCAACAACAGGAGGTCAGCCTTTCATTAAAAGGGCATTTTGAAATATGGACAGTAACATAACTGTAACATAAGTATCCAAAGCAAGACAAGCCACAATTAATATTCTTTTTAAAAAAAACCTTGCATTATGCAGAACTCCTGGCAAACAAGCATAAGTTGAGCATATACCTGACAACTGACCTTCATTAGCATGTAGGAGTGCTGCCCACTGGTGCATGCCATTGTGGGCAAGGGGGTCCCAAGTTGTCAGCAACCAAGTGTAGTGTGTTACTGGCTTGCTACCCTGACCATGTGAGAGTCTTATGAGCAAGGCGGGAGCATCTACATGCAGCATCAACTTCAGGAACTGCACATATACTTTCTACATCTGTTCTCCATTTCATGGACGAAATGGGTTTGTTCATTGCCGTGCACCCACTGCCAACTTCTCGTAACAGATATCCCTGCCCTGACTCAACTTATCCTTGTTTGCCAATATTCATTCATACTTGACGGAATGTGTTGATGGGTAGTGGTAGCAAGACTGGGGCGTGTTGGGGCCAGAGGACAGCATTATATTTTGTTGACATTATTTCAAAACTAGGTAAAACGGACAACTCGTTGAAAACTGAAGTACAAAACACCTCTTACCTGTCAGGTAGTAAATGACTGGTTTGAATTCATTATCAACAAGGGACGTTTCTGTGAGAGTGAGGTTGGTAAGGGAGATGATCACTTGGCTGGTGGTGGAGTGGTCACAGACGCTGTCACAGGTGTACACATCGCATGGCTTCAGGCATGGGATGCAGGGAGTATGTACCTAAATTAAGAAATCCTCTAGTTTTAGGTGAAATAACCACAGTTTGCTACACCTAATCCCTTTTAAACACACTACAAGAATTTGAGGATTATAATCAACAATATACATTATTACACAGCACAAAGGGAATGTGACTGAAAAGGGCACCAAACCACAAAGGGAGGCTACTTGTGGGTAAGCAAGACTGTACGTTGTCTTCAAAGAAGAACTTCAGGGGATTTCAAGTGTGCCAGTATCAGTCACAGAGAGGGAGTAGATAAACATATAAGCATGAGTCATTGTGAGGTGTAGATTTTTGTTTGTTTGTTTATTAACGCTCCATTCTAATATTCCAGCTATGAAGATAGTACTAGTCTGTGAATAATTTTGACCAGACAATCCAGTGCTAAACAGAATGAACACTGATCTGTGGCAAGTGGTTGTGACATCATTAAGAATGCAGATCTCATTCTACCAAATTCTACTAATACTCCAGATAATTCCCAGATATTGTTCATTTATAATAATCAGGGGGCGGTAGGGTAGCCTTGTAGTTAAAGTATTTGGCTGCCATGCCAAATATCTGGGCTGAAACTGTCCACATGGGTATATTGTGTGAAGCCCATTTCTGGTGTTGCCTGTGCTGATATTGCTGCAATATTGCTAACACTGGCATGAAAACAAATCTCTCTCAAACACTCACTCAGAATAATCAACATTACGGGTTTAAATGTTTGCATTACTGCGTATTTCAGATCTTACCGGCTGAAAGTCCACCACATCTGATAAACCAGTGGCAGATCCTATAGCAGCCTCGTACTGAATGATGGCATTATTGCCTCCTTTGAAAGGGTCACCATAGCGACACAGCTTGTCTTTCTCCGGCGGCATGACGAGATCTCGGAAAGATGCCTCTGTGCTCCACACCTGAATCTTTCCCTCCGCATCTCTGCTGGTTTCAGGAATATAGTTCTTGTGGTTCCATACGCCCATGTAGAGTTTAGTTTGGGGGGAAAGATGGGGAATACCACACTGTTCCGATATTAAATCCCCATCCATGTAGATTGCCATGCACCATGTAAGCTGTTGAAGACAGATACAGCAGTCAGTCAGATTTTAAGCAAATACTCCCTGTGGCTGTTACAGCCAGGGTGCCGTTGTACCAAACAGTCTTTGCACAGACATTGGAATGTCAAATGTCATGCCATGTTCAATGAACAGTGCCACCTAAACTTTACCTTGAGATAACAACTAACATTGCTCACCTCTGACAAACAAAACAATCGCAACCCAAGTAAATTCAGCATCTGAACCCGCTGATCCATGAATACAAGGAATCAAACGCCATGCTCAATGAACAGTGTCATCTGAACCCTATAAACAAGTTTACTTGGAGATAACAACTGACATTGCTCACCTCTGACAAACAAAACAATCGCAACCCAAGTAAATTCAGCATCTGAACCAGCTGATCCATGAATACAAGGAATCAAACGCCATGCTCAATGAACAGTGTCATCTGACTAATATAGTCAACTTCATTGTGAGTGAAAATTTGACAAAGCTTACCTCGGTGTCCCGAGCTTCTGGTCTCTGAATGAAGAAGCTGATGCTGTAGTGATGGTATGAGGCCGATGGGTCTATATTGAGATCTCGCACATCCACCATTGGTATATTCAACAGATCAGCATAACTGCACCAAGCTACCAATCTTCCTGGTTTATCTCCACCTTTGGGAAGAACAGAGAATGAAACATTGAAGTCAAATCACAAGTCAATCACATTCATATCAATGACACATTCACCGAAAAGGAAACTTTTGTTTTTTATTTTTGTTTGATGTAGTTTGGCACTTGGTCTTATTCACATACATGTAACCTTAACACTCTTAAATACTATTCTTATATTATGGTATCACATTCAGTTCAGTTTGGTGGAAGCAGGTGTGTCTTTTGTGTCAGATAACATGTCTGACACATCGACTGAAAAATGGGAACATCATGTCCTCATCATCTGTGAAATCAATTGGTTGTATTTTTCACACCACACTCAGCACTATTCCACTTGCTTGTAAAGAGTCAAGTCTAAACCAATCAAATCAATGATTTTATGAGTAAATCCTCAAGCTGTTTGGGAAATGATGACATGTTGAGTCTGGAAGGGACAATCCCATTACCAACAACAATTGGGATACAATGACCTGTGTCACCCAAGTCAGCAGGTAGGAGCAACTGATCCCAATGTATTTACAATAATCAGTTGCTTGATTGGTATGCACAAGTCGGAATCCGAGAATGTCAGACTAACGAGAGTAATTATCACCATTTCAAAAGGTTCGTTAAATATTCGCCAGAAGACCAGTTCTAGTTCACTGATATTGTGACTGAATGTGGCATTAAACTACATCCACTATGGAATAAATGAGCGATTACTGTTTTATGTCACAATCAGCAATATTCCAGTTATATCACAGCGACAGAAATCAGGTAAGGCACCTGACTCCCTGCTGTAGAAATCCCGGAAATGGAAGGACAAAGTATTGATGGGGTGGTAAATTGTAAGATTACACTCAATGACTTATTTGCTGACATGGAACATTCTATTTCTAAATCAACAGCTAATTTTGGTATTATCAGGATTGAAGTGTTATTTTTCCACTGTTACTGACTAAATCTGTGTGTGTCAGTTTTAAAGTCAACATTCCTGTCTGACACGGACACAAGAAGTTGTATCTAACAGTTGCATTTCACGAAAAAAGAGAACTTGTTTTTAATAAAGTCTGTCAATTTTGTCAAAGATTCACCTGCAAATATCTGCAGTCCACAAGAACTTCTTGGCTCCCTCATTATTTGAGCTACTTCAACACCATCTGTGATGGAGTCCGTCTTCTTTAAGGATTCCTTTTCCTCCTTCGTCAACTTGACTACTTCATACTCTACAGCAGGATCATCACCAACAACAGACCGCTTCGACAGGCTCCTGTTGATTTCTTTCACTTTTTTGTACACTGTACAATTGCATTTGCAACTCTGGTTGAGAAAACAGACATATCATGATCAATTAATATTCCTTGAGGTACATTATAAGATAAGAGTGAGAAGCAAAAGAACTTGACACCTCTCAAAGTTTAGACTGATAAACAACATGCAACAAGTTGACAATGTTGACGGAATATCTTGACCTGATAATGGCCAGTGATGAATGTGAGGTAACCATTCACAAATGATCAAGTGTAGATACTGACCAAATTTCTAACCGGATCTTTAAAGGTGGGGTGTGTTGGCAACGACACACAGATATTCTCCTGCTCTGTGATTTCATATATTTGACCACCCTTCACTTCAGTCTTACAACTTATCTGAATGATTCCATTACTGTCTTTGTAATCACAAAGTTGACTTACAGTTGGAACTGGGTCGACAAAGCAGCAGCCGCAGTTGCTGTCCTCCCATGGAGGCACAGGGGTGTAGTCGTAGTCAATGATGTAGTCCTCAGGGCCGTCCCAGAACAGAACACTGGTCACAACCTTGCCATCACCTTTCGCAGACTTGATAGAAAACTGCAAGAAATGTTACATTCTTTATTATCACTTCCCTCACAGGTGTCAACTCATCATGGGCAGGTGCAAGTTGTGTAGGAAGCTCTCGGAGCAAAGGCATTTGATTCAAGTGTATTTTTATCCAGCACATTAAAATCTTGAAATATCCCACCTTTGCTATCATTTAACATGGAAAGCACTGGTGTAGCAGAATTAAAGGCAGCACTTAATTGTGAGCAGAGATGTTTTGAAGAACACTATGACCTACGACCTGAATCGCCATGAATTTTCCGTTCATGTTTGCTCCAACATTTTAACATATCTAAAACAAAGGCTGAACAACTGTTGCATCAAGTGAATATCAGAAAGTGAAATGAGTTGTGCACCTCATACTCTCCTCCATTGACGAGGTCAGCGTCTCTGTAGTAGGTTCCAGATATCATGGCACTCTTCTTGGTGTCTCTGGTCAGTTTAATGTCCATGGTGTCGCCACTGGTAGTCCGTTTGACATAGGCAGCTTTGTAGGTCAAGCTCAAACTGGTGTTTCGGCTGTCGAAGTTGCGGTTTGACTCAAAAAAGTTCCATCCTGCATCACTGAACCTGATTGGTCGGACTGGACAGGCAGACGTGTCAGGCACTGGATGGTGAAGGAACGTTCCTGCAAACACAGTTAATGTAGGTTCAAATGCTGCTCATTTGTTTCAATGACGTATTAACACTGTCTGCATGAGTCTAGATGGTGCCAGTGTGATAAGATCTGGTTTTACAGCAATAGTAAATAATTTTGTGTTTTCCGCTTTTCCTTTCCATAAGTAGTGAACTGAATCAGTTTTCAGAAGAACAGCAATGGCTGCATATTTCGTGAATGACTGGCATTA
Source organism: Haliotis asinina (assembly GCF_037392515.1). Lineage (NCBI taxonomy): Eukaryota > Metazoa > Mollusca > Gastropoda > Lepetellida > Haliotidae > Haliotis > Haliotis asinina. The sequence goes on along the minus strand of NC_090295.1, from coordinate 11,518,780 downwards.
GTCCAGCCCAAATGTAATATTGCAGCATTGATAGTGATGACTTCGGTGATAGTATATGTGTTGTTATTTAATGCTGCAGTACATAACTATTCCAGCTATGAGAGAGGCCTGTCAAGACATAGAGTCTGCTCCAGACATTGTGGACAAAGATCCATACCATCACAGAGATGCAAAGTATCACTGTACAACAGTAACTAAATATGACCACCTGATTTCAACATGGAATCACCATGTTCGGGCTGACCATTATTACCTCCAAGCCACGACTGAGTTTAGTTTAAGTCCACTTTTAGCAATATTCCAGCAATATGGGGACACCAGGAATGGGCTTCACATATTGTACCCGTGTGGGGAATCAAACCCAGGACTTCAGCATGATGAGCAAGCACCATTACCACTAAGTTACCACACCGATCCTTACAACCTAACTGAGACGGTGCAGATCACGGTTTGCAATACTTTAATTTGCCAGCTGGCCATCAGGGCCAGCTGCCACCAGCAGGCTGTAAAATCTACAGGCCCTGATTGAAATCTGCTTGCCCATTTTGTTAAATTCAAATGAATAAAAACTAAAACAGACTACACTCTACACAGTCTAGCAATGATTCCATAAACTCAGCTAGACAATCCTATGGTGCAGAGAGATGTTTTCATTTGTTAACAACTAGTATTGATATTCCAATGTGCAAATTGCTGAAATAACAGGAAGTAAAAGCTGTAAGATATCGTAAGAAGAGGAAACAATGACAAATGGCACTGGGCTGGCAATTATTTCAAACACTAGTGCTGATACGTCTCACGGTTTCAGCAAGGAAGTATTTTAGGCCTGTCGCTCTAATAGTTCAAAAATGATTTCAGCATACTTTCTTAAAGAAGAACAACACTTCAATGTTGAAAGCATCCTGCTGTATCTTGTGTATGGCACAATACAAATTCTTTTACCTGATGTTGTTACGAGTGTGTATTTTTGTGTATTTTGTTATTAATGAAGTAATAATTATTATTGGGTCACAACGTTTAGTGTTTTGAACAATAATTACGATGGGTCACATATCGTATACTAGATGGTCAGCATTTCTCCGATTTTGGTAGCAGGCTGTCCGGAAATTATCTGCCCTTGGTTTCCCATTTGCTACTTCTGGGAGACTGCTAGAGATTTCTACAGTGTTGGCGATGGTCGTACGTGCACGAACTTTCGGAAAATGACTGAGTATATATATCAAGGCTAGCTGCCATGTTGGAGGAGGACACACATTCACATTCACTGGAGGATCATCATCAATCGCTGCCGACGCTTCATCTTCATAGCCACCGTCAGGTCTGTGTTACATCTGCCTAACATTCTCTCTCACACTAAGACTTTGGTGAGTTTGCTACATTATATTTTGTGACCCATGGCCTTGGATTTGGTCTCATTTGTATTGTATTTGAAATCGGTATTGTGAGATTGACCTTGTATAACTTGCTCTCTTGTTTAGACCTAATAATACAGTATATGAATGTTTTAGACTTGTCTTTATTCTGTTTTGCTGGTTCACAGGGGATTTCTTACATCGTTTGTCACGGCAAATTCTCAACTGTACAAATGTGTATGTCACTGACCTTTAACCTCACTAGTAGTTCCGATCCAGCTTATATCCTTTGTAAAGTCCACCCCATCCACGATTCTCCCTGGGGTAGGGACGGAGCTGTCGAACAAAGCTGGAGGGGAGTCAGTTACACTCCTCAGTCCTGCATTGTTCTCAGTCGTAAGTCGGACTATGTATGGCGTGTTGCTCTGTTCAACAAACAAGGCAGGTTACAGGATAGGAAAAAATACATAATGAGTTCTGTTACATGCTTGTAAATAAAAATTGTAACAAGCATTTTGAGACATATTTTGAGACATATTTTGAGACATAAGACTCTTGGCTAATTCCCCACAATGACTGGGATGCCATTTTAAGTGGGTTTCACCATCAAAACCACACTGGTACATACACGAGTAACCAAAGCAGTACACTGTCCTTAATTCTCTAGCTTAAGAATTTACTTCTTAATAAATTCATTAATTTAAAACAGACCTTGTTCTTACTTTTGACCTTAGTCTTTGATCTTTGATCCTAGTTTTAGTCCCGGTAAAGGTACATCTACCAGTAATCATTTGTTTAAAAAAAATGTTCAAATTTGTCATGAAAGAATTTTAGATAAGTTTTAGACTTTTAGAATTTAAGACTGGTTATTTCATAACTCATCTCCCCTAGTAAGTCTTTACTAGAGAACAACACAGACTGCTTGATTGGGCATGTTAGGGAGGTACTGAATGTCACAATTTTGACATCATTAAGCTGCTAACGGTCAGATTTAGATTTTACTTTTTTAGATCACTTTTTAAAAATATTTCTGCAATATGTTCAGGACACCAGAACTGGGCTTCACAAATTGTACCTGTGAAAGGAATCTAACCCAAGTCTTCACTGTGATGAGTCAGCACTTTAACCTCTTGGATACATATCACCCTTGCGCTGCATAAATGTCATGGCCATTTTCATACAAGTGAGTGAGTGAGTGAGTGAGTGAGTGAGTGAGTGAGTGAGTGAGTGATGTGTTCTGCTGTTAGCAATATTCCAGCAATATCATGGCAGGTGATACCACAAATGGGTTTCAGATAATGTACCCAATGAAGGGAATGCAGCCTGTGTCTTAATCGTGATATATGAACCCATTAATCTCTTGGCTACCATGTGTGAATTATGTATGAATCACCACTGACCTCCATGTTGATATCTATGAATTTGTATGAGTTGTACTCTGCTTCTATCTCAATGCTTGGTACCACCACCTCCTCCACTGCGCCATCTTGACAGGTCGCATGCTTTACCAAGGACACATGGTAGCATCGCAGCCCAGACTCCTCATCGCTGTAATCCTTCCAGTAGGCATGGAGACTTCGGCTGCTGGCGGCGTAACTGGCCACCTAGGATACAAACGAGTGAGTTTGCCGCTTTTATCAAAATGTATGCAAAATCAAGTTGAACAATAAAAAATAACCATTTTGATGGAGGTCATAAGTCATAAATCAAAGATGATGTAAATACAGGAAGTCACGGTGGCTGAGTGGGTTAGATGGCTGGCTGTATACAGTACTGGTAATTAGGTGCCTGACTCTAAGGGCGTGGGTTTGAATCCTAGATCGGGCTCAGCCCCAAAAAGTACTAGAATTTGTAGTTTACTAAGAAAGTGTAACCTTAAATGTAATGTTCTGGGTAAAGTGGATATTGTATAATTATCTCATGATATTTACATCTTTCTTTCTAAAATGGTATTATGAAATCATAATCACTCCTAGTTTTAGCATTTTCCAACTACACTGATTCTGCCATTCTTACATTTTTCTGTCAAAACAAATGAAATAACAACTCTGTTCAGTATCAATTCCAAGTAAGACTGTCTTATATAATATACAATGGTTAAAATAATCAGTCCTGGGCCCCGCTCCTCGCTCTGTCATAGCACTAGGACAGAAACAAGTCTAGGTTAAAGTATTGGAGTTGCAACTATCGTAGCGCTATAACTGCTCTCAGGAACAGAGTCCTGGAGAATAATTTCTGGATGTTTACAAATGACATAACTTTACTGAGCAGTATAGCTTACCAGATCGTAGTAGGGCCCTGTTCTGATCTTGCCTTGTGTTGGTGGGGTGATGTCCACCCTGAATTTGTGGTAAGTCATGTTGCACTCACCGGCCTTGTCAGCACCTAGAGTGAGAAATACAGTTCAGTTAAACCAAACAAGGAAGGCCACAAATATGTCAATTAATCAAATAAGTAATAAAACAAAAATCTGGAGCAAGTTTGATGTGGCATATGTGTTTAAATGGTCAGACATTAAAAAACATTATTCATTACACAATCTTTCATTAAAACATCAATACAACTGTCATATGACATTTTCAGGTGCAGAAAGTACTTACATGTACCCCTGGAACATCTCTTTAAAGAAGAATATAAAAAATCTGGAACAATATTTCGTAAAAGTGAGACTTACCAATGACCCATGCATAATATTCGCCATTCTGTGCCAGAGTCAAATTGTTGAATTTCTTGTAGGTATCCGTGCCAACATTCTGGATGTCGATAACATTAAACAAAGATAACCTTGTTTCATCAGTCATTGATCCGCGCTCCATCTGCAACATCACATGAGTTGGTTTAACAAATTGTCCCATTTGAAAATGAAGTTTTAAAATACTGAATTGATTTTGTTGCTGACGTTTGAGAAGCGAGTGAGTGAGTGAGTTGTGTTTAATGTTGCTGTGATCATTACTCCAGTTATGTTACAAGTCAGCCTGATGTGACCAAAGTGATCTGTTAAGCATTGCCCTCATCAAGACCATAATTTTGGAGCCAACAAGACTGAACTCATGGTGAATCCAACCCGATTTGTTATTACTTCTATTCACTGGAACACCACTGTTGAAAGCAACCAAAAGATGAGCAAGCCAGTAACTGCCATGGTGATTTTACGTTGCTAATGGTGATTTGAAATTATTATCATTTTTATAGGATACAGATGTTCAGTTATTACAACTGTTAATATCTCATGTTAAGGCCAATAAATGTTTTCGAATAGCGTGATGTATACCGGTATGTGATAATGAATATGAAAACAAAAATTATTGGATATTCCTAATTCTGACAACACTGCAAACAGGTATTTATTGAATGGCGATTTTTTACACCATTGTTTGACTAAATACAAGTGCCAGAGTCACTATCAGATATATTTACTGCAACTGATTGGCAATTTCTTACACAACAGTTTTATGTAAGTGCCTGCCAGTGTCACTATCTGATATGTTTATTGTGATTGAATGGTAATTTCTCACACGATTGTTACATTAAATATAAGAGCCACAGTCACAATCACCACTCACAAATTGTCCACATTTGTATTCCATGGCGTTGGTATTGTTTGACAAAGCCACATAATACATCATCATCCCGATCTTGGATTCGAACCCATCCCATGGTACCTCCAACATCGTGTTCATATTAACAAAGTTCTTCATTTCTATAGTCCCAGCTGAAGAAGAAACAAGAAAACAGTTGTCAGTCAAGGCAGTTATTTCACACCTGGATGGGCTAGTAAGTGAGTTTTCTTTGCTGTTTAACTACACACTCAGCAATATCCCAGCCATACGGCAAAAGTCTCTAAATAATCCAGGTTTTCCTATTTTATCTAACTTTGAACATATCATGCCATATAGCTGGAATATTGCTGAACATGGCCTAGAAGTAAACTCACACACTGTTATTTCTTATCAATGATCCAAGAACTTACCTATAACTCCCCCATCAAAACCAACAGAGAAGCCATTAGAAGTGACCTCTGCCTTAGATCCAGAACTACTGTGTGCTCGGACAGTGAAGTAATAGATGGTAGTCACTGGAGTTAGGTCAAGGTCAAAGAAGGTCACGGTCTTGTTGAGGCCCACGTTTGTAAAGGGCACGATGTTGTCACGTGTTTGGGGGAAGCGCCGGTCGGTTCCTACTGCAACCTCATAGTAAATCACATCCTGGCTTGATGACTTTCCTGCACGGCCCTGAGGAACTACATTCTCTGAAACACAGCACAACATGATTGTGCAAAGGGTATTGTTAGGGGTAGTTTGCACATCAACACTGTACATATCCCATGCTCACATTTACGTATTGATACTCCATTTTACCACAGGCTTATACATGAATCCTACTTAACAGTTAACCATGAGTAACATTCCATATTGCAAGAGATATCACTATTTCCCAATTGCATAGGTACATGTTCATCAGTGGATTGTCTGGTCCAGACTCGATTATTTACAGGTTGCCACCATATAGATGGAATATTGCTGACTGTGGTGGTGAAAAACAAACAGAACATTATTTGGAACCAAATACACAGTCAGACAGAATTATTGATCTGATACTCTTTCAATCAGATGTCACAACATTTACTGGACCTGGATATATTCAGTAGCTTAGAGATGAGTTAATAAGATTTGATTTAAGTTACGTTAAGAGCAACCCTCATATGAACCAAAAAGTTGATTGGACAGTTGGTTGGTTGTTTAACATCGTACTCAACAATATTACAGCAACATGACAGCGGTCTGTAAATAATTTGAGTCTGACCAGACAATGGTCAACAACATGACAGTGGTCTGTAAGTAATTTGAGTCTGACCAGACAATGATCAACAACATGATAGTGGTCTGTAAGTAATTTGAGTCTGACCAACAATGGTCAACAACATGACAGCGGTCTGTAAATAATTTGAGTCTGACCAGACAATGATCAACAACATGACAGTGGTCTGCGCAATTGGAATATGATGACATGTGTCAACCAAGTCATTGAGCAGGACGACTCCTTCCCGATAGTTGCGTCATACTGTACGTGAAGAGAAAGAGGGACATTCACATTCTGTTCCCACAAGCCATTACTATAAAATGAAGCTGCTGGCTTGTTGTGACAAATGGTGTTTATCCATGTATTAATGGTCAAGGTTACAGTTAATTAACTGGCTTCATACCTGCAATTACGGAACCAACAGAGGTGTCACTGCCAAAGTTATCCCAGTTAGCACTGATCTTTGTCTTGGTTCTGAAGAACTCGAGGTCAAAGCCAACCACATCGCCATCATTGACCTGACCTGGGAGGAGGGGGTCTTCCTCAATAGTGATACCGTTTGACCTGATTGTGTAGGTGAAGTTCAGGGCATTGGTCACTCTCAGCAGCTGGTAGTATCTTTCCTTGTTCTTCATCTCCATTTCGTCATTGGTACCATAGGTGCGACCTGGAAACATTTCATCATTCAGACTGACAACCCGGGCATTTAATTTCCATTTTAACGTGACTCAATTAACATTCTTGAGATGAACAAGTTTCCAAACAAGCCTACTGTTAGTACTGTTTAAAAACTACAAGTTATCAATTATTATTTGTATATTGTATACATCCCAGGGAGTTGAGAATGTAAAATAAAATGCACACTGATCTGTTGACTGGAGAGTTAACAATAATACAGTGATTTTACCCTTTGGAGTTACATGCTACACAAGCAGATCATCATCATCATCATCAATAATTTTTCTATTCTCACATTGCATGTCACAACTTATAATACAAAGGAACTGTAACCCATGTCTAGTACTGGTCCTGTTATAATTCACAAATAGTATTAACAGGTGGGTTCTCAAGCCAAATTAAGTAATATCCCATACTATTGCCATTTTGTATTGACATATGCAAGATCATGAGTCAGAGTGAACCAGCATGAAATGGACTTGTGCTACCACAAGTAATATCTCTGCCTTACACTTCATATCTTGATTATTAATAAATGAACAAACGGTTTAATAAATAAGAATAAGGTCAACCATCTGACGAAGGGGCAAGGAATAGCCTAGACACATTGGGTAAACAATTAGAAGAAGTTGACATCCATGACAGTTTGTACTTATTCCTGAATACCAACTTCTACATGCCTCTCAAGAAGCTGAAAAGGTCATTGAATATCAATTCAGAAGATACCTCATAAAATCTATTATACTACTGAAGGGAGACCAAAAAACAGTATCCATTTTCCAAAATCAGACACTTTTTCAGTCAGTCACTGTCTAGATTAGTGGATCTCACTGTATAATGCTAGCCTACCTTCCGTATCCACAAACACCTGGACGATATGGCCATCAGCCCTCTGTATCGCCCACTCGTACTTCTTCACTGGACATGGGTCACTGGACACATCCCATTGTGCACTCATACTGGACAGACTCGTTTGGAAGTCTCTGTCAGTCAAAACATTGCATGTGATTCCATGGCACATGATTGGATAAACATGTACAGAAACTTCTTCTGGGTTCAATAAACTGGGGACAAACTAAGGACGTAACTAATGAGTCCTGCTGGCTTATGGATGGGGGGTAGCGTTAATGTATTATAATTGTTAATATATATATTTATCTAAAACCAGAGTCATCAGAAGATGAAATATCCCCTCAGCCCCCACATACCAAATGATCTGACAGTTACCTAAAATCCAGCTTTATTTTTTTATGGTTAGGTCCCATACTGCCTACAGTTCCAAAACTCTCTACATCCCAAACTGCCTACAAAAGTATTGTAGGCAGCACGGGAAATGATTTTTTGCCCTGTAGAATGATGGAACAGCCCAATGAAGAAGGGATGTGTTGCTTGAGACAACATGAACAAGGAGACTTCTAAATGCCACTAAAGGAAGTCTTGTTGTTATCTGTTTTGTATGTCTTTGTCAGATTATGATAGGACTAAACTGTTGAGACGATCCCATCCAACTCCTTATAAATAAGATGGGGAAGCAACTGCATCTACAACACAAAGGCAAATGTCCAGCACGTTGAATTCATCACTTTTCAAGCAGGAGTACAGCAAGTTTTCTTTGCTGGGTACCGATATCACCTCTATGTCTGACAACAGACCACAACACATTGGAAGTGTGTACATTCTGCATGCATGGCCACTGTTCTACAAGTGGAGACTTCGGGAAATCAACAACACCAGACAACAATGTCACAGAGGAATCTGATGATGAGGTTTGACTCCCTAGTGGACTGTGTCAGCACGAACAAGAGAACATGCAGATGGGACTTTCTATGTTGCACCAGCCCTGTGGGACCAGCGGCCCTATGGGACCAGCTGTACTTTATCCACTGTATGGTGAATGGGGATATGTATGTGGATTATTTGATTATTTTCAGACCAATGCCATGTAACTGGAATACAGCTCAGTCTGGGTTAACTAAACTCACTCAAGGTTATGGATGCTGTGTCCACGCATATAAGTAAAAACGTATTGCGAAAGAATTGACTTTTTCAACTTTTTTAAGTAGTGTATGATCAAAACACTAATTCAAAGCTAGCATACACGTCCAACCTTATCTCATACCACTTGATTTGTACTTACTGATCACCATCGCTGGTGCCACCATCTGAGACGCCCACATGACTGATGGGTTCCAGACCTTGACTAAGGTATGACATGTATATTCCATTGGACGTGGACACTGTGCTGAGGCCGGCACCGTTGGTGGCTTTCACAGTCACAAATATCTGCAGCATGAACAGAAGATATTAGCCTGTCTCACAGTCCCTGAACCAAAATATTTTCCATTCTGTTCAGCTCTGCCTGTAGTGCAAAAGCTATACGAAGCAAGACCTGATTTCCACTGGTTCGGAGTCTAGATACACAAAATGGTAGTAGTACAATGCCTTATTATGGGAAATGATCATGGAAATGATATTACCAAATTGTACTTGTCATGAATTCAAATCAAGTCAGTGACTCTTGCACAATGTAAATTTAATTTCAGTTGCTGATGTTTTGTAGATCTCTGCTTAATAAAACTTTAGTGTACTCCTGACAAGACAACTTAACATTGAGAAGGATCAGTGTGAGCAAAGACTCAAGGAGTGTTGTTCCAATATATTATTTTACAAAATGACAGGGACTCCTTGTCTAAGATAACATTTAGACACTTACACGTCTTTGTCCTTTCAGTGCCAATCCTGTGACTGACAAATATCTCTTCGTGATGTCGGCAACTACAAAGAAGGGCCTCAGCTGGCCACCTCCAGGTGTGTTACCAACAGCAATCTCATACCTGAACATACAACACAGTTTATAAAAATCATCATCAGCCCATCCAGCCATAGATTATGAAGGGTTCCTAACCTGTCTCATTCTTCATAGAGGCTGCAGGGAATTGAGATTGATAATTGTGCCGTTTGAGACTGACATCTAATGATCGAGGAAGAAACGAAGCCTTTGAGCAGGTGATGTGGTTATTGACGCTAAATCCTAACAAGTCAGTATTGATCATGGAGACAAGATTTACCAAGACGCACAAATGTATATTGTATTTGGTTAAATGTTATGAATTGTGAATAAAAATAATGGAAAAAAAATCCTAACAAGGTTACCTGACAATTCCGGTCTCCTCGTCAGTGAAGCCTGCCCAAGCAACAAGAACAGTTGACAAAGACTCTTGACAGGTGGCGTCAATTCTCATGCAGTCTGTAAAAGGAGGATTCATTGTAGATGGATCCAAGGGAAGTTTAATTGTTGAAGATGGTCATTAAACCCTCAGTGCAGTGCAATGCATCATTTTTCATCATGGGAAAGTATAAAAGAAATTTTTTCTTTACCGAGTAGCTTGTCAACTACACGTTCAGTTTGATAAAGTGGAATTAAAGATAGAAAAGCCAAAGCTGAACAATAATCAAATACATTCAACCCTATTTCATTTATGTATTTGACCAAAGTGCACAGAAAAGAGGGTTTTGGGCTCCCATGAGTGAATAAACGAGTTTAGTTTCACGTCGCACTCAGCAATATTCCAGCTGTATAGCAGCAGTCTGTAAATAATCAAGTCTGGACCAGACAATCCAGTGATCAACAGCATGAGCATCAATCTACATAATGGGAACTGATGACATGTGCCAACCATGTTAGCTAGTCTTGCTTAAGTCGCCTCTTACAACAAGCATAGTCGCAGTAAGGATAAGACTGGACTTCCCTGGTTTCAGTGAACACAAGATACGTCTTCACGGCTTTAATTTCCTGTATTCATTCCAATGATCCTGACATACCTTCCTCCGAGTCACAACTGTAAGGGTTCATTCTTTCAGTCAAGATGTCATCTGTGATGTTGATGATGTAGGCTGACCCTAGCTCTACCACTGTACCCTGTGTTGGAGGTGTGTTGTCAACATTGATACCATTGGAGATGGCAGATGCAGTCATCCCAACAGTGTTATTAGCTGTAACCTTGGCGTAGTATGTCTGACCATGGGTCGCCTTTCGGGACAGACCTGGAGGAAACACAAATTTGTTGAAAATTATTGGGACAAAACTTTCATCATTAGAATAGTGATCATGATTTTAAGATGTTCTTAAATATGAGAATGGTGCTATTAATATGTACCGTAGGTCAGATACTTGTTCACGTGACCGGCCAGCTTGACAGGTGGGAGGACGTCGTCAAGACCTTCATGGGATCCCACAGTGAAGGTGAACTCCTGGACCTTACTCTGGGCATCATAGAAACCTTCCCATGTGCATTCTAGGACAGAGAGTGGCTGAAAACAAACCACATTCATGAAGAAAATCGTCCTTGTGTTTTATAAAGGGATGCTTCATGTACACATGCATGCTTAAATGAAAAACAATTTTTGTACAAACCAAGATATAATCTATTTGTAAAATTCTATTTTGATCTCTGGAAAAATTCAAATGAACAAAAACAAATACGGCATGAGAAAGAGAAAGATAACATGAGGCATACTTGTATGTAACCGGGACACTTCAGCACGCCCTCTGTTGGTGGAGTGGTATCGATCACCAATGAAGGGGAGACAATACTAGATGACAGCCCGAGCTCATTCTCGGCAGTCACAGTCACTATGTTGGATTTGCCTGTGTCAAACAGAATAGAAGAAATTGTTTCATTGTAAACTGATGACGCTAACAATACAGATGAATAATGTCTGTACAATTATACCAGGCAAGCATCACATTTGCCATTGTCAGAGAAAAACACTGGCATATTCCAGTGAAGTCAGGGGTTAAAATATTCCATCACCCGAGGTCCAGGACAAGTCAGTTTTGGCAATCAAATAATGGTATCATACTTGTCCATGGGCTACTAGATAATTTCTGCTTACAATTTCAAACTGCAAAAAAACATGGATTTCATTTCATATTTGTTAAAAATGTAGCAACTGAATTTCACAATGGTAATCAAGTAGAGTTATCTTTCTTTGCCACCTTTCAATAAACACTCCAATAAACATTAACATCAAACACCACGTGGATTTATTCTTTGATAAATACAACATCTGACAAGAGAATGAACTTTAGGACACTGAGCAGTCTTTCCCCCAAAGCAATAAAAGAGTCAAGATGTCAGGTCCACAACAAAACTAGCCAGTGCTAACCTTTGGCGTTGGGGCTGATCCCTGTGGGCAGGGCCCCATCTCCTGAGGGTAGAAGGTCAACCTTGGTCCTGGCCTCAACATCTTGACCATGTGGGAAGGTCCCCACAGAGTAGTACATCTTCTTGACTGGACTCTCACTGTCCTCCACTCTCCATGATGTGGTCATGGAGTCCACCTCTGTCTGGTAGAGCAGGGTATTCGGATTCAGCATGGACTTGTTGCCCTCAGATCCAAAACTTGGTGAAGAAAAACAGTGTTAATGCAAATATATAGGACATGTTTGGTCTAAATACCTTCTTCACATACTTATTTGAAAAAAACAAGAAGACACAGTCATCAATATCCCCCGCATTTAGCTTCAGTTTCAGTCGACGTCAAACTTGTTGGCACGGAAATGCCAAAAATATTTTATTCAGAATTCCAAAACCATCAAAAGGCATCAGTACAACACTAGACCAATCTATGTGTCAAGTTTGGTGAAGAAATATTGAACGGTTTTAGAGTTCTGATCCGGAAAAGATAAATGCGCACGGACGGACAGGGTGCATTTTAATACCCCCTGCAAAATGCATAAAGGCGGATAAAAAATGATAATAAGGTGCAAGTACAATTGGTTACGTTCCTGGATGGTTGGAGTAAGAAAGGCTGGACTCCACTTTTAGCAATATTCCACCAGTATCAAGGCAGTGGACACCCAAATTGAGTTTCACACATTGTAGACAAGTGGGGAACTGAACTCAGGTTTTCAGTTGATGAGCTGACACTCTGACCACAAGGCTACCTCACTGATGGGATTGAGAGACAATAATGTAGTATCTTCTAAGAGATTTAGTTTCATTTGACGCCACACTCAGCAATATTACAGCTATAAAGCGGCAGTCTGTAAATAATCAAGTCTGGACCAGACAATCAAGTGATCAACAGTGTGATCATCGATCTGCGCTACTGGGAACCAATCACATGTGTCAACCAAAGCAGCGAGCATGACCAACAGATCTCATTAGTTGCCTCTTATGACAAGCATGGGTTGCTGAAGGTCTATTCTACCCTGTACCTTCAAGACTCAGAATCGTTTAATGGTCTATCTGTGAATGTACCATTTTGCCAACGCATCCTGGTAGCACATATTTTGCATATGAGAATATCTTTTATCTATTAACAGACGATTTTTCCATCAGTCATTACCACCCTATTTTTATCAACATATAATGATATCTACCAATTTTGAAAAATTTTGGCATAATAAGTTTACTTGAAGACAAAGCGCTGTGAAAAATTGGACACACATACCTTTCAAAGTTAATAGCAGGTGGTGTCTGATCAACAACAAATCCATCCGATGTTGACTCAAGGATGTTGCCAGCATTTGTGATGCCTCTGATGGTGGTGTAGTAGCTGATGCCGGGGACGAGGGGCAACACGGCCTGACCGAACCCATAACTCAGAGAACCTGGAACACGAATAGATGACATGGTAATATCCATCAGTGGGAGCAGTTTGGCAGGGGCGGATACAGCTTTTGGAGAAAGAGCGGTGCACACCTCATTTTCACCCATTTTCAATGGTCATTTTATAAAATTAGAGGATAAAAGGTAAGAGGTGGGGTGCGTTACCTTCACCTCTGGATCCACAATGCTTGGCAGTATTGTATGGAATATCTGCAGCTTCATGGACACTGCATCTTGTAATGGACTTTTGAACAGGTTGGCTACAACAGTTTTTCGTATCGTGACCTACTGGTCTGCATTTGGAAGATACAAGTCGTACCAATTTTATGAGCATCAATAGGATGCTGACAACCCAAGTAAATAATCACGTGTGAGATGTAAAGCAACTACGACAGGAATCAGACACATAGGTGTCGGACTATGTTAAACACATACTGCTTGTGATAATTTAGGTTTTTCTTCTGGACTCTGTTCTGTCTAGATTATGTAGAGTGGCCTATGTTTTGGTTGGTTATATGCAAGGAAAGAATGACTAAGGTACAGTGGGATTGGGTGGTCAGACTTCTGACTTTGGTGACGAATGTCTGCATATTCCAACTGAGCAGACTAATGCCAATGACATTAATTTTTCTTTTTGTGTTTGTTGTTTAATGTCCCACACCGAAATATTCCTTCTATATATCAGAGGTCTGTAGAGGATCCAATCTGGACCAGACAATCCAGTGATTAGCCATGATACTAATGGTTTTGTGTGTAAAGGGGCAGTGGGGTAGCCTAGTGGTAAGGGCATTCGCTTGTTGTGCCAAAGACTTGGGTTCAATTCCATACATCAGTACAATGTGTGAAGAGGAATTGCTGGAAAACCTTGATATGAATATTGCTGGAATAATGCTAAAGGCGGCCTAAAACAAAAACTCAGCTGACTTGTGTGCAAAGCCTTGTCTACATACTTATGCCACATTTTAAGATGGAGGATGGAGTACAGCTGAGACACTTGGAGACATAGAGGATACTAAACGACCATCCGTGTAATACCATTTTTATTAAACAAGTTAATGATTTGGTACCATACGAGTGAATGCTTGATACTAAATCTTTAACGAGTTTAATAAAAATGGTATTTCATGGATGCAAGTTTAGTATTCTGTTTATTACTCGCAAACATAAATTGACACAACCTGCAACGAAATTGCCTACAGTGTGAGGACTCTTAGCTTTCTGCGAGTCAAGCAAGGTCTGTCAAAATGGCGACAGCGACATTAGCATTCTGACGTCATAACTTTGAACCATTTTGAAGTCATACGTCAAGCGATTTCACACTAGTGAAATACTGTCGTACAAATATTACATTGCAGTATCTTCCACGGGCAAGTAATAAAATTTAATAAAATATTGGGTGGAATATCTTGGTCTGCTGCAGACAAATGTAACATCAATTACCAGGGACATTTGATTGCTTCTCCTCATGAACAAGGCCAGCCTTGATAAATGGTTGTACTTCCTCGCCACCAGGTGTCGTCCCTACAGCCCAGTCATAATATGTCACACCATGCTCTTGACTCTCAAAACCAGCAAACTGTACGGTTACAACTCCTGCGTCCTTCTGGTAGTCGATGTCAACACCGATACTTTGTGATGCTGTTTCTGTGGCGTCAGCGCCATCAATGGCAATACCTGTAACAGAAAATATATGAGAACATCTTCTTAGCAAAGTTCTGGGAAGATAAACCAGCACTTGTTTAAAATGTATAACAGACTGTCACTCTCTCTCCTGCTAAACATGTCACTGGGAAAAACAACAATGGTAGGTTCTATTCCAATAAATACACCAAACATCATGTAATGAATCTACATCAATCCTGTTTTCATCAGTGTCATATTTTTTCAGCAGAACAACTGACTTTACACGTACTTGACGCACAGAGAAAGGAACAGCTAGGTGTGTGAGAAAGGATGCAGACAGCACAGCACAGGTTAATGAAAAACAAACTTTTTCATCACTTTTGCTAGTACTGTCCCTTTCTCTCAACTCCTCCCTCGTAACAAACAGTGAACTGTGTCACTCTTTTTATGAAAGTTTAATTTTGTTGATCAACTTTTTTTCATTTTCAGTAAAACAATTCTGCAAAAAACTTGCAGATTTGGTATGATGTTTTGATTACGAATATTTCATATTTTAGGTTTATTAGTTTTTGAGTTAGATTGCAATTCATCGTTCTGCTCTTGAAACAAGCGGACTATAAGCTTACAGTTTTGCTGACATTTGATATCACTGCAATTGCATTGTGAGTTATAGACCAGATTATGACATAGTAAGAATCATCAAATGGATTTTTCTTGCATAAATGTTTCTTGTTAATTTTGATACTGAAAATGAAAATGCGTAATCTCATAATAGATATCCACATATCCTGTACCTGGCTTGTCTTCATCAACTACCCGAATAGGATTGGAGGTCAGGATCTCACTGGTCAGCCCAGCACCATTGGTGGCCTTGACAGTGACATAGTACAATGGGGTCATCTTTTCAGGGTCGGTCAGGGTCAAGGTCAGACCATTTATATACTTGTCCTTATTCGCACCAACATCCATCCAGTTCAGGACATCAGTTCCACCTGTAAATAAAGGACACAGATAATCTGAGATATTTATGGTATTTATAAGAATCTTTTCCCATATTGTATGAGGTGACAGATATGTCCGAGTGGTCAAGTTTTGATGGCTTGGTTCAGATTATGCCACTGCATAGAGGAATGTTCATGTTGTTGATCACTGGGTTGTTTGGTCTAGAATATTTACTGATCATCACTGTGTATATGTGTATATGGAACACTGTGTTAAACAACAAACTTTTAAAATATTCTTTTTTTAAATTTACGTAAGTTTAAACATAAAATCTGGTGTGCTTCTTTTGAGCAAACACACTATGATGAATTTAAATTTGTCTGCACAACAGTGAAACAAATCATTTATACTTGAAAAGTTTTGACAGAATATTATGGTAGAAACTATATTGAAAACTGATGAGTCAGTCATCCTCCAAATCACCTGGTTTGTTTCAGAACACATAGGCTGCTTCCACTAAAACCATGCCTATTGGTTTCATACAGGGCAAAATAGGATGTATCCTCTAACATAGCAAGTTAATCCCATCCAAGGCAAGATACACCACATGACCCCCATCAACCTCAACAATCTGACATGAAGGTTAGATAACTTAGTTTAACTTCACATGACGGAGACGATGTACTGACCTTCAGTGGTTCCGACAGCAATGGAGTATGAGCTGATGCTACTTTCATGATCGGTGGCATACCACGTGGCCATGATACCACTGTTGTCCGACTGGATGACATAGCCATTGATCAACTCTTCAGTGCTGCCGGAGAAGATGCCAACATACACCCACTTCATCTGCAACCAAAATGAAATAATGGGTAACAACTGCAGCAATTCACACACACCCTTCCCATGAGATAGTGTTAAGACTAGGTGTATGCTAGCTTGATTTTCATTCATTCTGAGGCCTGAAGACCTTGTAGTGGATGTTAAGGTTTTTGTCAGGTTGCTCAAACTGATGACTGACAGACTGACAGTTTCTCACCTATCATGGGTGAGTGAGTATGGCCACATTTAATGATATTCCAGCAATATTATGGCACGGACAGCAGAAATGGGCTTCATACATGTCAGGAATCGAACCCAGGTCAATGGTGCACAAGTCAACCCTTTAACCACTAGGCTACCCCACCATTTCCCTACCCTACATTGGGCATCTTGGAATCACAGTTGACTGTTGTAACATTTTGAAGTTTTCAGAAGCTAGGATGAGTGTGGAATGTATTGTATTACTGAAGAACCAATAAAAGGATGAAAATAATCAGCTGATCCAGGTACTGTCAAGGTACATAACTGTGCACACCAAGTTGTATTGAAGTTGACAGGTGTCACTATTCATTCATATTACTTGTGCCATATTTTCACCCTTTTTCAGCTAAACACCTAACTTGCATCTGCAAGTGTATATAATGTACACTTGTTGGCTCACCTTGTTCCAAATACAAAGTACTATTCCAAACTGACAGTGTTTCAATAACACAAATTATAGTGGAAAGACAAGAGTATGGAAAGGTTTTGTCATGTTTTTTCACCATGGTAACAGTGACAGTGCCAGGTAAACTTCCAAATACCAAGTACTATTCCAAACTGACAGTGTTTCAATAACACAAATTATAGTGGAAAGACAAGAGTATGGAAAGGTTTTGTCATGTTTTTTTCACCATGGTAACAGTGACAGTGTCAGGTAAACTTCCAAATACCAAGTATGATTACAAACTGACAGTGTTTTAATGACACAAAATATAGCTGAAAGACAAGAGTATGGAAATGTTTTGTCATGTTCTTTTCACCAAGGTAACAGTGACAGTGTCAGGCAAAGGTTTTGGCAGTTTACTCACCTGAGGTTTTGAGTTGTCCAGAAGGATGCCATTGGTGTCGTATGTGGCAACTGCTCCAGCTCTGTTGACAGCCCCTACCCTGATGCTGTAGAGAGCTCCAGGCTTGAGGTCAAGCCCCGAGTGACTCACGCTGGTGCTGAGTGGATCAGTGATGGTGGCCCATCCAGTGGCTGGAAGGACAGTAAATGGTATTATTCATATGTAACATACTTCTTCAGACATACAAACTTTCATGTTATTTATCTTTAAACACAGGTTAGTATAGGTATCCCGTCAGAAATACATAGCTTCTTTTTCAGAAGAAACCCTTGAGGTACATATTTTGTCGTTTAATGGCATATTACGCTATATTTCAGCTTTGTGGAGGTGGTCTGAAAAAATAATGAATCCGGACCAGATAATCCAGTGACCAATGACATAAGCATCACTGCTTTGTGTAAGAGGTGACAAACTGATCAGGTGGTCAGGTTTGGTCATTTGCCTGTCATCACTAGCACACACTATCTACCAGTTGTGTCAGTGGCCCAATGCAGCCTGAATAATTTTATCGATCACTTATTTATTTATCGCCTTCAGAATCATATCCTGAAGATGCAATTGATCGTTTAAAAACATTCGGTTTACCATCAAACTACTTCCATAATGAACATGCTTATAGCAAACTGACAGAATAACAAAATATCATTTTCTTCGCATTTTAGTAAAAAGAACAGAAATATATAAATCTAAAATTAACAGCAGCTTGATGTTATTGCAGTATGTGCATGTATAGATGTTATAAAATACGCTTTACAAACTGTGTTTGCATTAAAGCAGAAACATTCCTTTTTTCGCAAAAAAGACTAATAAAACCATGCAAACAATATTTTGCACACGTTTTGGACGCCTAGATTCTGATCTACATAATTTTAAAAAGTACCTTAAAACCGCAACATACAGACAAACAACAAAGTTTAACATGATTCAGGATTCCACTGAAAATTTCACGTGCAAAAGATTTGGACTATATATTTATAATTTTATATCTGCATGCACTCGTACAAAACCTACCACGATCACAGCACTGACATATTTTAGAAAAAAGAATACACAATGCGCACTGTCTATTTCAGATTGACTGGGGACCGACTAAAGAGTCCGAATTATGCAGCAGTCCAAGTTACACATATCGATGCCTGAAGGCATTAGTCCCTGGTCAAGGGGTTGGAGAACTGGGGCCCGTTTCACAAAACTCTCGTAAGCCTAAGGTCTCGTAACTTTTCTCGTAGCATTGGTACCTCCTATACTGAAACATAGAAAGCAGGAATGCTACGAGGAAAGTTACGAGATCTTAGGCTTACGAGAGTTTTGTGAAACGGGCCCCTGATGTTGTGTTGGCAGGAAGATATTTACTGTAACATGGCTGATGAATTAATGCTAACTTAGATCACTATTCCCAAAGTTAAACAATACAAACATCAATTATTGTGTGTGTGAAAATTGAGAAATGGGTTGTTTATTCAAGGTTTATTGTCCAAACAGACTATCTGCTCTGAAAATAAGACAAAATACCCAAACCAGCATGGTTTATTGGCCAAGCAGACTTTCTGCCCAGTCTGGATAATAAAGCACTGTTTTTACATGCAACGTTAACTACATTCTTGGGCTGAATCTTTGGGCCAAAATCCAAAATAGTGAGAGTTCAAGATACAGAGCTTTTTCACAATGACAACTAAAAAATATTACGTCATTGACATAGGTTCAGTCTGATTTATACAGCAATCTGAGAAAGACAGAGTCCAAATTGGACAGAGTGCACTGAAATTTAAGCAATTTAAAAAATTAATCCTTGTACAGTTTACTGTAGTGCATCATAAAATATAGGTGCAATATTGTATTACACACATGTACCTGGGTGGATTTGATGCTTGTTTCCCTGGTATCGTTGATACACTTGATATTTGTAATGGTCAATACCAGATTCATCATCATAAAATCGGAAGTTGGCCTCAACAGTGGTAGTAGAGAACTGGAATTCAGAATATAATATTAGCTGATTACAACACCACTGTTATCACATGAACAATACTTACAGCTGTACCAGGTTAGCCCCTATGGATTCTGGGTAAATGGCACCAAGACATGGAACCTCCATATAAGGAAGCGGTAAGAGGTGACAAAACGGTTGGCCGACACACACACACACATCATAACTTGATGCTCAATTTGTTGTAATATGGTTTATTTGTTTCTCATTTAGTGATGCACTCTGCAATATTCCAGCTATATGGCAGTGGTCTGTATATAATTCAGTCTATATGGAATTTGGGATGCAATGACGTGTCAGCGAGCCAGACCACCCGTTCCCATTAGTCACCTATTACAACAATTACAGTTTGCTGAAGATCAATTCTAACAAGGATCTTCACAGGTAATCATTGTATGGTGAACAATATAGTGTTGCCCCCAGTATTAATCTTTGGTTAGCTTAATTCAGATTTTTCTTCCTGGCAAAACAAAAGACGTCTGGACGACATCCTCTCACCTGGAAATCTGCATCCTTTCCTGCTTCGCCTCCATCTCCAAGGAATGCCATCCTTGGTGGTGTAAGGTCCACAACAAAGCCATCAGTGGAGTCTTCAGTGCTGCCAAGGGCATTGTTGACAGCCCGCAACTTTGTCTTGATCACATCACGATGACTCAGACGGAAGTTGTGCCACTCGACCTCACGCGTGTCCTTTGAGAGTGTTCTCCAACTCCTCAACACCTCAAAGTTGTCTGATAGGTTCCTGAAGAAGATTCAAGGTCAAAGAGACACGTGCATTAAGATTTAAGTATTTGATCATATTTCCATGCTGCAAAAAGCTGGAACAGAAATTTTCCCCCAAAAAATATTTCTCTGGATATGGTGGATGTTTTGAATACTTTGTTGTGTTAAAGAAAATAGCATGCATGATACATTGAGTGTTTCAGAATGAGTTACGTACCTGAGTCTTTTCATTTTCAAGTTATACTCTTTGGGTGGATGGGTGAGTGAGTGAGTGAGTGAGTGAGTGAGTGAGTGAGTGAGTGAGTGGGTGAGTTTAGCTTTATGCTGCACTCTGCAATATTGCAACCATATGGCAGTGGTCTGTAAATAATCAAGTCTGGACCAGACATTCCAGTGACCAACAATATGAGCATCGATCTGCGCAACTAAGAACCGATGACATGTGTCAACCAAGTCAGTGAGCCTGACCACCCATTCCATTAGTCACCCGTTACGACAAGCATAGTCGCTTTTCATGGCAAGCATGAGTTGCTGAAGGCCTGTTCTACCCCAGGACCTCCATGGGTCTATATTCTTTGGAGGGAGAAGACATGGTGAGTGTGTGAGTGAAAATCAGTTTACAATCAGGGGTTCAAAAATATGTCAAAAAGCCATATGCCACAGGGCAAGTGACTTCAAGAAAGTAACTTCTTCTGACTAATTTTCCACTTGCCCTGATTTTATGACACAATGTGTGATGATAATGTTTACTGGACTATTTATCGAAGAATGATAATTTCACTCTCTACTAGCTCTACTTATTATTACTGCTAACTTTAATAGCTTCACTATGAGCAGATATGAAATTACATCCAAGATTATTTGCAGTTTCAAACGATCATCAGAGGAAATTATTTAGTAGTTCACAGACAGATAAGATACCATTGTTTGTCCAAAATGAAAAATGACTTGTCCCGAGCATCGGGCGATGGGATTTTTGAACCCCTGACAATGCTTTGATCAATATTCAGGCTGTATAACAGTTGGGCACACCAGAATTGGGCTTCCCACATGACTTCCTAGAATGCAACAGTTGTCTTCTACGGACATAGTCTCAAAGCCTAATTTAGATGTAGAATACAGTGTGATGATGAAGACTGTCAACTACTGATATGGCTTACCAAAACAGAAACATTGCTAACGAAAGACAATGTGCATTTTCATACTTTTCAGTTTTAATAAACTGAACACAAAGGATGCAATATTTTGACAGAACCCAGAAGAATATTTAACTGTAGTTCCCTTAACTCATACCAAAATGAAGCATACTGTATCATGGACGACAACTTCTTGTTTATTGCACACACTAATGACCTGAGCAGACCAGGTGTAGCCCTGAATATGTCACTCGATGCAATAAACAACAAGTTGTTATTCATAAAGTTGTATTCTTCATTACTGACTCACCAACTTGTAGAATACCAATGAAACAATCAACACATACCTTGCCCGAAGTACTTCCACGGCATATTCTCTTATGTCAGACTCAGGGTCCGAGTAGCCCCTCCACTGGGTGGCAACTGTGGCTACATGTTGGCTGTATGCAGTGTCAGCGAAGTTTGCACGTCGTCCATCCACCACATCGCCAGTCACAGGAGGGGTCAGGTCAACAATCACTGAAAGAGAACAGTTAGTGAGTTGTTTATCCGTTCAATGCCACACTTCTAGTCATGTTCCAGGCATGTCATCTGAGTAATCATCTTGTTCAAACTGAAACAATTTAAAAAATTGACCCATTTTGTACTAGGAATGAATTCTTTCCCAGAATTCCCATCAGGAGGAATCATTATATTGAATTCCCATTGGGAGGAATTATTAACTAGATTTCTGGTGGGGAGAAATCATTATCCTGAATTCTTGTGGGGAGGAATCATTACATAGAATTCCCATTGGGAGGAATTATTAACTAGATTTCTGGTGGGGAGAAATCATTATCCTGAATTCTTGTGGGGAGGAATCATTACATAGAATTCCCATTGGGAGGAATTATTAACTAGATTTCTGGTGGGGAGAAATCATTATCCTGAATTCTTGTGGGGAGGAATCATTACATAGAATTCCCATTGGGAGGAATTATTAACTAGATTTCTGGTGGGGAGAAATCATTATCCTGAATTCTTGTGGGGAGGAATCATTACATAGAATTCCCATTGGGAGGAATTATTAACTAGATTTCTGGTGGGGAGAAATCATTATCCTGAATTCTTGTGGGGAGGAATCATTACATAGAATTCCCATTGGGAGGAATTATTAACTAGATTTCTGGTGGGGAGAAATCATTATCCTGAATTCTTGTGGGGAGGAATCATTACATAGAATTCCCATTGGGAGGAATTATTAACTAGATTTCTGGTGGGGAGAAATCATTATCCTGAATTCTTGTGGGGAGGAATCATTATATAGAATTCCCATTGGGAGGAATTATTATCCCGAAGGCTGGTGAGGAGGAATTTTTACCCAGATTTCTGGTGGGGGGAAATCATTATCCTGAATGCTTGTGGGGAGGAATCATTATATTGAATTCCCATTGGGAGGAATTATTATCAGAATGATGGTTGGAGGGAATTATCATCCAGAATTCCCATGCTGACTCAATTAATTATTACCCTTTTGGCTAATCTCATATAATCTTTCACACCACACCAATAACTGATCTTACTGCAAAACTATTTTACACAGGAATAGTGTTCATTAGTAGAAATTCAACTTACCCCCATCGGATGTTGACGTCACATTTAGTTGTTTATGTCCGGCGTTGAAGGCCGTCACATTGAAAGTGTATCGCTTGCCGTGTTCCAACAACTGGTCAGTGGGCATTTCCAGGCAGGTCTCATGGATCTTGTGGTCAACATCGACTGGCTGGGAAACGGCGATACCACTGTCGTTCAAGACAATCACCTCGTAGTGAGATATGCCAGATTCAGGGTCGTAGAAGTCGAACCAGTTTGCACAGATCTGATGAAATGCAAATTTATAATTGATATATGGGCTTCACACATAATACACATGTGGGGAATTGAACCTGGACTTTTGGCATAAAGAGTGAACACCTTAACCACTAGGTACCCCACCACCAACAACTCGTGAGCAAAAATACCAGGAAATATTATCTCTACCTTGTCTGCATCCTTTGTGAAGTTGAGGTCGTGTTTATAGACAGGGCCATCATAGACAATCCCAGCCACAGGGGGTGTAGCGTCGATGACGATTGGATGGTCAGCCACGCCCACTCGCATTAGATCAACTGCAAGACATCATGTTCAGGCTGATGTAGTAAACATTATTCCACTAACTTTTTGAAATCTATATTCTTATATTTACAATATTAGTTAACAATTGCAAGAATATGCAACAGTTTAGAAATGCAAATATGTAAATTTAAAGAAAATATATTCTGTAATAAACAGTCGACTTGGTTTACAGATTACCGAATTATTAAAATGAAAATGTGAAACAAAATACAGTAAATCCTCTAGCTGTTATACACTTAGTCTGTCATAAAGACTCTGAATTAAACATACCAAATACAGCCCATACAAGCCTAACATATGGGGAAAGTCTACGTTACCACAGTGTCTGTAAATGAAGGGGGCTCTGATCAAAATGATGTAAATATATCTAAGCTACAAGAACAATCCATACATCATGTTGATTATTTCAATTTTCTATACTCAGTAAGTATTACTTGTATGCAGAAAATGGTTTCATATTGACCATCAAATTATTTTGAGTGTAAATATAATGTTGTATACCATGGTTAATTGCTCGGATTTTGACCCACACAGGGGTACCTCCCGGAATCTGGTATGTCCTCTTTATACCATGTTCGCTGTGGTTGGATCTCTGCCACTCAAGATGGTAGCAGTCACGTGTTGTCTGACCGAGACAAAGGTCAACCTCCCGAATGTCTGATTCAGGATCGCTGTAAACAGATTTCTATGGTAATCATCATCATCTCTAATTACCAGCATGTTGCTCTTAAAAGTGAGTCAGCATGGTGTTATGCCGCTTTTAGCAATATTTCAGAACCATTACACCTGGGGACACCGGAAATGGGCTTCACACATTGTACCCATGTGGGGAATTGAACATGGGCCTTCAGTGCGCTGAGCAAACACCCTAATCACTAGGCTACCATCAGAAAAGTCAGATTTATGGATGCGAACGTTTTTATTGTGGATACCATGTTTCGGAGCTTGCTTCTTCATCACAAATTTGGCTTTTCTTATGCTTTCCACTTCTAAATGCACTTAAAAAATTTGGGCAACCATCGTTCCTGTTCCTAAAAGAGGTGCTGTTCATGAACACTGCTGAACACTGCTGTATTGACCTTTAAGCCCCCGTGGAAATAGTGGATTCACACAAATCAAAGTTCGACACAACAGTGTTAAACAGTGTCATAACACATGTCAATAAGAATATCAGTGTTTGCACACGAAAACCTGTGCATCATCTCAAATACGCAGTTAATTTGAAAGCTTGCGTAATTGCTGACACAATGCTACTGGGCCTCAAGTTCAGATAATCTAAGCTTGTAATTTGCTGTTGTTTAGTTTATTGTTTGCCAGTTAACTGTTCAGTGCTGATTAAATATCTGACCTACTGTACCTTGTTTTTTATTGCTATTAACCAATCACAGTTGATATCTTGAAAGTTGACTAAAGTTGACTCAAAAAAACCGTATGACACCAGGGAGTCATGATGACTCCCAAAATTTCATGTCTAGGGCAATATTACGTCATTACCAAAACTGAACAGATATGGTCTGGTCACAACATACATGTTATTGTATCTCATGATTGTTTTATCAGCAATCAGGATATGACCTTGTGATTTATCGACATCCTAATTCAGAATTATGCTCGTGGTCCAATTGACAGATCTGGATACGTAAAAAATCACACTTTAATCAGAGTATACTCTCATGCAATAATACATATGGACTTTGCTAGATGTTGTGGATGTGCCATGAAACACACCTTGCGTTGTATTTCGCTGTGATGATGTTGGTATCTTCATCATACTCCACATCATATATTTCATGTACAAACGGCTGTGTGTTGTCGATGCTTAGTGGTGTGGTGTGGCAGATGGTTGTCACAAGTGGCCCTCCATAGTCCACGTTGTTCAGGGCTCTCAGTGTCACGTAATATTTCCCATCTGCAAACATAATGAGTGAGTGTGTATGGTTTTACACCACTTTTAGCAATATTCCACCAATATCTCACACTAGAAAGGCTTCACAGATTGTACCAATGTGGGGAATTGAACTTGGGTCTTTGGCATGACAAGCGGATGTCTTGACCTCTAAGCTAATCTGCTGCCCCTTATCATTAATAATATATGCATATGATAGTGGCAATTACAATTTCAAAAGGCCTCTATTTAGTAGTGGCAAAAATTTGGAACCATATGTCATTGAGGTTAGCATTACTGAAGAATACAAAATCTCCTGAACTTATGTTTTATGAAAAGTTTCAAAAACAAAAAAGAAGAGTAGATTTACGACTCTATAACCAGATCAGACATTTTCAGCTAATTTGCCAGGAGTGAGTGAGTATAGTTTTACACCACCTTTAGCAATATTTGAACAAATCCATTCAGTGAGCACAGGAAATGGGTTTCACACATTGTTCCCATATAGGGAATGGAATGCTTTACCCGGAAGAGGATTCAATCCTTTAGGTAGATTTGTGATGACTCCACTGTGTGTCCACTCAGACCGGTCAAATAGGTGCTTGTGAGGGTCATGATGGGGGTGGACGAACTCCTCACAGATCTGTATTCCCACAGTCAAGGAGTAGCCAAGGATGTCAGATTCTTTGTCCATGATGCCATCCCAGTTCGCTGGATTATTAATGCAGATTAAGGTTTTTGTTTCCTTTTGACATCCATGGTCAACTGGTAACCACGGAAACCACATGTTACAAATCAATTCTATTAGTATTAAAAACATTTCTGTTTGTTTCATCATTTTTATGTCAGTAAAATTGAAGAAATCAGAGAAAACGAGTTTTAAATTTTTCACTACAAATAGAAACTTAAAACACTTCACAAACATGGAAGTCTTTCTTTGGAATTGAGTAAATTAAAACTGCATGCATAGTTTCATTTTCATAACACAATTTATAGATATGTCCATACAAAGTAACTTTAATCGTTATGCTAATTATGCTAATGCTAATAATTCTGAATGTTCTTACATGAAAAATTCAGATATATCAATAAGTGACATACACAATGAAATCAGTTAATACAAAAGATGAAAACTTTTGCTAATGTTTAGTCATATTTTGAATATCACCATACTTGTTCATCCTGACAGTTCCATGAAAGCATTCACATTTATTCCTCTTACTAAATTTTTGAGGAAAAATATATCAGTAGTGTTTGTCAATGAATGAGAAACAAGGTCCTTTTTCATTGACTGTGTCCACAGGTAATAATATCCAAACATTCATTAAACTAAAAATCAAGAACTACATGCTGCATAAAATACCACTGAACCGAAACATCTGGTATTATCCATTGTTTTCGTTACCTCTTTCTTTAGATATTAACCAACATGACAAGTCTGCATTTCAACTTTATTCTATTTTTGTGCAATTGGTGTATCACTGAAATCAGGTAAAGGCCATGATACATAAATGTCTACATACCAGCCACGAATCGGTTGGCTCTTGTATAGCGCAGATCTGTCAATGGTTCATCGCCATTAAAGAGGGTCATTGAGCCAGGGCCATCATGAATAGTTCTGAAAATGATTAAGACACTCAGTGAATGATCAGAGGATACTGGCACAGATAAGGGGCACAACTGTGAATAGTGACTGTGGGTTAAGTTCAGTGTGCAAAATAGTTTCTACATTTTGCCAGCCAGTCTGTCTATCTATGTCTGAATGTTATTAGTCCACAAAACAATTCACTATCCCGCAATTTGAATCTAGAAACTAACCAAAAGATTTATATAACAGATGAAAATAAGATTGACATGGCAAGAGTTTCATCATTAAGCTGCTAATATGATGAATGTGTTTTTCAGGCCATAATCTTGTCTGTGTATTTAACTTATTTAACCTAACAAGTTGGAGACAGTGATATATTTACAACATAATCCAGTAAAATTCCAACTGCCAGTCGGGCCAGTGACAGTGGAGATTTACTGGCCCTACTGGATTTTACTAGCCGCAGACTAACAGGCCAGTGGCCATTTCGTGCACTGGTCAAGTTACCAATGTGTGACTTCACTCTCTCTAATGACCCTGTTTCCTGACAGCATGGGTCCTGTATATGCCTTAGGTCACTGGTTTCCTAACTCATTTTCTTACAGGAGGCAATGACAAAGATTGAAACTGAGGCTTAGTAAGTCTCATCTTTTCTTTGTAGTGTTTTCTTCACAGTAAAGAAGAAAGCTTTCCTTCTAAATGTGATTACTGCAAAGCATAAGTAAGTGTCCATTTACATTTTTCACGTGCACATTATAGTTTATCACTGAAAACACTTTTAGTTGATGTCATATTTGTTTATTGTTTTACCTGTGGTTCTTGACATCACCATCAATTCCTCTACATCTGTCTTCCCAGTCTGGGCGGTCGTCAGGTACAATACTGGTACAGGTGGATACCTCCAGCATGTCCACACTGACATTTGCAACAGGGCCTGCAAATACACGCAGCGATAAGCCCACATCTTATTCTCCTTGAAAACCATGGTATCCATGAAGGATACTATAGGGTTACAACTGGTCTTCAGTGATTGTCCCCTTAATGTAAAAACCGAAGTGGGCGGGGCTTATCGGCCTGGACTGGATTGGTCTATTGGTCTTCAGTAACCCATGCTTGTCTTAAGAGACATGTGACTACAACAGGTGGTCAGGCTCGCTGACATGGCTGACACGTCATCATGTTGCTGTTGCATGGATAGATGACAACACCTGGAATATTGCTGAGTGTGGAATTAAACACCAAACCAACCATTCATAATCATGGTATTAGTGTTGGAGGAGAGGTCAGGCTGCAGAATCAGGGCCCTGATCCACAAAACATTTGTAGCGCCATGCCATTCACAACCCTATGATAAAACTATAGAAATGCTACAGGTCATAACATTACAAACGCTTTGTGAATTGGGAGCCAAATCCAACCTCTGGAAAAAAAACTGTTAAACATAATATTAATTAGACATCGTAAAAGTCTCCTCAATCAACACCAGGGTATTGGCGATTGCTGGATTCAGATCACTTGCTGCTTGAGGAGTTTTGAAATGCCTTGGCCATGTGAAGGTGTATCAATCAACACCTGAAGTATGTGTGGGTAATGCAGCATTCCACCGTTGAACAACAAGACCAAACCATAAGACAGGACAAATACGTCACAGTGCTATATGACAACATGCATAAGCATTGTGACGTCATAAGCATTGTGAGGTCATCGGCAGAGTTAACAGTTAAGCCTTACTGTTGAGTTCAACCTGATGAGGGGGCTAGGATAAGCCCCGAAACGTCGTAAAATAAACTAAAGAAGTTGCAATCCATAGTATTTGTCCTGTATTACTATGCCAACTTCTATATGCCATTGAAGAAGAACAAAGCAGCTTACAACACTGTACCTGGTTCAGGTGGGGTCAGGTCCACCACAATGCCTTTACTGTGTAAGATGTTCTCGTACATGAGGGAGTTGATGAGGTGGAGTTTGAAGTAGTACATAGCCTGGTGACGCAGAGACAGGTCCTTGTACACAAACTCATAGGCAAGCCCAACTGCCAGACGCTCATAGTGGGTGTATCGTCCAGACTGCAATATTAGGATACAAATGAAACCCCATAAAAATATCCCATGAACTGAAATTGAAGACCTTATGGTTACGTTGTCCACATGACAAGCACAAGTGACAGTGTGCAGATTCCACACCCTGCTACAAAAATAGCCAAAGACTGAGTGCAAAAGATATTAAATAGTTTGAATAAACCTCATCAGAGACTGTTCAATGGATTATTATTTGGTCTCTGATATTTTGTAAATATTTTTGTTTGAAACAGATGACAAAATTCCTTACCACACCATTGTTTGACTTGAATGTACATGCTGAAGTGTGTCTACATTGTAATGTTTCACCTGCTGCAACTAAACTGGCTGCAAGTGCATATATGTGGCTTGCACATACCGAAACTGTCTATCTAAAACAGTACTCACACTTGATATCTTGTAGTCGTGCCCTTCAATGGCCTCCAGGAGTTCACACTCGCCACTCACACCGTAGTCATAGTTGAAACTAAGGCACTTGGTCTTCGGATACTTCATGCACTCCTTGGCACATTTACCTGCATGGTTCATTTGGGTGAATGTTGCAATGACTGGCCCTGTCAATCGGCCTTCCTTCAGACCAGTGAAGTGTTCCAGAGCAACATGACCCACTGGGTCGCTTGAAGCTGAAAATACAAAATACAGAAACATCAGAATGTGTTCCAGTTGAACACAAGACATCCAGCTCTCAGGTGTGTAGCAAGCCAACTTTTTTGAGCATGCCTGATAAGATAGATTTATGTTTAGATAGTGCTGATGACTTGCTCAAACTTTTTAGCAACAATCATGTATAAGCCAGGGCTTTTTTTCATAATGGTAGCTTTGTTCCTGTACTCTGATGCAGTGTAATGACTGTACACCAGACCTTGCTGTATACCCATAGGCCAGAGTCCCAGGAAGGAAAATGTTCCACCACTGTGTGTGTTGTGTGTGTGTGTTTGTTGTGTGTGTGCTGATCCACTGGGATTCCATCACTAGCCATGGATATTCCATCTCTGATATCTCATTGATAACTCTCCACTATACCCTAGATGCATCTACAGCCCGATATTTTATTACCTCCCTTGGTGGGCTTTCCATCCAATCAGGTGTCTACGCTGGGACGTTGAGCGCCCCAAAAACTCACTTTCACATTTTTCAATTATATAACAGATTAATTTTCTTGTCACAATTCATGCAGAGGAACACTGAAAGCGGGAGTTCTTGCATATATTTTGTTACAGTTTCAGACCTGACAATTTGTCTGTATAATTTCCCCAAAATCTGAGCTGCACTGTGAACAAACCTTCATATCTGCGACCACTACTTTGTTGACACTGGCCACCATGGTTTAGCTGATAGACAACTATGAGAACATGGAGTCATAAAAGGGGAGGAAACAAAATTATGGGCCAAGCCGTAGATGCATCCAGAGTATACTGGAGCTTTATCGAATCATATACCTTGGAGATAGCGAGGATGTAGATACTCATGCTGTACAAGATTTTTCTCCCTCTAAACCAGAAACTAAATAGGATAAAAACAAGTACCCTGAACTTCTTTTGAATAACAATACAACAGGAATGAAAAACTGAACATCCTCTTCCAGGGCAGATGCTTTGTTGACTTCCAGTGACCTTGGGGACAGTCCAGGGTTATGTGAACAGTGGTAAAATTTCAGAACATTCAAAGAGTCCCAGAATCCACTGTGCAATACCACATCAGCGTTAAGAGTATTGTAAGTCAGTGTTAAAGTGTTAAAGTAGGGTAGATTCAGTAACCATAAGTTACTTTGTACATCTGAATCCTATTTGATGAGCTGATTAGATCAAGTGTTTGCGATGGAACATGTGGGACGCCAATGGCAGGAAAGGAGAGGCAACCCAAGCGAGCGAGTGATTCTACACTTGCAAAGGGATTCAAGTTTTCATGTATCATTCAAAGGGAAAGGGAGACAAGAATAGCATGTGTCAGGATACTGAAAATTGAACTCTTTTAGGGTACAAAATAGAAGCACAAAATGTTAAGGCCAGCAAAACAATTAAGAATTCCTTATTTTTCTGATTTACCCACCATCATAGGCCTTGTTGTTCCTAGTCTTAAGATCAATGGCATTGAAAGCAATGACTTCATCCGCAAAGATGCCTCTGCCCAAACCAACTCCAACATTGGACACTGCAAGATCTGAGTCTTCGTAAACCACAACAGAAGCACGAAGTTCTGATGGACTGCTGGTAGATTTGAAGTCTGCTGTCAGTCGACCACCCGGAAGTGTCACATCATATGTCGGAATACTGCATGTCACCTCTGACCTCACACCTGCACTATTCTCACCAAAAACGGTGAAATAGATTGGGATTCCGTGTTTCGAGAATCTCTGAAGAAAACAAAATGACAACATGTTACTCTCTAATAGTTTGACATTACCACAAATTATAAGTCTGTGTTGAGCCTTATTTCAGTCGAACCCCTGGATGTTGTTCAAAATGGAAACTACAAGGCAAAAAGCAATAAATTACAGATGGTTATGACTGAGACAAAACTATGAATCTGAAGGACCATCATGAAATGGGGCAACTCCGCTCAGTTACCTGTCAACCTTATCAGTACATGATCAACGGACAAATGAGACACAATGCAGCAACTGGCTTCAAGGCACAAACACAATTTTTTGACAAAACATAATTTAACACTTGCTTGCCATAAAAAGCAACTATGCTTGTC
The DNA here is from genome assembly GCF_037392515.1 of Haliotis asinina. NCBI lineage: Eukaryota > Metazoa > Mollusca > Gastropoda > Lepetellida > Haliotidae > Haliotis > Haliotis asinina. The sequence goes on along the minus strand of NC_090295.1, from coordinate 11,486,586 downwards.
ATAAGAGGCGACTAACAGGATTGGGTGGTCAGGCTCGCTGACACATGTCATCGGCTCCCAATTATGCAGATCGATGCTCATACTCTTGGTCACTGGATTGTCTGGTCCAGACTTGATTATAGACAGACCGCCACCATATGGCTGGAATATTGCTGAGTGCAGCGTAAAACTAAACTCACTCTTCCATTAAGCACATGTTGACATGTATTTTCAATTCACAAATCTTGTTTCACCTGTGTAATAATAGTAGAGGGTCCTCCAAGTCCGGCTTTTCTGAGCACATCGCTTAGACCGGGTTTGGTTCCAGCATCCAGAAAGAGTTCCACCTGACTTCTGTCATCCTGGGCTTGCACTGCTATCTCTATAGCAGGCTGAGTGTAGTCTCTTTCTGGGAGCTGTCGCACAGAACACTGGGTGGTGCTTGCTGCTCGCTTCGTGCGGGAGTTTCCCTGTCAAATAATTGTGATTAGGTTTTACAGTAATCAATGATTCATTATATCCAGGAATATATAAAATGCAAGCAATTTCATTTCAACTGGTCAACATGTAAAGAAAAATATTTCTCTCTTTGTTTTTGCTAATGTCTCTGATGCTGACAGTCCAAATTCCACAGATCATCTCCACCTAGTCAAATCTTGAATTTGCCTTCGAAACCAACAACCTTAAACCTAAGTATCTTGATGCTACATTGAAGCACATAAATAATTTTATTGCTCCTTCTTCTAGATGACCAATGGCACAATGTTTTACATACAGTTCTGTCTTCATATTGCAGGAACTGGGGTGGTGATTCATCCTTTTCTTTTTTCCCCACATCTATCATCCTCTTTCTAATGGTAGGTGTGGCATATCTCCATAGATTCTTGGAGAACAAGGTCTTCTTGATTCGTCCGATGAATGGAATCTTAATTTCCAGGGTAACCAACGCTCTGAGAACTAGCTCAATGGGAGTCAGTTCCAGGTCCATGTTGAGGCTGAAAAAGCAGGATAATACACTGCACATTGTACCCAAGGCTGAGTGTAGACGATGATGCTAAACTTTTCTCAGTGATAAAAGTCAGCGAGAGAGTTTTACACCACTGGTCTGGGGAGACCAGAAATGGGCTTCACACATTGTAACCATGTGGAGAATGGAACCCGGACCTTCGTCGTGACGAGCGAACACTGTAACTACAGGGCCATCCCATGCCCTCAATTTAGGGATCAGCCTAGAATGTAAATGTTTAAAAAACATTTGAATTATTATCCAAGCATCACGATTTATGTAACTTTGGACAATGACGTACAAAGTCCAAATCACAATAACAAAGATTTTTAGAACCTCAATCAGTTTGAGCTTGGCTCCCTTGACAGCCGGCAAGCAAAGGTAAAGAGTAAAATGAACCATATTTTCTTGTGTAAACACCTCCAAGGGATTCAACTGCAAAACATTTTTGTTTTGATTAGTATTCACAATAAAAACAATACTGCATCTCTGGTTATCAGAAATTCTGACAGTGATAAACTTATGACATAAAACATCACTAGACTCATGACATGTATCATGTCCATTTTTTTGCAAAATTACAAACAATAATGAAGAAAATATGGAATGCCTAACAAGTTATACACTCACGCTAGATCCAGTGGGAACTTAGAGAAGCCAACCTCAGCAGTGGACGGAAAGGCAACAGTCATGATGTAACCGTCAATTCGCAGTTTGCCGTACAAGATGGCGCCTACTCCGAGCTCACCGTACACGTGTGCATTAGCATAGGGAATAACTGTACCAAATGCTGTCATTCCCAGAATTCTGGCACCAACCGTGATATCCATTCCATAGGAAGCTCCGGCACCCCAACCTGGATAATATACACATGCTTATCATGGAATGTCTGTAAATGTTCTGCACGTGAGTGAGTGAGTGAGTGAGTGAGTGAGTGAGTGAGTGAGTGAGTGAGTGAGTGAGTGAGTGAGTGAGTGAGTGAGTGTTTTGTTCCTGACACTGAATATCAACAAGTGCAAAATGTCACTACATCAGTCACTTTATTTCACGTATAGTTCGTTCGGCTCAAAAGCGAACTGATGGATTGCAGTCTAGCTCGAAAACTAATAAACATAACATACTCAATGAAACGCTAATCATAATCAGACCATCATACCAACTCTGTGAGGGTTTTGAAGAATAATTTTCCTTAAAATAAAAAAAGTTCTAAAAAAAACTATTATAAAAATATTGACACAGTTCACTATTTGTTACGAGGGAGGAGTGCAGAGAAAGGGACAGCCAGGTGTGTAGGAAAGCATGGAGACGGCACAGCAGGGGTTACTGAATAAATAACTCTTTTGACACTTGTGTATGTGCTTCTTGAACACCTGGCTGTACCTTTCTCTGCACTCCTCCCTCGTCATAAACAGTGAACTGTGTCAAAATTTTAATGATTGCTTGTTAAACAACTTTTTTACTTTTCTGCAAAAACCTCACCGAGTTGGTATGATGTTCTGATTATAATCAGCGTTTCAATGAGTATGTTATGCTAATTAGTTTTTGAGTTACACTGCAATTCATTGGTCCGCTTTTGAGCCAAATGGACAATAAAATGTATTATTCAACAGATCAACATTTACCTCATCTCTTGACGGTGGCTTCAGTTCTACAGTGCATCAGGTAAAAATAGAATACAAGTAATTTACTCTGATTTATTGACTTCTAAGATCATATACCAACTGCTACTTACCAAATGTCATTGGTACTAAGCCACCCACTAAGAAGAATTGTTCGTATTCAAAAAACATGACACTGATCCGAGGGAATCCGAAGCTTCCCTGTAGGGTCAGATCAAAGGACTTGAAGGCTTGACCTGCTTCTCCATTAATGATTGCATTCAGGATTTCTGAATACTGAAAAAAACAACCAAATGCTCTTAGGACCATTCATAATTTATGTACAAAGAAAGTGACCCCTTTCCCCCTCCCCGACTCTCATCTTATGTACATATTCAATGACACCACCCTTAGTACAAGTTCACAAATGATCCTGGATCTACCTTCACAGAACAAAATGGGTGACCTCCCTTAAAATCATCATTTCCTTGAGTGCCATAAATTATGAATGTCCTGTATTTATTAAGAACTAAATGACTGAAGAAACAGACAGATAAAGGCTGACTGTTGAATACTGTGGCTTCAAACAATATTCACTTAATGAAATGGTGCAGACATCCTGTCCAAATGGTGGCATCATCACAAATACATGCGTAGGCATGTGATTCGTTCACCATTCTCGTTCAGCCAATTGGAGTTAAAAACTGAACTGATTTCCAATATAACCAAAAACGATTTACACCATCAAAAAACACCCTGTCCATTGTTTGAAAGAATTTATACTGGTTAAAATACGTTTGTGATATTGGTATTTTTATGATTGAAATTTCATCAGTGTGTCAATAAATAAAGAGATCGCTATTCAAAATTTCAGAATTTACACATATCCCTAACTTTTTTTTGACCAGTATAGAAATATACCAAGAAGCTTGTATATGCAGTGGAAGCTGTTTAAACCAGTACTTATAGGCACACTGAAGAAATAATCCAGTTTAGACAGCATGACAGATTGTAGAGCTGATGAACAATCCACGAACATTACTGAGGTTTATGCGGGTGTTGACAACTTGCCAGATTGGACAGACGCCGGTTTTGACAGCTTCCACTCTATAACTAGTTTTACACACAAAAAGCTGCATATTCGATATCTTGTTACTTTAGAAAAAACAGATAAGACTGATCAGATGAACAATAGATTACTAGTGAAAATTCTCACCAGTGCTAGAGCCAGGTCCCTGAGTTTTCTGGTCAGTTGAAGAGCTTGTTCAGGGTCGATATTCTTCGTATCAAACATGGCAATGACCTGACCAATGGTCATGTTGGCCAGTTTAGCCCCCAGCAGCTTGACCCCTGTTCCGGTGAGACCTTTCCCGACTGTGTAGGCCTGTCCTACTCTTCCTGCTATGTCCTTGGCATCACCAAGGATCTGCATTATCTTCTCACCTTCAACACAACATTGATCTAATCAAGACTTGGAAATTTAACAATAAATTGTATGTTTATATCCTTATCCCATCTCAAGCTTGTACTTTAACTCTTTAGTGCAAAAAACTGAACAGAAATGAACAGTAAACAGATGCAAGGCCTCTCGTTGTCCATTCGCCTATGCACTCCATGCTGCTACCCTGTACAGCCTCTGTGTCTCTTGAGAGGCAGGCCCCATGCTCTACTACCTGCTCATGTGTTAACCCATCTCTCATCATCCTCATTCTTGAAGCAAAGACATAAGCAAGGTATCAGGGAGGCCATCACATCAGATAGGATAACATACATACACAACTTATTGTTAAAATTCGAAACATTTAAACTTATTCTATCGCATGTCTTGTACTCTCCTTAATTTGACTAGAAGGAGAATCAAGAATCTTCCTACCTGAAATACAACATTGAAATATCTTTCAATGCCACATTATCAATCATCAAGGCAGTTTATATTAACAGTCCTTTCTTCCTATGCCAAAAATAGATAGGATTACCCGGTTGGAGAAAATCGAATGTTGGGAAAAACATGTCCGTCTTACACCAAACTATGAATAGGAACAAACCACTGTTCAGATCTTTCAGGCTACCCTAACACCATGGATGACACACGGTAGCTTTGTCAAAAGGAATCATCAAGGCTACAGCTCTGGACATGTCAGTTAAATCAAATTGGGCTTTGCTTGAATATGGAACCAAGGGTTTGTCAACATATCATTACACTAGAAGACAGGTTACTACATGATGAAGACGTCTGTAACAACTACCTCCTTCCATATTGACTGTGACATCTCCACTGGCCACCTCCCCAGAGTACAGGAGAGTGCCAGGATTAGCTAAACCCATTTCTTTCAGAGCAGTCTTGGTGTTGGTGGCAGAACCATCTGTGTCTTTGTACTGGAGGTTCATCGAGGCGTCTGCTTCCTGTAAGCCAAGGCAATTGTAGATTGTTATATGAAGCTGAGATTTATTTTGCTGATCAATAAACATTGCAAGTGTTCAAGTAAAGTGTTAAAGTAGACAAAATCAGTAAACAAAGTATCTTGGCATTGGAGGTTCACTGAGGTGTCTGCTTCCTGTAAGCCAAGGCAATAGTAGACTCTCACATAACGTGGAGATCTATCTTGCTGATCAAAAGCATTGCTCTTTTGAGAAAAAATATTTTTCCTCTGATTGAGTCTCATGATAATATTTCTCAAATGAGTATTACAAAATCAGAAAGGATAACCGTCTGACATTTCTCATGTAATATATTATGATGATGGTGTGCTCTAAGCAAGACATCAAGACAATCAACATGAGTTCAGAGGGACACCAACAGTGGGCGTCACACACTGTACCTACCCACCCTAGGTGATGAGTGAATGCTTTAACCACTGGGCTACCTCACCAACGCCTTAAAGGGAACTGACTACACAGCCCATCTGCCTTGAGGCTTTCTGTGTAATGTGATACATACTATATACACAGTTTCATATTCAAAAGTTAACAATGACCAATATTTTTAGGTAATTAGTTTCAAATACAAAAAATATTGTCCCAAATCTTCACAATCCCTAAGTTTACTTGTTCAGTGTCTATAACATCAAGGTGTGAAACATTTCTAAAGCAAAGGCACTTTTTTTTATAAGATAATGGATTGTTTGTTGTTTAATATGCACTCAGCAAAATTCCATTTAAAGATATGTAGCAGTGGGCTGTAGATAATAGAACCTAATCTTCTAATGATAGAAGTCTGAACCACACCAATCAATTGGTGGTGGTGATGATGATGATGATAATGGTGGTGGTGGTGGTGGTGATGATGATGATGATGATGATGGTGGTGGTGGTGGTGGTGGTGGTGGTGATGATGATGGTGGTGGAGGTCATGATGATTATGATGATGATGATGATGATGATGGTGGTGATGATGGTTGTGGTGGTGATGATGGTTGTGGTGGTGATGATGATGATGATAATGGTGGTGGTGATGATGATGATGATGATGATGATGTGGTGGTGGTGGTGATGACGACGATGATGATGATGGTGGTGGTGATGGACATTACCTCAAGTTGTTGTAGCTCATCAAAGAGGGCGTACAGCTCCTCATTGGTGGCATTCCTGTCCAGGGCTTCGTTGAGAAGCTTCTGGGGATCACGAGTGTCATCAGTACTATGGAAGCAAGGAAAATCAAAATTCAGTGCACAGAACAGATGAGTGCACAGAAGATATGGGCATGCTGAATGTATCAACTGCATATCATCGCCTCTTTACCGTTTCAAAGACACCCACTTTAAAGGCCATGATCTCCATTAAATAGTGAAGTGAAAATGTGATTGTGTGCAGTTCATTTGTGGCATTGAACTACACCTGATCATGCCTATGAACGCTCACCATACAGTTTTGAGGGGCTGTGAACTATAATGATCATATCAGCACAATTTTAATGAATGATACATCCTGTTGTTTGATTGTACAAAAGCTGCATTCAGAAGTACACCTGTTCAATGACGGCTGTCTCTAAATAATTATGTGTAGACCAGACAATCAAGTGATAGATACTGTGGGCAAGTAAAGATATTTATGAAATGAGTGAAGGCAAGTTAGATACCAGTATCATTCATGAGTTTCATAAATATGGTGTTACACAGGACATAGTTTAGTATTTTTTTTATTACTCTCCCAACATTAGCAAAATGATATCAAGAAAAGTCCTTCTTTCCTAAGAAGTTAACAAGTGTGTTGACTCTCAGCTTTCACCGAGTCAAGCAAGTTCTAATACTATTGTGACAGATGAATTTGCATTGACACTTTGACGTCATATGTACGCCATCATGCTATATTGTTACACAATGTGTAATAACTTTGTAAAATTATAACTGAACCTTGACATCTAACACTGACAGTTCAGTGGCTCACAATGTTGATATGCTCCGACTAGTGGAAGTATTTTGTTACCAGACAATAATCACTCTGTAACTTACATCGTAATCACATTTCTCCTTCTCCTGTTGAGGGGTGCACAGGATGGCATGGGGAATGTCACCCTGTCCATAAGTGTGTAATAGTAGCAAGTGTCAGTCAAGTCATAACCATTGAGGGCACAGAGCTTCATGTTGAGGGACAGCTGGTAAGACGAGGGAGTCTTGCTGACCATGTAGCTGACCTCGATGGCATTGCCAATTGGTTCTGTGAAGTTCTTGTCTGTGGGGAAAATGCATATGAGAAATGAGTTTGGTTTAAACCAGTTGTAGTATCTTCATGGGACCTCTGGTCTGCTCTCAAGGAACATAACGACATGTAGTTTCAATCACCCGCTTTACGTACAGTTGCACCAGTTACGTAGTACACAAGTTACGTTGTGCACATAATGTGATCTCAGATGCTATAGGCTATACGACTATTTCAGAATACTACATCAGTACTGGAGATATTGATTAAATAAATCGTCAATTTTGGATCTGCATCAGTGACTGTCATTGGACTTGAGAGACTAATAAACATTTATAATAAAAAACACATCAAAGAAAAACTTCAGAGAGTATTTTCTTTTTTTCTAACATTGAGACATAAACCCCTGATGCTATTTCCTAACTAGTAGAACTGCCACATAAACAACACTCTCGGTAGTGAATCCTGAAAGGCAGTGTCCTTGATCCCCTGTATCAGGGTACTACATTGGTTTGGTGCCTGTTTCGTTTGCACAATGTTCTTGAGATCTTGAGTGAGTGAGTGAGTTTAGTTTTACGCCGCACTCAGCAATATTACAGCTATATGGCGGCGGTCTGTAAATAATCGAGTCTGGACCAGACAATCCAGTGATCAACAACATGAGCATCGATCTGGGCAATTGGGAACCGATGACATGCGTCAACCAAGTCAGCAAGCCTGACCACCCGATCCTGTTAGTCGCCTCTTACGACAAGCTGAGTCGCCTTTTATGGCAAGCATGGGTTGCTGAAGGCCTATTCTACCCTGGGACCTTCACGGGTACTTGAGATCTTGCGATCTTGAGATCTTGTAACTTTTCACATAGTTTTTGTATCTCCTATGTTAAAGTATAGGAGGTATGAATGCTACAAGGAAAATTACAAGATCTTAGGCTTACAAGAGCTTTGTGAAACAGGTCCCTGTATCATAGACAGAGAAGTCACTACCCAAATCTGAAAACACTGCACCTCTCCTATGGACATGGAAATGGAAAGCAATTCATTAAAGTGTGCTGAAGTTACTAGTTGAGCACAATTTCCCTTGTTTTTCTTTAAAGTTCAAATTATGCAAAGTCGAAAAAAAAAAAAGAAAAAAAGGAAAAGGTTGGGGAATATTATGTGAACCAATCTTCAGAGTCAGTGGATCGACCCCTTTACACAACAAACTGCACAAAAGCAGCCTGAGTATTACGCAGACATATTATGCATTCAACTTGGGTCACAATAGTGGACAGAAATGTTTCCTTACCATATGTAATAGCAGCAAGGTTCTTGGTGTACTGTTTATTCTCTATGTGGTACCGAAGTTGGTCACTGCAGTGGTCGGCCACGATACCTGCTGACACGGAGTAGATGCCGAGGTACTTGAGGTTGATGTCCTTGCAACAAGTGACCCCCATGCAGTTGTCTGTGACCTGGCAGATGTTGGCAATGGAAGCAGGAAGATTCACACTGCAACCTGTGAGAGTGTGAGTGAGGGAAGTTTAGATTTATACAGTATTTTTGTGCACTGTCATATATTTCCTGTCGTTTGCTGTGAAAATGGCAAACCAAGAGAAACTTTTGAATTTTTTAAGCAAAACTGTTTCAAATAGGAAAGAAAAGTTAAGGTCAGTGACATGAGAAATAATCCTCCCTTTAATTCCATTTGGCATTTTACTCCTCAATATTAATTTTGAGGAGTGAAATACCGCTGAGTCAAAAAAATCTGGAGCACTGAACTGAGGGGATGTTACTTTTCAATAGGAGTTCAAATAATGTAAATACTTTTGCCTGAATCAAGGTACACAGAAAACTGATTCCTGCTTAAAAACACAAGGTATGATATTTGCCCTGATGACATGTCAATTCCGATGCCCTTTTACAGTAGCTCATATATGGTCAAGGACAAACAATCCCTGCAAGCGTATCTGATGCTTGATTGGCATTTTAGAAGATGCTATTTGATGAACACAGACATTTTTCTGGGTTACATCTTCTTTTCATTATGGAGTACGTTTCATGGCTTGTTCTGGCCCCATGATCAGGTAGAACTCAACAGATTAGGTAGAACAGTTTCTGTTGAGTTCTACCTGATGGTGGGGCTAGAACAAGCCCTGAAATGTTGCATTCCAGAATAAAAAGAAGATGTAACCCAGAAACACCTCTATGTTCATGGAGGGTAGTAATCTCACATTCTGTTCCAGAAGGTGTTAAAGATGCAAACCGTTGCTATCTTGCACAGTGCTGGGCATTAAGGAGATAAAACTAGTACAGACCAATGCATTTTTATAACATATTGAGTTGTATTGATATTAAAACTCAAACATGGTATGTCAGTCCAGAACTGCAACATATGTGTAAGCCTTGTAAAATACAAGCAGACACACACATGCACACGTATGTAAGCATGATGCATGCACATATCACTGCAAAAGTCATAATTTGGTCACCACATAGTGACCTTGATATCAGTATTACACGTGTCTTTAGTCAGCATTCAAAGGTGGTTCCATAACTCGGCAGCAGAGTCACTGTCTAACATTCCAAAGACAAACTTTTCAGGTAAAACACTTCCTTTTAAACAAACAATATTAAAAAAGCTAAACAGGTGACACTCACCTGAAGGTGCGGCTGGTTGGGTGCATGGTTCAGACTTCCAGAAGTCGAATGACACACCTGTAAAAAAATGTCCATGAATGTCACATCTAAGTTTGATGAGTCAGTTAATATAGTTTCAGCACAATCCAGGCCACATGTTCAAATATGTCTAGAAATGCTATGATAAAACATCTTGATAAAATGTACAATTAATTCGCTAAAACATGTTAAATAGTATTGTAACTCCCTAGAAGTAATGCTTTACAAAACATGTCACTTTTGACAATTTACAACTATCTTTTACTATAGCTTGACAGGCTCAATACAGAAACATCAGCCAAAAAACAACAAAAAACATCACTTTGAAATTCTGTCAAAGCTTACCTTCGAACGGGACAGGTAGACTTGAGTTACACGGAGAGTAGACGATCTCTGACTGGGAGAACACTGGGACCTCTAGTATACACAAACTGTCTTCAAAACACACCTTGATGCTCAAGTCAACCACCAGCTTCTTGGAGGCAGTGACATGGTCAATCTTGTAGCTAAAGGACAAGCAATAAGTGGCACTGAAGCATTCAAGTGTGCCGTAACACTAAGGAAATTGATGGTCACAACAATTTTGGAAATCCTGTCAATAAAATACTTGTAGTTCCACTAATTCAAAGTCTGAAGACTGTTACAATAAATAATCTGCTCATGAGCTTTTGGTCAGAAACTAACACATACAGTGGAAGCTGTCTAAACTGGCATTCACTGGGACTGAAGAAATAATCCAGTTTAGACAATGTGCCGGATTATGGAGCTGATGATATATGTACAAGCCATAGGTTGGACTGAGATTATATGCTGGTGTTGACAACTTGCCGGATTGGACAGATGCTGGTTTTGACAGCTTCCACTATACACACTTTGTTAACACTACTGAACTGACAATACACAATTTTCCATGAGTTGTCACTATTGACAATAGTGATTTACAGACATGTTCCATGGTTCTTTGACTTGTCCATTTTCAGGTGGGTGAAGACTACTGATTCCGCTTTGCAATGTCTGTGTACATAACACATAACTGCCAAATTCAAATTAGAATATAATTATACTCACCTGATTCTTGTCATTGATCCAAGAATGAAGTCCCCTGCTACACCTGAGAAATATCATATTTACCATGACACAGGACAATGAAGTAATGCTATGAAGTGTCAATAGTCCAAACTTCGTTTAAAATGTGCAATACTTATTTCTATAAGAAAATATCAAGAAAATCTATACATTAAAATATACATAATAATTGAATACAATGACATTTCATTTGTATTTTCAAGTAGATTTCATGCACGAGCACAAATAGAAACATGTATAGTGCAATCAGTGCATCTACATCTAATTAATATTCATATGTCTTCATCTATACGCTACAGAACAACTCACCCCATGTATACTGGAACAATGACAGCTTGTAGGATAGTTTCTCAATGCTCATCGTAATCTCGAGAGCACAGATATCCACATCAAACTGGACCTGGATGGTTCTCTTGACGAGAGGGACATTCACACAGCAATCTATTGTTGAACAACTGGCTGCAAGGTGGCATTTCACAGAGTCTGGCAGGGCGGGGACAGTCAGACTGCTGCATGCTGGGTAAACAATACGAGAGTGAATAAGATTTAAAACTAATTATCATACTTATTATGGCTTAAGATGTTTAAATCATGTTGTAAGTGAAGAAGTATGGTTCTGTTGTGCTTTTCTATTCAGCATTATCATGGTGCTGACACAAGTAAAAGGTTCGCATCTCATACGCCATCTATGTGCAGAATTAAACCCTGGCTTTCAGCAAGACAAGGAAGTGCTTAATACCTTTAGCTACATCCACACCCCATCATGACCTCACATGCTAAACAGTTTACAATTGCTCTGCATTTGATACGTTGTAAAACATTAACTGGTATTTGGCATGTGATCTTCAAAAAAAGAAAAAAAGAAATCCTCATCTGATGTTAAGCAAGAACCCTTCATCCAGTGGATTTAAGCAGTGTAGCGGCATTTCGGTTTCAGATGTTGGTCCATCCGTATGTTTTGTGTCTCTATGATAAGGTGGACAATTCAAAAGATGAAGGCAGTTCCATGTAAGTGTGCAAGTCAGTATTTTCAGCTATGTTCCAGAAATACCATGGTGTCCGACCCCTTTTGTACTTGGGAACTTAACCCAGGTTGTTGGTGTGACGAACAATTTAACCACAAGGCTACCATACTGCCCTAGAATCTTACCCTTGTTCCAGTTGTTGATGTTGGACGGAGAGTATGGACTGGTCGCCTGGTTACAAGCTGAGGACAGGAAGTACTGGGACACGCCCAGGTCATCCAGAAGCTGAGACACCAGGGTGTCGGTCAGTGATGACACAGCGGACGACAGGCCTTTACTAACAGACCACGATGACAAGGAAAAATCTGGAACAAAAGAACATGCATTACTAACCATGAAGGAGTTTTCAGCTTGTGTTGTTTCTCTTCTTGTTGTTGTGTGTTGTTTAATGCCATACTCAGCAACTTTTCAGCAATATAAAGGTAGTCTGTAAATAACTGAGTCTGGACTGGACAATCCAGTGATGAACATCAGTAGCAGTTAGCCTCATTAGCAATCTATCCAAATGGGATAGAACAATATGTGTCAAACAAGTCAGCAAGTCTGACATTAGTCACCTCTCATGATGAGCACAAGCTGCTGAAGATCAAATCAAACACGAATCTCCACAGGTCTACCTGAATTTATTTTAAAAATATACTAACTTTTCAGAAATCTTTGAGATATGTATCAGATGTGTTCTTTTAAAACTTGTTAATTTAAATACTTGCTTCTTGTCAAGCTGAAGTACAATGGCAATTTGGATGTTTGGAGTACTTCCTCTTTATCTGGGTGCATATTTTATACACAGTCAAGGACAGTTACATCCCAAAGGCTCCAATGGTCTTGGGTTTGAATCTTGGTGCTGGATTTGCTAGCATCGTACCCAGTCATATTTTTCACCAATCAAAAAAAAAATTTTTTAAAATGATAAAATGATATTCAGGATTCCTTCCTCCAAACACCTGAAATCCTGTCAAATGCACTCATGCTCAAACATAGCAGAAAAATTTTTTTGTTGACTCACTCCTGGCCTGTAACATGCCCTTCCAGTCACAAAGAGGTTGTGGAACTCGAGCCTTGTTCAACAGCTGCTGTGTAAACAGGCAGTCGCTCTCTTCCAGACAGACACTGGCTGTAGCAGACACCTCGAGTTTCCGCTCAGCAGGCAGTTTGTTGATGGTATAGCTGGATAAAAGAACAACTGCTTATTTCAAAGAGTATCTCTGTGATATCATAAATAATCGCACTTTTGAAATTAACAATATTCATCAGGAGATGACATATCATCTTGATCTACTGTATTTTGAAAATGGGAGTTTTACAACTTGTGTCCCAATTTCCTCACACTTCCATAGGAAACCATTAATTCAATGAAAAATGAAAAACTGTTCGGTAGTTTTAAAATCCCATAACATTAGACAACACCACTTTACTTACTCAATTCTAAAGACTCCCTTGACATAAAAGTGATCTGGAGTTCCTGTAAGAAAACAAAATAAACCACTGTGAATACAACAATATGAATAACACCAGTTTCTTTTAAAATACTTTTTTCAAGGTATTATGAAATAATCATAGCACTGCCAACTATTCACCTATGGAAGATTCTTACCCCAGGTGTAGTTGAACAACATGCGTTTGTAGACAAAGTTCTCCACGCCCACTGTCAGCTGATAGCTGCACATGTCCACCGTTAGGAAGATGTTGAAAGAGCGTGACAGGAAGCCAATGTCGACACAGCAGTTGATGGCGGTACAGATGTCAGTCACATGACACACCACAGAGTTTGGTAGAGCAGGGAGATAAAAATCCAACCCTTGTATCGGACACTCTGTAATAAGGACAACATGCCTAGAAACTATTTACATATATACAGGTATACCTGGACTGTTGAAGGGGGGTTGCACTTTAGCATGTGAACTATGTTGACATCTTGAAAAAATCAAAGCAATCATATGACATGCAGCTATTTCAACAAAAAATAATTTTCACTAATTTTTGCTGAAAACTGCCAAATGCTTCCCTGAGATCAAGAGGTAGAATTTGGAATATTAAGTGTAACCTCCCTTTCTGAAATCTGTTGTATTAGAGGCTGACAAGCATGAAATATGAGTTTAATCTCAAGTCATGAAAGACTGATTTCATAAATACTTTTGACATTTCTGCATTGATTTTATGAACTTATGAGAAGAGATCTGCTTTGAGTTCATGATCCTATGACAGTTCTGCATTGATTTCATTTACTCATGGTATTGGACAGTAACACTGAGACACGTACCATTCTTCCAGCCCTTGACAGTTGGGATATACAAGCTGGAGTCTGAGTCACACTGTGGAGACTTGAGATATGCACCGACACCGAGCTGTTCCAGCAGCTGAGATGAGATGGCAGACGACAACTTGGATGCTCCAGTTGCCTTGAGATCTTTCAGGAAGTTTTCCAGGGAGAAATCTGTGGATGAATGACTCTATAATACAGATAACTGGCGTAACAGCCATACTAGGTTTTTTGGAGGCACAAGTTCTTTTTCAGACAATTGGTGATATATCAGAAAGTTCGTCCAAAGTGGTCGAAGGAATCTTAAAGTTGCCAGGCCTTGGTTCATATCATTCATGCAGGAAGTACATGCAATATCTTCAAGTCAACGAGCATTGAAAAGAGCATGACACATAATCTCAGGTGTAATTGTTTAAGATGAACAATTTCTCTATGTTTGGAGCATCTTTTTGAATTTGAATACCTTATATGCAAGCCAAAAATGTTGAAACATCAACATCAACAGAAAGAACCTTAATTAATTAATGTCAATTAATGCAGTCAACGATTTCCAGGCTTCTTGTCTTGATTGATACATGCCACTGGTTCCCAGTTGTGTAGATCAGTGCTCATGCTGTAGATCACTGGATTGTCTGGTCTAGACTCAAATTTGGTGTGTGTGGTGTAAAACTAAACTCACTCTCCCACTGTAAACAAGCAAGTCTGAACAACCCCAACCAGTGACATTGGCACCCATAATTTCCACCAGACACACCTGTTCTTCTATGACTGATTAATTCCTCAAATTCCTGGACAATTCTGACACTGTCTGACCCACCTTTCAGGGCTACAGTACTATTCCAGTCACACAAAAACTTGGGGATCTTGACGTCCTTCAAAACAGGGAAGGACAGCAGACATGAGTCTTCCTCAAAACACACGCTGACGTTAAGGTTGATGAGGAACTTCTTCTCCCCAAACAACTCGTCTATCATGAAGCTGTTGAAAAAGAGTGGAGATGGGAAATTATCATTATTTGCTTAAATGTTTCGAGTCAGCGGCTGAGATCTGAGGCCAATTTCTCGAAACAAACTTAAGTTTTAACTCAAATCTCAAAATGAGTTTGACAATTTGAAACAGCTGAAATTTTTACTCAATTGCATTTTTTAGGCTAAATAATTTAAAAAACTAAAGAAATCTGTCCACCAAATTCAGATTGTCCACTATGTTTGAGCTGGATACCAATTTCCTTTCATTCTGGAAAATGTGTGTTCTTGCATTTTCTCAGATTTGAGCAAAAACTTGAACTTAAGTCAAAACTCAGACTTAAGTTTGTTTCGAGAAATCGGGGCCTGAGCTTGAATAGAACCAATAGAATTTGAACTCAATGCTGTGATGAAATGAGTCAGGAGATTAGTGGCCAGTCTTTTGTGTGAGATATCACCCCAATCTTTTTAATCCAATTTTTTCCTGCAGCCTTTGTCAAGCAGTCTCTGGGGTGCTGCCAGTTCATCACTGTACAGACAAACGTAAAGTCACTTCTGGCAAACTTAACCCATTTTGGAATTGTCTTTAAAAAGAATTGCATGATATTAATGGTTGGTTAAAAACCTCCTTGATGTGGGAGGCTCAAATAGCTGTACTATGTGGAAGCATATATCTTAACAATAGTAAAATACTGTCAGTTAAAAGTATGCAAAAATAACAAATATACTCACTCAGCACGTACGACCCCTTTTAAGGTGAAGTGTTCCACCTGGCCTGAAAGTATTGTAAATCAATATATCATATTCATCCAGACACATCAAAACAACAATGGAGGTACAGTGTTAACTTGAGTAATTCTGCGTCAACATCTAGAATTGCACTAATAATGGATCAATGGCTCCCTTCTCACTTTTATCAAGTGAATACTTTCATAGAATCCTTACATAGTTGAGATGCCCAACAAGATGAAGAAAGACATTCCCTGATTGTGTAGTATTCTATTTTGAATTCATACAATAGTGATGTAAATAATACACTGATAACTGACAACATTGTCATAAAGCTATAGTCTTCTTGCAATGAAAACGTACCTTAGAATTTCACTTTGAACAAAAAAGTAAACCAAATATAGTGAAAGTAAGAATGTGAATCCTCATGATTTTGCCTTGCCAACTGAAGATTCTAATCTCACAATTTTATTCGATTTTGTTTTACAGACGATCATAGATTCAAATCATTATTATTGGTTTGTATAACAAAGGGAATAGGGAACAGTGGAACAGATGCATGGGCGGTATGTGATAAGTTTACAGTTGTGTATTTTTGTTATTTTTATGGTTTCAAACTGAAACTAGTTTCATTAAGGGGCTGTGGAAGAATTGTGTACTGTAGAACAATTTTCAGTGATGTCACACAGTATAGGTACCTTTGCCACTGCAGTCTCCTAGGTAACCGACATCATTGCCTGTAAACGGTAAACTACTACACGGGAGCACCCCATTCCTTGGTTTGCAGTTGCTTCACTCGGCTAACATCACCGGTGGAAACATCACGTTTGTGTTTTTTGATGGATATGTTGTCTCAGGTCGACTTACAATTATACAGCAACAAGACTTTGTGCGTAACGTTTACATTCCCACAATGCATAAAAGTTGTAGAATGAATGAATTCACATGTTTGTTATGAATGAAAAAGTAGTTCCATCACATAACCTAATTGAAAGGTCATCCATCAAATTGTCAGAATCTCAGGCGAAATCGTTCAGAAACAGGCGATATGAGACTCATGCGACTTACAAGATTAACATGCAACTACCCATAAGTTGACCACGTGGGTAATAAAAGGCTATTCTCTCACTTACCCCATCTATAAGTGAACAGTGTCCTGGTAAATACCAGTTTCTCAATGGCCATGGTAAATGTGTAGGTACAGGGGTCAATGCCAATCTTGACGTTGAAGGATCTCCTGATGAAGCCAATGAACATACAACACTCAACAGTGCCACACGGGTCAGACAGGTGACAGGTCACTCCCGATGGCAGGGACGGCAGGGTCAAGCTGGCAGGACAGTCTGTAATGGTGTATGTTCAAAACAAACATGGGCATAGTTTCTTTTCCGGGACTAGCAAACAATGCCCTTTTAATATTCATGGTGAGTGAGTCACTATTTCCCAGCCCTGTAACATTGACAGACACCAGCATTGGGCATGATACAGTCCTGGTGTCTGTCAATGTAATATAGCTGGGATATTCACCAAATTGGCTCAGCGACTTCAGAAAGGAGGAAATCTGAGGTGTGTTCAGAACTTTGAGTACCAACAAACGCCAGCAAGCACTTGATCCTGAATGACTATGCCTGTTCAAGCACCAACACATGCACAGCTGTCTTGCAAGGTGAACCAAGATGGTGACCATGCTTAATTTCATTCGTCACTATTTGCCCTTTTCCGTAACTTTCAAAAAGAAGACAAGAAGCTCCCTGGCTTGTCCCTGAATGACACGAGTTGGTCTGAGAATGGTTTAATGTAGCTAAGCGCTCGAGTCCACCTCACAGGAAGCAATAGCGCGGGCGCCTGCAGTTCTGAATACACCTCTGTATGGACATGAGTCAACATGTTCCAAGATTTGTAACAGTTTATGACCTCAGTATCTGAACACTCCATGATTCAACATTATGATTCCTTAATCAGGAAAATTACTAGAAACAGTTTCATTAGGACCAAAACCCATCAGAATAAGTGAGTTTTAATTTATCCATTGTTCCAGCTACTAGCCAGGGCCAAAAGATCTGGTAAGTTTTCTCTTAGCAATTATGCCTCCTACACTGTAACATGAGATACGGATGCTACGAGAATAGTTACGAGATCTTAGGCTTACGAGAGCTTTGTGAAACGGGGCCCCGTTCAGTTGTGAATTGTCACAATAATGTGTTCAGAATATCAGATTCTGTGATATTACTTCTAGTGTTTGGAATTGGTTGAAATCTCACCAATTGATAATTGGTTGACTGAGATTGATCAATCATCGAAAAAAATATTGGTTAGTGTAATTTTTCAAATGTCCCTATCCAGGTTATTCTTGCAGATGTTTAAACTGGTTCTGTCATGTTATACTGTATTTAGAAAGTGTGCAAAGTGCATTTGCAAATTTCATATCCAGATTCAAATGATGCAACTGTCAACTTTAAAGTGATGACTAGGATATCATGAACTTAAACTTCCCATAGTCTAGAAGAACTAATTAGTCATGACTTTTCAGTAAGTGAATTGATTTTCTAGGACTTAAACATGTTTTCAGACCCTAACAACTTCTAAGATATGTTTCATTGTCAAGTGTGTCAAGAACTAAAACAGCAATTCCATAGTCGTTAATACTTGGCTATGAGAATGTGATCTATTGCTGGGTTGTTTGATCACTGCAACCAGTCTTCGTTTATTTCCTTAATCTGCACACCATTAGGTGCTTCACCAAGGAGGGAAAGTCCCCTTGAATGACAAACATGGGACTCCTAGGGACACCTAGGCTATACAATGGTCCTGTGAAGTATTGGTTTAGAGAACTGTACGTTTTGTTAATTTTCTAGGGCCAGGAATGAAACATTGATCATGTGGACTGAGATATGTAATGATTCACATAACTTCTCTGACTGAAAGAAACACCTAAACAACTAGCAAACTTAAAGATCTGTTGTGGGGACAGTGAGTAATATTGTTCGTCCTTCTGGACGCAGTGAATCTTTTTCTGCATCTATTGTCTACATTTGTGCATTCTGGGCACACATTTGTGTGTCCAAAAACCCTGCAACACATCTCCTCACCCTTCTTCCATCCTCCCACGGCTCCAGCATATGGTGCAGCGTCTGCCTGACACTGGGGATCCTTCAGGTAGTCAGTGATCTGCAGCTCATCCAGGAGCTTGGACAGAAGGACGCCTGTCAACTGTGCACCCACTGCAGAACCTCTCTCAGCCAACCATGTCCACAGTGAGAAACCTTCAGACAAAAGAAAAAGGAAGTTTGGCCATACTGATATTGGTATAGAGATTAAGAAAAATTTACAAAACATGTTTTATGTATATCTGTGTACAATGATGTTTGTTGCATTACTTAATATAATACACAGACGGATCCGGGGTTGGGGGTAATTCCCCCATTTATCCTGGAAGATTATTAAATGATCATTGAAACTCACACCCCATCCCTCTTTCTCAAAAAGCTGTATCTGCCCCTTATAATAACAGTGGATTTGTATACCTGTGAGTTCAATTATATGCCACACACAGCAATATTCCAGCTATATATGGGAATTGTATACGTATGATTAATATGAATATGACATTAAAGGGACAATTCATGTCAACAAAAACATGACACTCATGGAAATTTGTGGTTTGAACCTTGTTCCCCAGCTGCCTAGGTAATAAGACACAGGTGCTTGATAATGTATAGAGTAGCTAGATGTTTATGATATCAATCCCTGGGTTTCCCAATCCGGGCCCAATTCTTTAAAAGCTTCTACTGAACTGAGGAAATGTAGCACAGACATGGCTGAGTGTAGCCAACCCTCGATATCTCCAGGGTACACATTCTGAGAATCTCCACTATACCCTGGATGCATCTATGGCTCAGCCTGATGAATTTATTACCTCCCTTGGTTGGCTTTTTATCCAATCAGGCATCTTCGCTGAGAAGTTGAGCATACCAGTCACAACTCATTCACATTATCTAACAGATAGAAGCTGGCAACACAATTCATGCAGAGGAACTTTTAAAGTTATGGACCTGTCAGTTTTTCTGTATGATTTCACCCAAATCTGAACACACTGCGAACTAACTTTCACTGCTGTGACTGCCATCTTTGTTGACACTGGCTGGCTCAGTTGTAACAGCAGCTCAGCTGTTTTATGGAGCCAGCAAAAGGAGGTAATAAAATTGTTGGGCTGAGCTGTAGATACATCCAGAGTATAGTGGAGATTCTCAGAATGTATACCCTGGAGATATCGAGGATGAGTGCAACGCTTAAACATGCACAACAAACAAACAACTCAAAACACTTTCATGGGAAAGCAGTAGTGCATACCTCTCAGGGACAGCCTGTCCTCCCAGTTGCAGAGAATCTTGGGGAATTTGGCCTCCACAATGATGGGGACAGACAACAGACACGTGGACTCAGCCTCAAAGCACAAGGACACATTCAGACTGACCAGGAACTTTCTCTCTCCCTTTAAGTCATCAATCTTAAATCTGAAAACCATCAAGCAATGATATACAATAAAAAGACAAAATATACAGTGAACAATCTTGGTTTCATCACTGATTTCAGTTATCTCAGGGTGAGACAGTTTCATGTCACAGGAAAGCCTTATGTAGAGGAGGACTTGGGCGTTTATTGCTTTGAATAGTTTGATGAAATTCAAGAACCAGGTGTATGGTGCTGAAAACCTGAGAATCAGAATCAAGTGGAACCTGTATGTGTAAGGGAGGAAACTCTTGCATCTCCTCAGCAACTGGGCCATTTGTGTGCCCGAAGAGATACCCTATGACATCACATAACAATATGATTTGTTTTCATGTGTATTTAATTTGTTTACAAACAACACAAAATACGAACACTTACTCAATCCGAACCACTCCATTTAGGTTAAATTGTTCCCATTCACCTGAAATGATTATGAACAATCAATAGATGTCCACACAAGTGAGAGAAATTGTCTGGAATAACAAAATGATGAGTAATGATTCTTCTAGATGTTTGTATTCCGTACCCTTACTTCTGTCTATTGGCCTACTAGGCTTCCACAGTATTGGTGCTTAAATAATGTGTAATTGTGTTATTACCACTCAAAACATCACTAATTTTCAATGACCCACCATTATTATTCTCGCTACATTTAGGTCAAATGGAATTGCTTTGCAAATAATCTTTGATATGATATATTGACAGAGGAATGGGAAGCTAAATCCTCATGTCGGTTAGTGTTTATTTCAAAATGCCAAATCTTGCAGCTTCTCCAAGAATTATGGGTTTCTATATTTGACTTTATTATATAATTTCCTGGGAGATTATTGCAAAGAATGAACAAGAATTTCTCACACAATCATAAGGTTAAAGTCTCCACATGCATTGCTTGAAATCTGTTTTACAATCTACCCAACATACATACCCCACTTGTAGTTAAAGAGTGTTGTCCTGAAGACCAGATTCTCTATGCCGACTGTGAGTACATAGTCACATGTGTTCAGTAGTATCTTGGCATTGAAGGACATTCCTAAGCTGGCAGCAGTCACACAACAGTCCAGCCCAGTGCAGTAGTCAGGGACATGGCAGGAGAGGGAGTTGGGCAGACTTGGGAGGGCCAAGTTTCGGGGACATGCTGGCGAAGGTGTAGTATCAGATATACAAGAAAGTTTACCACTTGTCAATGACAAGATGTTATACTTTTGCCCCTTCAAAATGTTCGATTTTATGACTGTACATTTTCACTGTGTGTTTGAGACTCTATTGATAACAATGAGAGTAAAATCATCTGAGAAAAAAATGTTCATAAATCTGTAGAAGCCTTAAAACTGATGGGTGAAAATAGAAAAAGAAATGCAATTAAATTTTTATTCTGGTGACCAGAAATTACAAATAGCCTTATTTACTTTAAACATTAATATCAATAAATTAGTTAAAATACCACAGTAAACATACATAAACAGTTCTTCCCTAAACTCTCTTTCCTTACCTATATTCCATCCATTACTTTCCGCTTTGTATATTCCAACCTGTCTGTTACACATGGGCTCAAGGAGATACTGAGAGATGCCCAGCGCCTCAGCCAGCTGGGACCTCAACAAGGAGGTCAGTGACCCGGTGCTAATATTCTGCTGACTCAGCCAGTTGGAAAGTGAGAAACCTACAGCCACATCAAAGATTATATTTTACACTGAGAGAGTAACAAAATATGTATATATTTTTAATGTAATATATCAAAACAATGTTACTGCTTTCACTATTTTTAATAGACGAGACAAGAAGTTAAGGTAAGGCTTCGCTAGAACCATTGATTGTTTGTTATTAAAGGATTCACTCACTAAGCCTGTAAATAATCAAAACTGGACCAGACAATTTGGTGATCAACAGCATGAATGACGTTCTAAACGACTGTCATATGATGACCAAGTCAGCAAGGTTGACGAACCAATCGTGTCAGTCACCTCTTACAAGCATGGCTTACTGAAGACCAGTTCTAACCTCCAGGGGTTAGAGGTGAGTGAGATAGTGATCAATGCATAATGGATTGGTGAACCTCACCCTCATGTGAGGTGGTGAATGAGGTTTAACATACATGCAGCTGATTGACTGTTAATATCTAAGCACTGACTGTGCAGGGTAACAAGAACCAAATTTTTATATCTTTACACAGACAGAGATTTCAAGTCAGTGGGACCACGTTGGACGTCTTACCTTTAAGTGCTTTAGTTGAGTTCCAGTCACACACTGGGTTAGGGAACCTGGCTTGGCTCAATACAGGTACGGTGATTATGCAAGCTTTGCCTGCCTCGAAACAAGCACTGATGTTAAGACTGACCAGGAACTGTTTCTCCCCTTCCAAGTTGTCAATTATGAAACTGGACAGAAACGAGGGTGTGAGATCAATCTTCGCCACATGTTCCAGTAATATTACAGAACAGACACAAGAAATGGATTACTTGGTACCCACATAGGAATTCAAACCCAGACCTCTTGGTGTGAAGTGTGAAAGCTCTTACCACAAGGCTACACTATAAAGATTAAAGGGGCGGTAGGGTAGTCCTCTGGTACACTTGTTCGCTCGTCATGCTGAAGATCAGGGTGTCCCACATTGTGATATTGCTGGAATATTTCTAACAGTAGCATAACACCACACTCATTCACTCTAGATCTTAACCAGATCTCTAATTTTGAGACATCAACCCAAGTTTGTTGTACATCTCATACACAGTATGACGGCTGCAACCCTTTGCTCTTGTGATGTCAATAACTGATCTTCCCACTTGCAACATGCCAACGGCATGTTAACGTTCCACATTTGACAATCATGGCATTTAAAGTACTGTTAGAACTGTGGTTTAAAAGTAAGCATGTGCAACTGAAGAAAACTTCGATGCGAAGATCACATGCACACGTGTGCAAAACCTGATTTGGCACTAATGTCATTTGCACAACAAATGAATGGGTTTGAGTGGGTTCAGCTAATGTTTTTAGAGAGTTGTAAGATAGGGATCCCATTTTGGATACAAAGATGTTTCAGAGAAAAATTATTCATTATTTTTAAAAATTATATTTTGTGAAGTTTTTTGGTTCAGTACGTGTTTTCTTTCATGGCTAGAAACATTCTACTCACTCAGCCCTGAAGACACCCTTGAGGTTGAAGCTGTCTGGAGTTCCCCAACTGTATTTAAATAACATCCTCTGGAACTCCAGCTTCTCAATACCCAGAGTGAGGCTCATTCTGCACATGTCAAGGTCAACCTTGAAGCTGATGTTTTTGCTGATGAGTGGTACATCGAGACAGCAGTCGATGGCAGTGCAGTGTTCAGGTACACTACACGACAGCGAGTTGGGCAGAGTGGGGAACGTTATGCCCAGAGGACACGCTGAAAGGAGACGTGGAAAACTCAAATATCATTGTGGCATCCTCAAATATCCTGTGATTTCTACATCCATTCTGTTACCATAAATACTAAGGATACTTTCTACACAGGACCTTTAAGTGTTTGAAAGGCATTTAGAAGTGGAAGTTTTAGCATTAAAAGAGACTGTGACAGACGTGAACACTCCACCACTGAGTCTAACAAACCCTAGTAGAAGGTCGTGTCAGGTAACCTTTGAGCGACCTATGACCGTCCAGTCAATAGTGAGACGGTTAAATAGATTTAACCAATCAGACACTACTTGGGGATTGGAGGGAGTAACAAAATATTCCGGTCACTGACACAGATCTCTCCACAAACAAAAATCAGCATGTAACACAGTTCTTTGACCTGCAGTATATACGCTTTGGGGTATCTGTTGACATGGTTACCATTAGCTAATATTTCTTACACTAAATAGTGTAACTGTTCGGAACTGTTCAGGTACAAATCTTTTCGAGATAAAAAGTTCAAAAGGCATGTGCGAATGTCCACGTTCCTGATTTGGTAAGCTGTGTTCTGATTGGTCAATCTCAAAGGTTACCTGACACGACCTTCCATAAGATTTTGTAAGACTCAGTAGTGGAGTGTAATGAAAAGTGCTGGTGTACAATCCGAAACACAGTGTATTTGAATTTTAGAGAGTACAGGTGTTACCTTGTATTTGAGAGTACAGGTGTCTCTTGTGTTTGAGACAGTACATGTGTCTCTTGTGTTTGTGACAGTACAGGTGTCTCTTGTGTTTGTGACAGTACACTTGTCCTTTGTATTTGAGACAGTACAGGTGTCCCTTGTGTTTGTGACAGTACAGGTGTCCCTTGTGTTTGTGACAGTACAGGTGTCCCTTGTGTTTGTGACAGTACAGGTGTCCCTTGTGTTTGTGACAGTACAGGTGTCCCTTGTGTTTGAGACAGTACAGAAGCATGCTGAGAACTGGGACATTCCTTCTGGCTTCAACCATGAGAGGAACTTTGTGGACAGTTATTTTCATGCCATTTGAACTACAGCCAAAACGAAGTGTCCATAAGTCATTATATACAGTAGATCAAACAGTGAACATGTGAGGATCATTGGTGGTTTTGTGGTTATACAGTTACTGCATACTATGATTTCATGGCATGTAGTGAAACGACTCCTCCATCTAAAGAGTTTCATGAATCTGTGTATTACTATAGTGTGGCATACCTGAGGTCCATCCTGTCGGCCCTCGGGTGGCCAAGCTGCACTGGGTGTCCTGGAGATATGAGGCAAGTCCAAGTGTGTCCATCAACTTATCCACCAGTAGGTCACTTAGCCTGTCTGACAACTGTGCTCCTTGTGTTGATATGAACTCCGTCAAGGAGAAATCTATGGTTAATGAAAATATGGGCATTTGTAATGTGTTGATTTCCACATAACAGAGGGGCATACTCAAAATGGTACAATCTGATTATTCTTACCCCGAGTAACCCAAGCTGAGGGGCTAGTCACATGACTTATCCGACCTGGTACCCACTTCCCGCTGGGTGAACACAGGTAATTTTGAACAAAGTCACTTGTGGACACTAGCAATGGGCTTCATACAATGTGCTTACGTAGGGAATCAAACCCAGGTCTTCAGCAAGGTAGGCAAAACGCTTTAACCACTGAGCTAACCTACAACACCTCAGTGCTTTTCTGGGAAGGCTGGACATACTTACCTTTTCACAAACACATATTTATTTAAAATCATCACAATTCAAACGTTAAAGCCTAATGGAACCTGATTCGGAATCCGATCTGAACGTTCTAGGGATACTCCGGTCAATATAATGGATACTACAGAACAAACAATGATGTACCTTTGAGTTGTTTCGTGGCCTCCCAGTCACAGAAAGGTTTAGGCACCAACATATCTACAAAGATGGGTAGCTTGAACTGGCATTCTGCCCCAGCTGTGAGGCACACCTTCAGCTGAAGGTTGACTAGGAACTTCTTCTCTCCAGGCAGATTCTGAATGCTGAACTCAGCCTTGAACAGCCCACCTAAGTCAATCTCCTCAGTTTTTCCTGACAAAAACATTTGTTGCAAGTCAATTAAATGAATAATAAATAGGCATAGTAAATAATAAGGTTGATAAAACACCTGGTTTTCTATTTTTTATAGCATTTAGAAGAACAAGAAGACAGGCGAATACTCAATTAGCGTATTGAGTAGATAGTTATGTTACAATTCCACCATGAACAAACCATTATACGATCCTCTCACTTTATCAGGCAACAAAGGACACTTTTAACATTTCATCACCCTAAATTGAAAACATGCTATTCTAGTCTGCCCCCCTTAATTTAGATTGTGACAATGTCATTTTTCATGTGTTTATGCCTTAGATTCATTGTTGGTAAGTAATAAAACTGTCAACTCAAAAAAGAAGAACATTTGCTCTACCCCATGTACACGGTTTTAGGACAGTTTTGTCCTAAACTATTATAGATAAATCATAAGGAAATTTGTGAGTTATGTTTCAAGCCAACTGGTACCAACAGAACATGTACTGAATATGGCACATACCCCAATCATACTCAAAAAGTGTATGACTGAACTCCAATTTCTCAATCCCGACACTCATGTAGAAGTTACAGGAATCAATGACGAGATGTGCGTTGAAGTTGCGTCTGATCTGTGGCACTTTGGCACAGCATGAGATCCCCGTGCAGAAGTCACTGATGTAGCAGACGACATTTGAGGGTAGAGCAGGGAGGGTCATGTTCTCGGGGCAATCTGGCAGGATGAAGAAATAAAGTCACAACTGCTGTCACACCTATGCATGAGCAAAACTAACTGAAGTATTCATCACTTTTTCTTACTTTACATTTATCAATGTGATGAGGATTACAGTCAGGTTCGAAATGAAATCTTCGAAAAATCAATGGGTCATAAAACAAATTGTTTCATGGGTAATCTAGAAGTTGCCACATCAAAAACAGAGCATACAACTATATGAATGACAACTTCTTGTCTATTGCAGAGAGCATGTAGGTTCTTGCATTGTTTTCAAGTCAAAACTACACCAAAACGTCACTTTGTGCAATAAACAAGAAGTTGTTATCCATAAACATATTTTTCATTAAGGTCACTGAGAAATGAAGACTGATTTCTTGTCTGGACATTTTGTTATCTTTCAATTCAAAGACATTTATGATCGACTATCCTAAGCATGGGTCATTTGTAATGGTCTGCACCAATGGCCATGGTATTGAAGAAGGTACTGCTTGTTTGGCTTGACCTGAGCTACTCAACATATACGTGACTTGGTAGATCAGTTGGCACAAATGACAGGTTGAGTTAACTTCATGAAATAGGAGAGCAGAGAATGTTAAACAGCAATCTTTTCTCGGCTGTTCAGATATGTTGACAATCAGCTGAGACAGGTGCACACCTTTACAGTAATAGACCCTTCCAGTTGTGACTCCATCACACAATGCATTAGTATTCACTTGATAATGTCAGAAGATGCTGTAAAATCCGTCACACAAAAACACAACTCTTCAGTATTTGTAGTCTCAGAGGGCTTGGAAACATTCGAACATAGTTTGTTTTCAAGTCCTCCTATACATACATACCGTTCCTCCAGCCTTCAATGGCTTCATTGTATGGGGTGACGTAGGTCTCACACTGGTCATCCAGAAGGAACTTGTCTATACCGAGCTGCTCTAGCAATACGGCAGACAGTGCTGCAGTTATCTCCCCTCCTCTTTCCTTCAGCCAGTTGTTCAGGGAGAAATCTAAACATAACAGACCAGGAAATAAGTTGATGCAACCAAAAAGCGTGAATACGCAGTCGCAAAGGTTTCATCCATGGCAATGTGTCAATTTACAATTGTCAAAGGGAAAACAATGCTTGCTATCTAGACCAGCACTTGTGAGGCTTAGACAGGGTTTCATCTTTTATAGAAGACACCTTCAGAAAGTAACTTGTCCTGACTAATTTCTCACTTGCCCTGATTTTATGACATAATCAAGATAAATAGCTTGGAACGGTAACTCTACTTTATTATTATTGCGAAATTTATTAGCTACATTTTGAGCAGACATGAAATGAAAGTTTATTTAAAGTTTGAAACCATAAGTGGAAATGATCAAATTCAGAGAAATAAGATACCATTATTTCATTGCCTGAAATGAAAACTAACTTGTCCCGGGCGTCGGGCAATGTGATTTTTGAAGCCCTGCTCTAAGATAGGATGCCTGACAGCAAGGTGCTTGACTTGGATAGGAAACAACCCATCAAGTACCATAACATACTCAAGAGAACAAGAATCTGAGAAAGTGTAATCCCAACTATAACACATATTTGACAAATAAGTAGAGAATATATGTTGTTTAACTTCACACTAAGCATATTTCCAGTTATATCAAGACACCTTGTAAATTATCAAGACTGGATCAGACATTCAAATTGTTCTTCAATCCACTGATATGATGACATGCCATTAGCAACAATGCATTAGAAAACATTTCACATGACCTGAAGAAATAGTACATTATGGTACTTGGAGGCAACTCAAACCCTTAGCTGCATGGTGAAGAGGTGAAATGAGATACAAACACTTTTGAACAAGCATTGTGAGGGGTCTAAGACACCTTGGACAATTTGCTACCCAAAACGTTAAAAGAGCTGAGTTTGAAATGGTTTCATCAAAATCAAAATTACTTCAAGGTAAAAACTTGATCAAAGTCAGAATATGAATACACAAAGTAAACAGTTGAATTTTTATCATTCAAAGTTGCTTCCTGTGAAGGTCCCAGGGTAGAATAGGTCTTCAGCAACCCATGCTTGCCATAAAAGGCGACTATGCTTGTCGTAAGAGGCGACTAACGAGATCGGGTGGTCAGGCTTGCTGACTTGGTTGACACACGTCATCGGTTCCCAATTGTACAGATCGATGCTCAAGCTGTTGATCACTGGATTGTCTGTACCAGACTTGATTCTTTACAGACCGCCGCCATATAGCTGGAATACTGCTGGGTGCAGCGTAAAACTAAACTCATTCACTCACTTAAAGTTGCATAAAATGACATGAAAATTCTTGGTGGCATTTGTCCAAGGTGGCAACTATCCCTGTGGCAAATGTCCTGCTCCCCACTGTTGGAATCATGGGTAAAGAAAGTAGACCAACAAGCTTCAACATAATTCATGAGAAACAGAATTTTTATATTACAAACATTTATCTAATTCAATGTAACATAGCTGTACCTGGTATTTTAAATCCCTGTATCGGAGCACAGCCAGGCATTGGGAGTTGTGATTGGTTAAATATCTTCAGGTCCAGCTCACAATCCCCTCCCTGTAGACACAGACTCACAGACAAGTCCACGATAAACATCTGCTGGGAAAGTATACGTTCAATCTTGAAACTGGAAGAGAAAAAGGTCAGCATCTAACACAATGCGCAAATGCAGCTGAGTACTAATGGCAAGTTATCACGGCAGTGAATGAGTAAAATTGTAACTATGTCAAGTTGTATGCCACTTACAGCAATACTCCGGAACACCTTTAGAATTCAGTGCATATAGAGAAAACAGGTGAGTCAGTATGAGGACTTTATGCGCACTTGATCACCCAGCAAAAGTGTGAACTCTGATGGTATTATTTTCACAGAACTTTAGTAACAAAGTCTCTGAAATTATGTCAAAAGGTATTGACATGTCTGCAAAGTTTTTGGTGCAGGGTTCTCAGGGTTCTGAATTCTAATGAGTTACCTCAACAGTTCCCCACAAACTGATGATTCTTGTTACTATTTCATGCAATGTAGAGACTAGGCTAGAATATCTAAATGCCTTTCTTTTGCAGAGCGTCACTATTGCCTGCAGCCGAACATCAACAACTGAAACCTACAAATTTTACTTCTGATCAATGTTTTTTCTTACAATCACATGCAAATGAATAAAATGAAACACTGGCTTTGTTGAGTACTCACTTCATTCTTAAAACTGGAATTCCATCTATTGTAACCTCAGTTTCTGTCCCTGTATAAAAGCAAACATAGTTTAAATATTCTTTAAATGTAACAATATTTAGATAACAATTCATTCACAAAGACATCAAGCACATAATGATATGACAGAAGCCAATATAGTGCTTAGTTAGTGAATATAATAAACCTTGGCTGGTTTTCATTGAAACACTGTGAATAAAAGCAGAAGACATATACAGATAAAACGTGGTGTATGCATTACAGTGGAAGCTGTCTAAACCGGCACTCATCGGGACTGAAGAAATAATCCAGTTTAGACAACGTGCCACATTTTAGAGCTGATGATAAATGTATATGCCACGGAGGGGACTGACATTTTATACTGGTGTTCACAACTTGCCGGATTGGACAGATGCTGGTTTTGACAGCTTCCACTGTATCAGTTGAAAGTAAAAATCTGAAAATGATAACTCTATGATATAATATATAATGTCACACCAAATGTGCATTAATACTTACCCCATTTGTAATCGAGTATATTAAATCTAAAGCTGTACTTCTCGATGGACCCCTCTATGTAGAAGTTGCACAGGTCTATGGTGAAGGCGGTGTGGAGAGAAAGGTCGAGGATGTTGCTGTACATGCAGCAGTCAATGCTCAGACATTTGTCATTGATGTAGCAGTTGGCAGGTATGGTCAGCTTTGGTAGGCTGAACGCGCTGTTGATTAGCGGACAGTCTGAGAGACAAAACAAACATTTCACATAACTGACTTTGTTCTGTTCTATTACACTCAAACATGGAGGTACTTTGACAACCCGTCCAGTGTCCACTTATCTGCTGACATTATTTCATTAATCAACAAGAACCATCACTTCAAACAACAAGTAACAATAAGAGTAATATCTGAGTGTCAATATCTCTATCTGAATATTGTTAACCATTTGTGTCGCCCTTCCTCAACATCTTTTCTAAATATTATCAGACTATTTATGAACAGAGTTATCCATTAGATCTAAAACTTCTTGGCTATTTCAACTGAACTGCTTTATGCGCCAACACGTTACACATTTACCGTTGGTAGAACATCATGTGCCAAGATTGAGCACCATTCCTCATACAGAAATTGAGACAGATTAATGTATATCTAATAAATTCGAATGTACCTTTCCTATGACATGTCTGTCAAGAATTAGTAAAACTTAAATTAGATGCCAAAACATATAGTCTGAATGTCTAAACAAATAAAATGGTATGCCAAGAGGGGACCCTTGGGTCTTTGACCAACATCATCATGCACATTTGGAAAGAGAAAATGATGTTGCCTACCATTCTTCCAGTTATCAGCGTCTGCAGGCTGGTACATGAGACTGGATCTGTCACAGGGAGGGTTCAGCATCTTGTCTTTGATCCCCAGCTGTTCCAGAAGGAGGTTGACTGCGGCCTTGGCCAGACCTTGGCCTAAATCTTGACCTTTCGCTTTGGCCCAGTCAGAGAGACTAAAATCTACAGTGAAATGAAGTCATATAGTAGACTTATGCTTGGTATACTGGAATCGGTTAAAATTACATGGCGAGGGCAGTAGAGACTACATTTGATTGCAGAATTTGCATGTGTAACCAATAAGTGATAATCAACAGATATTTTCCTATCTTTTTATGCTTTTAAGAGAAGCCAGCATGCTAACTACTACACCTCTGTCCTCCATCTCAGTGCCCTGTCAACTAAGTTTCTTTTGGCAAAATGAAAAGATTTGGTTGGTTGCTTGCTTGCTTTACACCACACAAGACAATATTACAGCAATACGTTGGCAGTCTGTAAATATTCAAGTCTGGACCAGACAATCCAGTGATCAACAGCATGAGCATTAATCAACACAATTGGGACACAACGGCATGTGTCAACCAAGTCAGCAAGCCTGACCGCTTAATCCCTTTAGTCACCTCTTACAATAAGCATGGGTTAATAAAGATCCTTATGCATCCAACCCGTAAATGTAGTTAATTACACGTATATCAGCTAAAATATATTGTAGGAATCAGGAATGAATACAAGTTTGTTTTGTCCATCATTTTGATATAAGTATGTCTGCTATACACATTGCTAACACAAAAAAAATCCAGAAAACAAAGTGTACAGAAATTCTTTGTGCTTTCTTATAATTAGGTGCTCCAGTCAGTCTCATCTTTGAATATGGTCACAAATTAAAACTATCTAAAGATCAGTAGTCATGTCCTCTTTGTGTTATTCCTATGAAAGAAAGGAGTTCCATTTCACCTCTGAACATTCATTTTACAATGATTTCAGAAAACATCTCATCACAAAATATTTCTGTGATGAACTTGGCAGCAACGACAAACAGCTGTTTTCTTGAACAGTGTATTCCATCATTAACTCCAAATTAAGTACAGTCCGCAGCCATGTGGTCTACAAGCAGGCCGCTACATTCATCCACACCCGGCGTGTCCATGTGCGCACTCGTTCATATGAACTACCACCACTGTCTGGATAACAGGAAACTGATCTTGACTTATCAACACGCTACAATTTCTATGAATTCCAATCTGTTGATGAGTTTAAACAGCCGCTGTTATGTTGTAATGATATAACAGCTAATCTTGTGTAGTACACATTTCTTGCATTTACACTGCAGATTAAAACTCTCCTGTGGAAGATATAGCAGTGAAATATTTTTTACAGCGATATTACACTAGTGTATGACATCAAAATGGTTCAAAGTTGTGATGCCACAATGCCAATGTCGCTGACGCAATTTTACTAGACCTTGCTTCACTCACAGAAAGCTGAGAGTTCTCACTCTGGGCAATTTTGCTGCAGTTTCTGTCAATTTATGATGGCGAGTAATAAACAGATTACTAAAATGGATTCCATGAAATACCATTTTTATTAAACTTGTTACAGATTTAGTATCAAACTCGCTTTCGCTCATTTAATACCAAATCATTAACTCGTTTAATAAAAATGCTATTACACGGCAGATCGTTTAGTATCCTCTATATAAGTTACTATCACAATGATCACTTTGCATACTGAAGTTTACCAGTGACAGCCACTGGCTTAATTGTCAATTGTAATCTGTATCTCTGATTTTACAGGTATTCCCTATGTCTCTGCAATATTCTGGTACAATGTATTCTGTGTAAAAGGCCTGTGGCCTTGAGCAGCACCAGCACAACTTTGTTTCCTCTCATTCAGGTGTGTCATGAACATATGATATCATATTGAAAATTGAAGGTACTACAAAAGTCAGTGAAAGGTGTACCTTCTGCCTTGTTAAAAATCAGTACTCACTTTTCAGGTTCACCTTTGTGTTAAGGTCACATATGATCTGTGGAACTTCAGTTTTATTCATAACCGGAAGATCTACCATACACTTGTCATTTTCAAAGCAAACTTGAACCTTCAAATCCAGGATGAACATCTTATCTTGTCAACACAGACATGATTGTCTATCTTCAAATTACCTACAGATACACACAAGCAGGCATATTTTCCACCACTAACATGATGTGAGTAGCTCCAAAGTCTGTTCATGTCTCTGCGTCAACAAAAACATATTGAATTCACAGTACAAAATTGAAACATGTAACAAATTTATTTATTTATTTATTTATTTATTTATTTATTTATTTATTTATTTGGGGGGAGAGGGATAAATTTAATAATAATATAAATAATTACTGCACTCACTCAATAATAAATACATCTGCAAGCGTAACTCCTGTTGAGACTCCTGAAAATATTAGGAAACATCATTTTATTATCTGCATAAGACCTGTCTTGTCATTGTTCTGTAAGACAAAAGAAATATCTGACAGATGTAAGAGGTAATTAAAATAAAAATACATTGGACCAGACCAATTTTATTTCTTGTTTTATGTATTTCTGTCCTCTGATAACCTAAAGGCTGGCAAGAAAATAAATATATTAAATTTCCAATCAGAGTAATATTCTTTCTAAATGCTCAAAGTATTTTACTTTTAAGAAGTGAATATCAGTAAAAAAATATTTACATTTTTTTGCTGATAAAAACATTAGGATTTTATTATTTGATCGGTGAAAATTCTTTCTAATTTTATTTCTTATTCTTGAAAAAATATGTCCGGCTGATCCGTAAGAGAAGAAATAAAATTGGTCTGGCCTTGGAAAGGATTTTAAGGTAGAATAGAAGGGTCATCCTGTAATGGTACAGGCAAACAGATATTTTGGGGAACAGTTACTTTTAAGAAAAGTACATTCAGCATTCACAGATCTTTAAGGAACATCTGGTGTCATTTGTAAGTTTCAGTCATCTATTCATACAATTTCCACAATAATTTTGCATTTTATATCAATTGGTATTTATTTCAGTAAATAATTATTACTGATTTTTCTCTGGTGCTGAAGTAGGACATTTGTATGTTTTAACCAATGTTTATTTGAGTACATTCATGATGTACTGATATGTACCTGTGTTAAGGTTGACATTATCGCCCAGCATGTTGTAGGTGAAGTTTTTATTCTCAACAGCCGCAAAGATGAAGTAGTCACACATGTCAACATTAAGGACGGCATTGAATGACATTTTAAGAAAAGGGACATCAAAACAGCAGTCGATTTTGGTGCACGAGGCTGCGAGATGACAGTGCAGT
The DNA here is from genome assembly GCF_037392515.1 of Haliotis asinina. NCBI lineage: Eukaryota > Metazoa > Mollusca > Gastropoda > Lepetellida > Haliotidae > Haliotis > Haliotis asinina. Next base: position 11,452,131 of record NC_090295.1, on the reverse strand, counting down.
CCTTGAGGCAGTTTCGGAAGCTTCCTGATGCTCTTCGTACATTCTGGAATCACAAAGACAAAGCTGGGAATGTGCAAGGGAGCTGTACCAATGTGAGCAATATTCAAGTTTCATGCTGTATTCATGTACAGTATATAGTGTTTTCATGACTGATGCTACGCATGATGACAAGCAGACGTCACTCTAATGAAGTGGCAAGGTAACTGCTTAAGGACTCCTACTCGTAAGACTGAGTGAATGAAATTCAAGAAACATGTCATTGCCACCAAAATCTTTGAACTACTGAAGAACTGATCTGGCAACACAACTCACCATTCGTCCATCTACCCGCACTGGGGATTTACAGTTCCTAATGCAGATTAAACTTTCGCCAACTCCTCACAGGAGCTGTACATTTTTCTCTTTGTAATCACCAACAGAACTTACTCTTCCATCTGAACTATGGATTTATGGTTCTCTTTTTAATCAAACCCTTCACCAACACAACTTACCCTTCTGATTTTTAGTTCTCCTTGTAAACAAATCCCTCGTCAACACAAATTACCCTTCCATCCATGATTTATGGTTCTCTCTGGAATCAAACCTCTCACCAACAAAAAATACCCATCTATCCAAACTATGGATGCATAGTTCTCTTTGTAATGAAACCCCTCACCAACACAACTTACCCTTCCATCCAAGTGAGTGAGTGAGTTAATATTTAACGTCACATCGGCAATATCTCAGCCATGTTGTGACGAGAACATTTAACAAAGAAAAGGAGTATATGTACATTGTAAAATCTGTCGGCGAAGGACAGTAAAACAACTGGAATATCACAATTTAAATTAAAACTAGTGTGGAAAGTTAAAACTAATATCACTATTCGGACAATACAACATAAAATCAGGCTATAGATCGCCAACAACTGAAGGTAGATCACCATATTAGGGACCATGGGGACTTACAGTACCTTTGCTACCTGCATGGACCCTAGCTGGATTTACATCATTCCCTCAGCTGTTAGCAATTTAGTCACATCTAGCCAAAAATTAAAAATACACATATACTTCAATTAAAAACAGTGGAAGTCTAAACGTACATGAAATGTTTTGGGACTTACATACCCTCTCAGCAGGACAATAATTTTACGGTACTTCAACCCCCTTTGAGGGTACAGTCACTAACAATTCAAGTTACTGATCTTAACTACTACGAATTAAAATGCAGCTATCTACAGGACATAATAATCAAAATTCAATGATGAAATCAATTTCTTTTAAAACTCCAAGAATTATATATGAGAACCTACGGTGTTAAAAAGGCCCTTCCATCCAAACTATGAATTTATGCACGTATTTGGTTTTCTTTGTATTGATCCGAACCCCAACACAAACTACCCTTCCATCCAAACTATGGATCTATGTTTTCTTTGTGATAAAACCGATCCCCAACACAACTTACCATTCCTCCATCCATCTACACCAGGGGTGTATGGCTTTCTCTGGACATCACATCTCTCCTCCTTCAAGTACTCAGCGATGCCAAATTTGTCCAGAAGCAGTCTTGCAGCAGACTGAGATAGAGCCTGGGCAGCATCCAGACCCAGTTCCTTTGTCCACTCCGACAGAGAGAAATCTGTAAGCAATTGAAATGAGGTTATGGCTCTTCTGTGAAAAGATACAGAGACACCCAAAAATCTGAGAAACTTTTGTGGCATCCTCATTTAAACTATAGTGTGTGTGTGTGTGATTCCAGCAAGTCAGAATTTGTGCAAGGCCAATGAAACATGAATAACCTGTCATGAAATTGATATACTTTAAAACAAACTAAAATATAACAACAAAAAACAATTAAAGCGGAAGAAGGAAATGCATATTGAATTAAAAGAATATTGAGATAAAATTGAGAAAATAATAACACAAAATGGGCTGCATCACAAGCAGCCTAGAACCAATCTATAAATGCAATTTGTTTGACATCAGACATACACCTATTTGTCAGCAGAAGTCTTCTTCTAGGGATCCATGCCTGACTGAAGGAGTCCTTGAATAAACTCCACGAGGACAAACGACAATTAGTCAAACAGGTTTGATCACCCTAAATGTAACCACTTAATGACCGAGACTCACTCTGCCTTGAGAACTCCTCGAGACCCGTGACACGTTTAGTCAACCATGATCAGCTGATGGAGGTAAACAGTGTGATGTGGCGCCTGATTGGTGCTTGCCACTTCCGGGTCAGGGAATGCCTGCGGGTGCAGGTTACTGTGAGAGTGATTACTCCAGCTGCGTGTCTAGACTAGAAGGAGCCGAGTGGATGAACGCTCTAAGTGGGGAAAAAGAGAATTATATTGTAAACTGTTGGTCTGTGTAGAGAAAATAAAGTGGAATTATGCACCAGTGGTGGTTGAAGAGCTGGCTACAGGCAAAGTGTATTTAAGAAGCGTGAAGGTGGTGGGCGCCTGTGGAGCGCCTGTGGCTGAGTGGAGGCGATAGTACTACGTGCCCATATATGGGAGATGAATGAAGTGTGGCTGGAAATGAGGGTGAGGGTTGGGTTGGGTTGGGTTGGGTTGGGTGTGTGTGTGTGTTAGTTTGGTTGTTTTGGTACCCCGTGGTAGGTTTTGTTGGGCGTTATTTGGTTTGTATGTGTTGGTTGCTGGTTGCGAAGAAGTTGAAGAAGATGGTCCTGGCGCAAGGTACGGGGTTTGTTGAAGGTGCAGACGAAGGCGATTGGTGGATTGTCGGTGTTTACAGTGTTATTAATAGCGTAGGCGGCGTGGAGATAGTGCAAGGGTGTCCGAAAGTGCCTTCAAGAAACCCTCAAAGGGTACGGATTGCAATGTCTTCCGGCATCGATGTCGATGGTTCCAGTCGGGGATGCCGATTTGGCGCGCTGGGCAAGAATTCCGACCACGACTTCGGACTGTGGAATTTTCGGACCCTAAGATGATTCAGGAAAGCGCAGTCACACGATGGAATTGGTGGTAAACACGACAGCTTCCGGGTCAGAGTTCTTTAAATATGCATCCGATCCCAAAATTAATGAAAATATTTTTTCGTTCTTGTTGTGATTGCGACAATAACATTCACGATGACGTAATCCGTATTTTTCATCAACCACAATCAAGGAACATTCATGAGAGTAAATGGAACTTTAAACACACGCGGGTCATTAAGTCAGCGTAATTAAGAAATGCCAGTGTATACTTTAATAAAATTAGACAAACTACTGTAATATGAGTGGTGTTTTTGATAAAATGTGAATGTGACCGTGTGTAAGTAGTCGAACAGACCTGCTTGGCTGCTCAACCTGACGGTAAATGTTCGACCCCTGATTGGCAGAACGCGAAAGCATCTCAAACCTTCGTTAAGCTGGAAGGACCTGAAAAACATACATGGCGTCTTTTGCTTTGCATGTTGGGGCAGGTGTTAGTTTGAGGACGAAGTATGCCTGCAAACTGTCGCTGAGTCCAAGAATATACGACCCATGTGCATATATTGTATATTTACGTCAGACATGGCCAGTTCTTGTTCCTATTATTTAATTATGTCCTCTTGCATAGATCCATGTTCAACCTATGGTCTCATGGCGCACATTCTTGGCTCTAATGGCGCACATTCTTGGCTCTAATGGTGGACATTCTTGGCTCTAATGGTGCACATTCTTGGCTCTAATGGCGCACATTCTTGGCTCTAATGGCGTACATTCTTGGCTCTAATGGTGCACATTCTTGGCTCTAATGGCGCACATTCTTGGCTCTAATGTGGCACATTCTTGGCTCTAATGGTGCACATTCTTGGCTCTAATGGCGTACATTCTTGCCTCTAATGGTGCACATTCTTGGCTCTAATGGTGCACATTCTTGGCTCTAATGGTGTACATTGTTGGACATGCTACACACAGTGTCACAGGCATTGATACTTCACCTGTTATGTTTTATTTCTTTAGTTGTATTTCATGGAGTCGGAAAAGTTAACTTTTTTAACTAATTCCAGCGCTTGAGTGTCAGCATTAACTGTATGCGATAAACAAGATGTTTCTTTTCTCGTTTTTTTTCGTAAGCTGAAATAACATTTTCTTTCCATCTGCCCTTTCAGATGCTTAGTGAAGTTAAAACATTGTTGCTGGCCTTCCTACACTGTATTAATGGAGGGGCGGAATAAACACTCATATATCATGACGGGAAAGGCAGTGCGGCTGTTTGACCACAGTAATGTTACATAATGTTGTACAATGTGCGATAAGTTGGGATATGTTATACATGATATTATAGCCATTTGAGCTTCATTAATGAACTGAAATTGTCTTCATATTTTACGTGAGCTCGCACTATCTTTCCTGATAAAGGTCTAATAAAGAAGGTGTGAAAACAACATTGAAGAAAACAATGTTGAAGGCAGAATAGACTCAGGAACTTTGGAACTTTCTGGTACCAGGAAATAATACACTGACTCCAGTCCCACCCACCCACCCACCCACCTACCCCGGCGTGGCGTGGCGTGGCGTGGCGTGGCGTGGCGTGGCGTGGCGTGGCGTGGCGTGGCGTGGCGTGGCGTGGCGTGGCGTGGCGTGGCGTGGCGTAAATACATAACACTTATTCAGGCACACAGATTTATCAACGCAAGCCACATTATTGGACTGTTAAAACGTAGCATTTACACACTGCCGTTATAGCCATACATACAATATATCGAAATAGTAATGTTGGGTGGTGATGGCGAGATAGACATTGACAAGTTAAAAGTTGTTTCTTACACGGACTGCTACATACACATATCTACCAAGAGACCGTTGAGTATTTATATTTTCTGATGAAAATAACGTGTTTGTTCGGCAGGTTCGAACCTGGTTGATTGTATCTTGCATTACATTGCCTCCTCGAGGTTAACAGAGGCAGTGCTAACTAACTGAAGCGGCCTACAAATATCTAAAAACCAGCCGTTAACGGAAACTCACGCCGACGACGCGCCTTCAAGTCTGATATAAGTAAGTGATAATTTCCACGAGTGTACTTTTGCGTAAACTATACTCACCACCGTGTTTATATCAAGGTATAGCAGTATTTTCTCTGTGGTTTAATATGTCTGTAAAGTAATGGTTTCGAACCCAGGACGTTCAGGATGGGGCGCATGCAAGTCAGTCAACTTCACAAAGAGTGCACAGTATTCATAGTCTTATTTCTCTGCCCCCGGGGATCTCTGATCGCCTGATATCGCCCAACCCTCACAAACTAGCTGTATTCTGACATGGGCAATGCAACATGATGTCCTATGCTGCATAAATGTTATACATGTAGTACATATATATTGATTATTAGGTTTGTTTAATTCAAGCTTTCGGGAATCATTCAATCATTGAGTGATTTCATATGAACTTATATGTATCTATATCTACCCCAATTCCAATAAAGAAATTAACTGTTCATAGAACTTGGTTTTTTTTCACATAAAATGAAAAATAGGACACTGTAGTGCTCTAAATGCATTAGTGTCTCTCCTTTTTTCTCCCGCTCCCATCACCAATTCAATCCTATCCTATCCTATCCTATCCTATCCTATCCTATCCTACCCTATCCTCCTATCCTATCCTTCCTATATTGATCCCTTCTAATTCCTGTTTTGTTTCACAGACGAAGCAGTAATACTAGCAAACAACCAGTCACGGGGAATCATATTCACGCACAGAGGCGTGTGCACCCTCTGCCGGATGCTGAAAGACCATTCACGGTTAAAATTGGAGTAAATAATGAATCTTACGCATAAGCATGTACAACGTAGACGTCAGTACTTATTACTTGGCACATTACATAACAGACATGTGGGCATTTTTGGAGGGCGAGGGAATTTATCATGGCATTACTTATTTGAAGATGGTGAGTGATGATAAGAACGGAATTGTTGTAGTTTAAACACTATTTACGGTCCATCAGGGCGATGCAAACACCATTACAAACAACTAACAAACATTTGGCCTTTTGGGGCACTTTGAGTGCCGACTAACATCGATTTGTACTGTCATAATAACATTGTCGCTCGCCTCTAACACATGACCTGCGAGGTAGGACGGCCATCAGTGGACACGGAAAGGACACCTCCCTCATCATGATCGTGCGGTTACTGGATCTGGCACGTGGATGAGGTCACGGTGGGACGATTCCAGCATTATAACGGCATTTCTTGATGGAAAACGAGGCAGTCTTACTTTTTGGAGTGAGTGTTTCTCTTTTAAAAACTGATTATTTATGGAGTATGGACAATGTAACGTATTCCTGGATAAAATATTGGGTTTTTATTGGGGAACGCCCTCACACTACCTGGAATGGTTATTCTATAATAATAACAAAATGTCCGAAATACGACAGTGCCGACACAGATTGACCCAAAAAAAAGATATAAACGTGCAATTCAACTTATACACATGCACAAAAGTTAAGAGCCACCCACTATTTTTGTGATCTGCTACTTGGGATACTCAGTGGTAACTATCATAACGAGATCTATGACTGTCATTGACATCATTGGTTTGATTATGTTTGGCAACTAAACGGGTGATGACGCTGTGATGACGACCCATATGCCTTGCAATGGCCCTGCATGACATGCCAGCATTTTTTATGCCTATCACCTATCACCTGCCATCCCTCAGCGGTAGTTAACTTTCTCCTCACAAAGACTGATTTCCTAACTCTAAAGTGATAGGAAAATCTCACAACAGACCGGTGAAACCAAGTGTGTGAAACTTGATTTTCAAGACTGATTTTCAAGATTCAGCAGAACGTTTTCCTCGTTATATCTTGACAATCTTAGGTTCCAGAATGGTTAATTCAGTCATAAACATTTATAGTTTATACTTCGGATCTTCTTCCGTGGTAAAATAAATACACTATAAAAAATGTTGCGCTTAACTTTTGTGCATGTGTATAAATTTACTGTTGCTGAAAAAAAGACACTTCAGACATTCTCTAGCAGCAAAAAATGAAACGATGACGAAACATGATACATGTTTACTACTGTGACATCACTGCTGCATAAGGGCGCTCCTATATGGAGTATATTGTGGTGCTGCTCTGGGTACACAGTATGAAGTATGTCTACACTGACATACAAGTCCTTACATTTCATTAGCTTGGTTCACTGTTCCTGGAACGACATATGGGGAAAAATCGGAACGACAACATTTTTTAAACCAGCAAAGGTAAAGAATGTTTTAGCAATAACATTAATCAAATGTTTTCTGAATGGATAAAACGGTCACAACGTATTTCGCTCTGGCCTAAAAGCTGAATATACGATTCATTATATAAAAATAACCCCTGTATACCGTAAGAATTACATTATATCAAAACATTGACAGCAGAATTATTCATATCTATATATTAAAAAACGGCACAAGGTGCGTGAAGATGCCCCGCCCGCCGCGCCGTACCGTACAGGACTCAATGGATAAACGTCTTTCTTTCTTTTCTACAGCTGACACGCTGCGAGGTTGGTCGCCGGGCCTGACGTCATAGCTAGCGTCGTGACGTCATATAGCTGGCGGTGCTGACGACATAGCCTCTGTACTCTAAACCCACCACTGTACATACTTGTACCCAGTTGTTATGGCAAGGTACTGACGTGCCACTGAAGGTCTGCAAGGACTGAAAACGGCAATGTGGGCGAGATAACGATAATTTCAGACACTTACTGCACTCGACACTACCAATTCAGTTGTGTTCACAATCCCACTGAAATACTACTGAATGATTGTTTGAGCAGCACAGGCATTGTTGTATGCACAAGTGCCACTGACACATACGCTAGATATTATCCAAGCCGGAACAGTACCTGGTACGTAATGGAGTCAAAAGTGTTTAATCCCTGTAGTTCCGATTCCCCTGATGACGAGTGCATTTGAATACATGTATTACACTTTGCAGGTGTTTGCATAGCGTCAGTGTGGTACAACAGTTCGATTTGGAAACTGAATAAAACATTCTATGTTCAGCAAAGGGTCGCCTCTAGGATCACCCAGATAGCAGGGCGTGTCCAGCTGATCTTCCATGGCCCACAGGAAAGCAACTGCACCCAAGCGGATAGAATTTGTAACTATCGTGTTATTGCTGGTAACACAGTACTCCACAAAGAGCAAAAGCTTGTACAGAATTAAGAATCTATTTTATTCTTTTCATCTTTAAATACACACATGGATGCGACTGTTCAAATCAAGTAAAGATATACAGAATTGACAAGCATTATCCGAGCTGTGTCAGTATTTTCTCTTTCGTCAGGATCTCTCTCTGAAATCAAACAAAATCAAATTTAAAATTATACAATTTTTTAATCTGCCTGTTACATACTGTTAAAACTGTAGGTTACAACAAACCTGTATTCTATTCTGAACATCTGTATTGTTTCTGTATTTCTTGTAAAGATATGAGTTATGTTTGCTAAATAAATGTTGTCATGCTCCAGAACTGGATTTCACCGGCAGTAACACTTCTTGTGTGCGAAAATAACTATGTAACAATGTTGCGTTACTTAATGGAACACTGTTAAAACAAAGAAGTTGGTGCTAGACGTACTGTGCACTGTTGACTTGCCGAGTAGTGTGTATCGTCACCGACAGACGGATGACGTCGTGTGATCTGGGCATATTTGAGATGATGAGACAGATAATTAATACAATTATCCTAACATATGCAAGATGGAAGGATTGTAACATCGTTTACGTCTTTGGCTGTTTCTTGGTGTCGGTAAGAAGACAGTAAATCTTGCAGTTAGGGGTGAAATGGGGTGGCTCTCCTGTATTTCAAGACAATAAATAGAAATTACCCGTTTTTGGAGAAAATTAAATACATGTACAGCTGAACCATAAGACTGACTAGTTGCATTCAAACTTGGTCCTTGAGGTTAAGGAAATCCCCTAGGATAACATGGTCTTAAATTTCTTCAGACAAATTAATTTCTGATGATGTTCCAGTTACTAGAATATTCAAAAATACTCTGGGAGTTTCTCCTTATGTTCGTTCAGTCTCTGACCGCTCTCAGCGAAGGGAGATGTGTCTCCCTCCTTTTTTGGACGTAGAAGTTGGTGGACTTTCCCGTCGCAAAACTGCATTAAAGCAACGTATATCTAAACACTGCAATTACTCTGAAGCTGAAGATGACACATTTTCTAACCTCATGTCCATTTTATTTAGACATCCGATCTACGTTATGCTATTTACTCACAATTCTTTATTCTGCCCTCCACAGATGAAATCAGTCTTAGGAAGTATCCCCAACTCTCCACACCACTTGTCGCTACAGTGAGCGCTATGTTTAGGCGCAGAAAAAAAACCTTATAATGTAACAATTTTAAGAAAGATTCGTGAGAATTTATACTTATACCTTTCTTGTGTGATAAAATTTGAATTATATTTTAGCGCTTTAGCTCTCAAATAGTTTTTATTGTAACTAAGTGTCTGGTAGGCCATTTCTGGCTGGACAACGTATTATGAATATGTGCAATTTGTCTTCTTCTTGAAAACGTGTATTGTGCCATGCGTATGCTTCTGTGTTGTGCATTACTACCCGCAAAACAAACTTTAAACACATATATAATGGTAACTCCCATCGCATACAGCAGGTCGCATGGATTGTCGGGTCTGGCACTGAATACCAACCATAGTTTACACTCACTCACTCACTCACTCACTCATTTCACCGGGGCTACCGTCGTTGAATCCGACACAACAAATGCACAAACAAACCATCACCGTGAAACATTGATAAATTCATTTGTTGTTGACAGAGTGTAACTATAAATTCTGAAACGTCAACCAATTTCCCTTCGACTCATAAACGGTCACGTGACTTGGTAAATAATATTTTATGTGTGCCTGAATGAATCAAGTATGTGTTGTTGATGTATTCAGGGTATTTCTGTGGAAATATGGACACTTAAACATAATATACTATAATAATTATGACATAGAGGCTTGATGTTGGTATGGAAAAGAACCACACAACTGTTTCAGACCAAAGCCATTCGCAGCAATTATTTGTAAACAAGTCAGTCGGTCTCCGGAAGTCAACAATAACTGGGGGCAAGTACACAGCCCAGTGTCAGGGCACAGCCGTGACGTCAGTGTAGTCAGTTATGACTTTTCTTGTGTAAACAGCAACTGGGTGCCGAGACGGGGACAGAGTCATGACGTCATCATTGACAGATATGACGTCACGCCTCGAACACAACAGTTCTGGCGGCAGACTGGTCAGCTGAGAGACTGTTGTCACCTCCGAGAGAGATAACAGTGGGCTTAGTGTGTCATGTCTGGGAACTCTTTGACTGTGCCAAGATGAACACCATGAAACATACAATCAGAGTGACACAAAAGCAAATAACAATTGAAGAATGAAGGTGCAACAATTGAAAATTTCTAAAAATACAAGCAACCACTGTTATTGGCAATTTCATAATTATATGGTGCAGTTTATTTTACAATCTAATCAATCAAAGGGAACACAGGTACGCATCCACACACGCCACGTGATCAAAGAAGGTACAGCTTTTCCGGAGATCTTTCATTGGCTGAACATTATTTACAATTTGACAATCTAAGTCTATTGATGTAACTTGATGTGTGAAATGAAAGGCTTAGCATGAAATCGGTCTTAAATTTCAGAGTAGCCATGTAACCATAAAAATCTCACGAAGAAATTCCAAGCCTTATTTGACAATTAAGGAACCTAGTGTTTAGTGGAAACGTCTATTACTTGCAAAGCTGACAGTTTGACATATGTCTACATACTCGGATATTCCCAAGCAGCTTGTTTTACGGTTGTACCAGTTACTGTAGTGATCTGAGCAGCTTCGGACAGAGTCAAAAAGGAACATTCGTGACACTGCATGTTTACATTTTGCCACAATCTATTCTATCGTTGTTTGGACATACACATATGATACGACATGTTGGAAATATCGGCGCTGTTACTACTGAACGTACAGGCTGTCGGTACTGGATGTACTGTCTGTACAGTCTGTTTATACTTGGTGTCAGTAGTGGGTGTACAGTGTACAGTCTGTTAGAACTGGATGTACAGTCTTAGTACTTAGTGTAGACTTTGCGAGTACCGGAAGTAGAATTTTCTCAGGACCGGAAGTAGAATGTCAGCACCGGAAGTAGAATTTTCTCAGGACCGGAAGTAGAACTTTCTCAGGACCGGAAGTAGAATGACAGCACCGGAAGTAGAATTTTCTCAGGAACGGAAGTAGAATGTCAGCACCGGAAGTAGAATGACAGCACCGGAAGTAGAAGTTTCTCATGACCGGAAGTAGAATGTCAGCACCGGAAGTACAATTTTGTCGGCACCGGAAGTAGAATGTCAGAACCGGAAGTAGAATTTTCTCAGGAACGGAAGTAGAATGTCAGCACCGGAAGTAGAATGACAGCACCGGAAGTAGACGTTTCTCATGACCGGAAGTAGAATGTCAGCGCCGGAGGAAGAATTTGTCATAGACTGGAAGTAGAATTTTGTCATGACCGAAAGTACAATTTTCTCAGAACCGGAAGCTGAATTTTATGTCGACTGGAAGTATATTTTGAGAGGACCGGAAGTAGAAATTGTCAGTACTAAAAGTAGAATTTTTGAGCACTGGAAGTACCGTTTGTCCTCACCACCAGTTTATCCCTATTAAACTTCCACCCTGCACTGCACGCCAGGGGGTGGCTGGTGTTCAACACTGACCAGAGTACCCTACCTCCCTTTAAGACTGACAGTGTACTGTACAGAGGTGGCTGGTGTCCAACACTGACCAGTGCATCTACCTCCGTTTAATTAAGACTGACAGTGTACAGTACAGGGGTGGCAGGTGTACAACACTGACCACTGTACCCCACATCCCATCCCACTCAGTTTCTTCAGTATTTTATTCAACAATTATAATCAAAATAGTATGTGAGTGGGTGAGTGAGTTTTCTGGTCATATTGGCAGTATTTCCACTATGTAGTGATTAAAACAAGCTATATATTCATGACACTTAAAACAAGAATATTTAGACCAAGTGACAAACTACATTAAAAACAAGGAAATTATAAAATATGGACAATACTAGATATAAAACAAGCAACAGGTTATCAACAACTGAAGGTACATCACCAATACATTTCACTATTTTTGCACTAAAACTTATCCCTTGTGATGGAAAAATCAGTAGTCAAGCAGGACAGGCTTGACCGTGATTCTTTCATCACAAGGGATACAGAATGGAGGCACCTCAACTTTCAACAGGAACCATGAGTATATCTGACATGAGAAAAACAGCTGTTGCATAATGACTTCTTCAAAGCTGGACTGAAAACCAAAGTTGATATATTCACAAGCTGGTTTAATTTCAATTGATGGACCACTTCATCTGCATTAATGGTAAGGTCTGATGATTGGTTTGTTGTGAGTGTAGGGAAGTAGAAGTGGTGTCACAGATCTATTGGGTGCTGCTTTAGCTCCAGCATCAACCTGCGTTACCAGAAATTCAAACATGGCAGGGAAATAAACCAAAACAAATGTTGTTTTAGCTAGTAGCAACAACATTAAATAACTCAATAATTTCATATAAAAGTAGATGTTAAGAAGATATATTTTTAATAGCCACAAAGACATGAGAGACCGAAAATATGACTAACTGAGTATATTTATGCGGTTACTTATGTTTCAGAGCTGTTAATGTGACACTTATCTCTGCTGCTGCTGAAAACCACTGGGACAAAATGTTTTTCTTTCCTGCCTGTCCTTATGGCTGACAGTTCTTTCAATGCCAGTAAGTAAATGTATTTTTCTTTCAGAAAAATATCATTCAGAAGTTCTACTTTTCATCTCGATCAGCAGCAACTTGTTAGTTGTCCCATTTTTTGTTTAATGGAAATTAGCCAAGATGTAGGGCCAACACACTCTTTCTATTTTTATCAAATTTCCACCCTTAACATAGTACCATAAACCTAACATTCTGAATGAGGTATCCCAAACGCACCATAGGACTATAACATTAAGACTCTGAAAGGGGTGTCCCACCCATACCATGGCACCCTAACCCTAAGACTCTGAAAGGGGTGTTCCACCCTTAACATAACACCCTAAACCTAAGACTCTGAAAGGGGTGTCCCACCCATACCAGGGCACCCTAATCCTAAGACTCTGAAAGGGGTGTTCCACCCAGAACATAGCACCCTAACCCTAAGACTCTGAAAAGGGTGTCCCACCCATACCATGGCACCTTAACCCTAAGACTCTGAAAGGGGTGTCCCACCCATACCAGGGCACCCTAATCCTAAGACTCTCAAAGGGGTGTTCCATGCAGAACATAGCACCCTAATCCTAAGACTCTGAAAGGGGTGTCCCAACCATACCATGGCACCCTAACCCTAAGACTCCCAAAGGGGTGTCCTACCCATACCATGGCAACCTAACCCTTGGATCTGAAAGGGGTGTCCCACCCATAGCATGGCAACCTAACCCTAAGACTCTGAAAGGGGTGTCCCACCCATAGCATGGCACCTTAACCCTAAGACTCTGAAAGGGGTGTTCCACCCATAGCATGGCACCTTAACCCTAAGACTCTGAAAGGGGTGTTCCACCCATAGCATGGCACCTTAACCCTAAGACTCTGAAAGGGGTGTTCCACCCATAGCATGGCAACCTAACCCTTGGATCTGAAAGGGGTGTCCCACCCATAGCATGGCAACCTAACCCTAAGACTCTGAAAGGGGTGTTCCACCCATAGCATGGCACCTTAACCCTTGGATCTGAAAGGGGTGTTCCACCCATAGCATGGCACCTTAACCCTAAGACTCTGAAAGGGGTGTTCCACCCATAGCATGGCAACCTAACCCTTGGATCTGAAAGGGGTGTCCTACCCATACCATGGCAACCTAACCCTAAGACTCTGAAAGGGGTGTTCCACCCATAACATATCACCCTAAACCTAAGACTCTGAAAGGGGTGTCCAACCCATACCATGGCACCTTAACCCTTAGATTCTGAAAGGGGTGTCCCACCCATAGCATGGCAACCTAAGCCTAAGACTCTGAAAAGAGTGTCCTACCCATACCATGGCAACCTAACCCTAAGACTCTGAAAGGGGTGTCCTACCCATAACATCGCACCCTAACCCTTGGATCTGAAAGGGGTGTCCCACCCATAGCATGGCAACCTAACCCTTGGATCTGAAAGGGGTGTCCTACCCATAACATCGCACCCTAACCCTTGGATCTGAAAGGGGTGTCCCACCCATACCATGGCACCTTAACCCTAAGATTCTGAGTCTCACCCATACCATGCTACCGTAATCATAGGATTCTGAAAGGGGTGTTCCACCCTTAACATAACACCCTAAACCTAAGACTCTGAAAGGGGTGTCCAACCCATACCATGGCACCTTAACCCTAAGATTCTGAAAGGGGTGTCCTACCCATAACATCGCACCCTAACCCTTGGATCTGAAAGGGGTGTCCCACCCATACCATGGCAACCTAACCCTAAGACTCTGAAAGGGGTGTCCTACCCATACCATGGCAACCTAACCCTAAGACTCTGAAAGGGGTGTCCTACCCATACCATGGCACCCTAACCCTTGGATCTGAAAGGGGTGTCCCACCCATAGCATGGCAACCTAACCCTAAGACTCTGAAAGGGGTGTCCCACCCATAGCATGGCACCTTAACCCTAAGATTCTGAAAGGGGTGTCCCACCCATACCATGGCAACCTAACCCTAAGACTCTGAAAGGGGTGTCCCACCCATAGCATGGCAACCTAAGCCTAAGACTCTGAAAGGGGTGTCCCACCCAGAGCTGGGTGTCGTAAATCTCTTACCTTTAAAAGACTGCCAACTCACAGCATCCTTACCCTCAGACCTTTAAAGGGGTCCCCACCAAGAGCAGGTACACCCTTACTCTCGGACCTTAGAGGGGTGCACCACCCACAGAATGGCCCCATAACCCTCCGACCTATAAAGGGGTGCCCCACCAAGAGCAGGGCACCCTAACTGTAAGACCTTAAAGGGGTGCACCACCCTTAGCACGGCAATCTAACTATCCAACCTTTAAAGGACTGCCAACCCACAGCATGGCATCCTTACCCTCAGACAGACCTTTAAAGGGGTGCCCCGCCTGCACCATGGCGCCCTAACTGTAGGACCTAAAAGGGGTGCTCCCCCAGAACATGGCACACTAACTCTCAGACCTTTAAAGGGGTAACCCAACCATAGCCTAGAACCCTAACGTGTTCCAGCCTGAGGAAGATAAACAATATTGATGATACATGACTGAACCGTATGCAGATGACAAAGCTCCAACCTTGTATTGAGGAACACAGGAGAGAATGCAAGGAGTAGCCGACTGCCATGTAACGTCATGTTACGTTACGTCATGTCATGTCATGTCATGTCATGTCATGTCATGTCATGTCATGTAACGTCATGTCATGTCATGTCATGCCAACCAGTTTCAATTCAATTTCAAACCAATACTGACCTAGAAGCAATGCTTGGAATGGAGGAAGTCACTGCACGCCATCAGATTAGTTACCCATAGTATTTGAGAGGACTTGAGCCAAAATATTTAACCCATAATATTCAGGCTATGACAAAGACCCAGACTTAAACCTCCACCTGGACTGATGTAAAATAATTCCAAGACGGTTCTCCTTGGTCAGACAATGTTTGAGCAACAAGAACTCAGATGTCAGTGAACTCCATCTCATTCCTGCGATATGAGTTCAATACTCCCTACAGCCCAAGCAAGAGTCATGTTAACTCCATATTTCCCCATTCCCTACAGCTCAAGCAAGAGTCATGTTATCTCCATATTTCCCCCTTTCACCTGTCCCTTTCATCGCCACCAAATTGATGCAGGAACTGGATTATCTCCCTTCCAGTCAGAGAAAGCTTGACAGAGGTGTTTATTTAACCCAATAATACAGTCTTAGCTTGGAGACATAAATAATATGTAAGCTATAACAAAGAACCCTGACTTATAAACTAAATCTAAATGTTGCAAATGAATACAAGGCAATTTTGCTTGGTCAGTTTGTGGTTGAGCAACACTGACAGACCTGCTGAATTAATATTAATGTTCAGAGAGTCCATGAAAGACTTTCTTAGCTCAGTGACTAAATTTGGTTTTTTGACATCCCTTATCTTAAACAGCATCTGTATCTGACTGGCGTTTGGTACAATTACTACTCAAGGATCACACTTCTCATCTGAGACACACTCAGAACACAGGTGGACAACCACTGGAAACACTCCACTTGTTGCAGGGTTATTATCCTCACGACATGCCGACATACAGATACAGAAAATTCCTGAGTAAAGGATCCACTTTAATGTACTGACATAGGTGTTAAATATCTTGACTGAACTGAGTGACACTGTAGTGCTACCTCATCTACCAAAGGTAGCTCTCTCTACACCATACGACATCTAGTAAGATTTTCTTCAACAAACATATTTACAATCAGGAACAATTTAAATATTTCACAAAAATATTTGGCGTCCTTTTCATAAAATGGCTTCCATATTGTGATCAAGTATGCTGTCACTCAACTTCTGTCATTGTAGGCCACTGGGCATTGAAGTTTCACTATATTGAACCTGACAAAAAGCACACCAAGGGAGCTTACTCTTCCACCAAATGTTCTAAATTATCTCCCCCTTGTCTACTGATCACATACAACCCCTGTTGCATAATGCACCACAATAAAGAAAACTGATCAACGACATTTGGCAGCTAAACGGTATGTCCATGGTGTGTTAATGAAACAATATCATGTCAAATTGGGAAAATCCTAAATAAAAAGGTGACCTCAAGATACAACATGGTCACTTCAAGGAAATATGTCATTTTTGGGTAAGGGAGTATCTGCAATCTCCGGGGAGGATATGTCACCTGGATTGACTCCCTGGATGCTGAGGTTTTTTCAGGCGCACACTTTCATTAGATTTGAAAAGTGACTGTTGTGCGAGAATTGGACCTGGATCTGCATACAACTATGAAATTACACAGAAATGTAGAATATTAAATTTCCTGCCTGTTGATACAAAAATAACTGTAACTACCTCAGTAGTTTGAGATACAGACAAAATTTTGTTATTGATAAAAAACAAGCCTTAGCAATGAAAATACAGTCTGCTATCTGAATGACATAAGCATACATGAAATGGGTTTGTGCGCTCAAGATTGAAAATGACTCACAGTAATTGTCAAGTTCTTCTGTGATGTCAAATAACAACAGACAGGTTATACATGTATAAAGATAAGGGGCATAATTCCACTGTTTAACATTAAGTCAACTTAACTCTGATCACATAGAGACACTCTTGCCATGCATATTCTAAAAGGTACTGACTCGTTACATGGAATGAATACACAGCTGGATGTTAGAAATATTCAGAAATGCTATATAGTGTAAAAACAGAAGTTTTCTTTGGTCACATATCAAATGAGCGCAATTTCTCAAGCACAACGTTTATCTTTACATACAGAATCGTTAGTTTCATTGTATTTACACGGTTGGTATTGGTGACAGAGACCATTTATAATTTGAATCTAAAATGTATGGGGAATTCTGGGATGCATTTGTCGCATCTAAATTCTTGTTCTCACAACACTACAAACCATGCAGGTACTCAATTTCAATTTGTCCTACACACCCCAGCCCTACCAACAGCACCCACAACACTAACAACAACCCAGATCAATACAAACTGAAAATGTGGCCATGTCATTTTATTCAAAGAAGATATAGATATAATATCCTTGTATGTATTCCTGCTTATGAATTGATTTTATTTAATGCATCAATTTCAATTTTGTACAAAAGTACCAAAATAAAGAGAGTTAAACCATGCAACACCCCTTGCATCTTTTTTTTTTTGTATTATCGACATGTATACCTGGGGCACATCTGTCAGCTGGGAGGGAGGTAGGGGGAGAAGGGGGAGAGGGAGAAGACACACTTAATACCTGGGTTAATCTACATGTATACCTGGGGCAGATGACACCTGAAGGAATGTGCACTGCCACTGGAATGGGGAGGAGTATCTCCCATCTTGGGGGTACATGTATCACCTGAATGAATGTGCACTGTCTCTGGAATGGGGAGGGGTATCTCCCATCTTGGGGGTACATGTATCACCTGAATGTATGCACTACCACTGGAATGGGGAGGGGTATCTCCCATCTTATGGGTAAATGTATCACCTGAATGTATGCACTGCCACTGGAATGGGGAGGAGTATCTCCCATCTTGGGGGTACATGTATCACCTGAATGAATGAATGTGCACTGTCACTGGAATGGGGAGGGGTATCTCCCATCCTGGGGGAACATGTATCACCTGAACGTATGCACTGTCTCTGGAATGTGGAGGGGTATCTCCCATCTTGGGGGTAGATGTATCACCTGAAAAATGTGCAGTGTCACTGGAAGGGGGATGAGGATACGTCATCTTCAAGGTAGATTTATCACCTGAAGGAAGAAGCAATGCCACTGGAAGGAGGATCAGGGTCTGTCATCTTCAGGGTAAATGTATCACCTGAATGAATGTGCACTGTCACTGGGGATGAGGGTGTGTCATCTTGGGGGTAGATGTATCACTTGAAGATGATCTCTCACCTTGAAGGCAGATTTATCACCCAAGTGAATCCGTACAGTCACCCGAAGGGGGATCTTGCACCTTGAAGGTAGGTATATCACCCGAGTGAATCTGTACTGTTACTGGAAGGGGGATCTCGCACCTTGAAGGTAGGTATATCACCTGAGTGAATCTGTACAGTCAACCGAAGGGGGATCTCTCACCTTGAAGGTAGGTATATCACCTGAGTGAATCTGTACAGTCACCTGAAGGGGGATCTCGCACCTTGAAGGTAGGTTTATCACCTGAGTGAATCTGTACTGTTACTGGAAGGGGGATCTCTCACCTTGAAGGTGGATATATCACCAGAGTGAATCTGTACAGTCACCTGAAGGGGGATCTCTCACCTTGAGGGCAGATATATCACCTGAGTGAATATGTACTGTTACTGGAAGGGGGATCTCTCACCTTGAGGGTAGGTATATCACCTGAGTGAATCTGTATTGTTACTGGAAGGGGGAGGGGATCTGTCATCCTGTGGGGAGGGGATCTGTCATCCTGGAAGTAGAGTTGTCACCTGAGTGAATCTCAGTCTGGATATCTGTTCTTGTGTACTGGACCATTTGACGAGCATCACCTAAACCTGAAGCTATACAAACCACCCCGAAGACATCCTATTGACACCCAGCAGTACACACCTCTATCTTTGACATATCTGCTCTGTGGTACTGGACCCTTTCAAGAGCAACACCTAAACCTGAAGCTATACAAACCACCCTGAAGACACCCTGTACACACCCAGCAATACACACCTCTGTGACATACCTGTTCTTGTGTACTGGATCATTTCAGGAGCAACACCTAAACCTGAAGCTATACAAACCATAACCACAAAATACTACATCTCACCTATACCAGAGTGACACAACACCCTTAATACACCCTTAGAACCACATGCTCTGAGGATCCAATCCAAACTCTTTTGTTTGAACACTTGGACATTTTGTTACCAATCTTATCAATCATTGTGAACTTATGCTTACAACAAGGCACTTTTCCTGATATCTTGGAGAAGGCAGTCATCCGACCACTCCTGAAGAAACCTACCCTAGATTCAGATAATCAGAAAAATTATCGGCCAGTTTCAAACCTTTCCTTCTTTTCCAAAATTATTGAAAAAGCTGCCAACATAAGACTAAAACCACATCTATCTGACAACAGTCTACTACATGACTTTCAGTCGGCCTACCGCGCACGTCATAGCACAGAGACAGCTCCGCTGCGAGTCGAGAATGAGTTTCGGTCTCAAGTAGACAGAGGATACATGTCAACTTTGATTCTTCTTGACCTGTCCCTGGTTTTCGATACTGTTAATCATAGGCAACTAATGAACACCACGGTTGATATGAAGATAGAGGGGACTGCTCTTTGGATATAAAGGCTTGGATGACCAGCAGGAAACTCAAACTTAACGACGACAAGACCGAGGCTATACTGATTGGGTCTAAGTGTCAACTTCAATCAGTGGATGAGGCTTATGCTATCATTGGACAAGCTGAAATCCATTTCTCGGACAAAGTTAAGAGTTTCGGTGTCTATCTAGACTCACAGCTTACCATGGAGAAGCAGGTAGACAGTCTCTGCAGGTCATGCTACTTTCACTTAATATGCACTGGCCAGATTCGGAATCTTCTCACCACTGAAGTCACAAAAACATTATTCCAATCCCTTGTTCTTTCACGACTAGACTATGCCAATAGCCTTCTCTTTGGAATTAATAAATCATTATTACAAAGGCTCCAGAAAGTACAGAACACTGTAGCACAGATGGTGTCAAGAGTGTCCTAATTTTTACCAATTACTCCAGGTCTTCAATCACTACACTGGCTTCCTATAGAAGCCAGACCGAAATTCAAAGTCTTGTGCCTGACCTACAAGTGCTACCATAGACTGGCTCCATCATACCTATCCTGTCTACTCAGTCACCACCAGTCCCAACGTTCGCTACGTTCAGATAACCTCCACCTTCTGTCCATTCCTCAGTACAACTTCACAAGCTCTGGTGATACGTCATTGTGTGTTCATGCCCCAACACTCTGCATTAACAGTGTAGCCAACACTCTGCATTAACAGTGTAGTTGTCCACGTGTCCATTTCCAACAAGTACCTTTGATCTGAAGCTATGCACAACCCCTTCAGAGACCATGTTAACTGACTATACACATGCCAGTGTGTATCCAGCCTCTAAACTGATCTATTTGACCATGTTTTCCCAAGCATACCTTAAATCTGAACATACACAACCCTCTTTGACCGTTAAATCTCTCCCTGACATGACACAGACCACTACACCAAAGGTGATTTGACAAAATGTCCTATTTTCTGACTATGAAATACTGTTTGTCTCTGTATCCAAATCTGGAGATCTATGTTCATAACATCAATCACTGCATCATCTAATACTCATTCCTGTAGTCACACATTGCTGTCATACAGCTTGAATATTGTTAAATCCAAACCGGGAGTCTATGTTCATTACAGCAATCACTGGATTATCTAGTGCAAATACCAGTAAACATATATTGCTGTCATACAGCTTGAATACTGTTAAATGTATGCCTCTATAACCAAACCTGGAGATCTATGTTCATGACATCAATCACTGGATTACCTAGTGCACATTCCCATAAACATACATTGCTGTCATACAGCTTGAATATTGCTGAATGGAGCCCAAATGTCATCTAGTACACAGCACAGGCCTGGATTGAGTTACATCTAGCCAAGGCCTGCATACAAAATACAGTTTACAATCTTAGCCACTTCCAGAGAATACCTACAAATCGGAAGCTCCAAGAACCAACCCCAAGATTCCTTAAATCTAACCTTCACTACAAAGAACCATTACACAATGCACAGCCACACCACCATACAGAACAAAACTTTTAACATGAACCTGTGACCAAACCAAATAACAACCTGGAGACAAGGTTAATGAATGAATATATAACGAGCATCTACACAGCTCATCAACAGAAGGACCAAACAAGTAGACAAAGCCAGATCCATTAAGACATCAATGACAATACTCAATACTGACAGTAAACTACATGAAAACCATGTTTTGTTTCCTTAATTGGAACTGGATGCAAAAAAAATATCTTATACAAACCTCAACTTGTAACCTTGAACATCTTGATCCTGTACTCAGAATGAATCTCCATTAGCAGCTGGAACCGGGCTCGAAAAAATTTAAAATCTGCACTCGCCCTACTAGTACATACTGTCTACTCATCATTCTAAAACTGTACTTGCCCTACAGATTATGTATCACTATGAATGTAAGTTTACATTACTTTATTTGAAAATGTCTGCTTGGAATAAAATACAACAAACATTACTTACTTTGTCTTCTACACAGGCACAAACTTAGACTTTGACAAAATTGAATTCGCTCACTATTTAAGATCACTAAACTTCAAAGAACAAGAGTCATCAGAAGATGACATATCCCTCCGGCCCCCACATATTTGAAAGGACAAATCATCCAACAGTTACTTCTTGTGTTTTTAGACCAAGTCTGAATTGTTTCCATGGAATTCATGAAAAATATAAATGCCATATATCTGTAATCAGAGAAAGTCACCATTTCAAGATCTGTCTTGTATATCTGCCAAGATCTTGAAATATGATCTTGAGATATGAAATGGTTTTCGAGCTGTGCTCCGGAAATGAAGTCAGCAACATGTTCATGGAACTGAGAAAATAATCCATCAAGAAAAAAGGAAATAGCAAAAGGCAGCACTTTGGGGTCTGCCACACATATCTACCAAGTTTAACTGACAGATATTAAGAAGGTTTTGAGTTCTGCTCCGGAAACGAAACACACCTCTCACTTTTGAGAGTAAGTCAAAAACGTTTCCATGGAGACCAAGAAAACAACAAATCACAAAAAAATGTTAGTAGCAAAAGGCACCACTTTGGGGTCTGCCACACATATCTACCATGTAACACTGACAGATATTAAGAAATTTTTGAGTGCTGCTCCGGAAAAGAAACACACCTCTCACTTTTGAGACTGAATCATTTCCATGGAAACCGAGACACTAAGAAATAAAAAAAACAACTGTAACTAGCAAAAGGTACCATTGCAGCTTCTGATTGGTATATCTACCAAGTTTTGCAGCAAAATATTGAACAGATTTGGAGTTCTGCTCCGGAAATGAAGCAGATCCCTTCATTTTGAGACTAAGTCCAAAACATTTCCAAGGAAACCAAAAAAATAATAGATCACAAAAACCTGTAAACAGCAAAAGGCAGCACTTTGGGGTCTGCCACATATTATCTGCCAAGTTTTGCAGAAAAATATTGAAATATTTATGGATCATTATATCTATCAAGTTTGGTCTAAAAATATTGAACAGTTTCTGAGTTATGCTCCGGAAACAAAAAGATTACCGACGGACGGACGGACGGACAGACAGACACGGTGTCGACTATATCCCCCTGGCATGTAATAATTTGGAAGTAAATATCCACAAATTCAAGACTGACAACAATGGAAAGTATACTCCTAACAAAAAGTTAAGCAACAATTATTATTGAGTATGTAATACTCCATATTCACGCCATGGCCATGTTGGCAACGAAAGCCAGGCTCAGAACGCAAGCCTTTCGACAGCAACAGGGCCAACAAGCATGGCCTTGTCAAAGAGTTTTCATGGTGTCCCATCTTTAACTCAACAATATGTTGACAAATGGGCAGAGACAGACAGCAGCATACCCAAACGAAAGCGACGGAAGGGTTATTCCTTGTGTTTTGAGGGGTACATTCACGATGTTGAAGGTTAGTTTGTGAAAATATCCTATGCTTCTGTCTCAGCGCACCGGGCAACTGATTAATGATTAATATTTAAATGCCTATAGCAGCTATGATGAATATAGAAACGAAGGTAAAGAACCGTTAATAATTTATGGATAGATGTTAGAGAGGGGGTGGTGGTGATTATTTTCTTGGAGAAGTGTGTACAATGTAAATGACCCTGCCCCAACCCATGTACGTACATTTGTAAAACATTGATCATCCCACCCCACCCCCCAGGCATAAATTATGAACGGTCCCTAATATTAGTGACCCCGAAATAACAGCAAAATCCTAAGTAATCAAATATCATTAAGCATATCAACAAACAACATCTTTCCTTTCTTTATTTCTAGTCTTTCCCTCAGCTTTTGCACACTACATGTCAAAATTATTATTTTGTATTTGCAGTAAAAATAGAAGGCAATGATTGTCGCATAAAGGCAAAGAGTTTTCCAGCATTATGGAAGAATGACAGTCCCTATAGACTGATGGACTGTATACTACATATCTGTGTTGCTATATATATGTTTCTTAATATATTTGAAGTTTCTTACCGGTCTTATTGACATTGAAAATTATTAAAAATTGAAATGTTTCATTTTATGTTGGTTATGTCACAATGCATGCCAATTGCTTGTTGATTCAAATGTAAATATGTTGAAATGTTAGCATGTTGTCATATTTGTGGACTTTACTTAGAGTAATATTATTTTTTTTCCAAAAGCACTTCAATACTGCATGTTTATCTCGACAAATGTGATACACACTAAATGGCAGTACATCATGACTATCTCAACAAGACATGTTCAGACAAGAACCGCTGGAGTGAGGTTTAAATGTTGGCTATTCATCAGTATGAAGCAAAATTTCTAAGCATAACTTGTAGATGTTTGTACATGCCTGTATGTAGAGCGATTGTACTTGCTTCAGTAAATACTGCTACTTTCAACTGAGGGGGGGGGGGACTACTTATCAACATTACTATGGAAAGCATCAGATACCAGTATATATTTACAGAATAAAGTTGTAATGTTTAGGTCACATTTTGAGCCAGGGCTATTTATTCAAACACTTTCTAATTTTAGGTAACCTTGTCATCCGAAAAATTCAACTCGAATTAAGAAGTGCTCTTGTGAATGCAAAGCTGGAAAATGGCACCGCTCTCACTGCCTAGCCGTCCTGTATTTGATTTGCCAATTTCAAAAGCAAGAGTTGTCCTGCATCCCTCCTGTTCAGAGTAGAACCTCTCGCCCACAGGTGTGGAACAAACCACAAAACATATCCCCCAGGACCCACATATTTGAAAGGATAAATAATCCGACAGTTACTTATTGTGTTTTTAGACCAAGTCTGAATTGTTTCCATGGAATACATGAAAATTTCAATGCCATACATCTGTAATCAGAAAAAGTCATTTCAAGATCTGTCTCGTATATCTGCCAAGATATGAAATGGTTTTCGAGCTGTGCTCCGGAAATGAAGTCAGCAACATGTTCATGGAAACCAAGTAAATAACACATCACAAACACCTTTAAAACCAAAAGGCACCACTCTGGGGTCTGCCACACATATCTAGAAAGTTTTACTAACATATATTAAGAAGTTTTTGAGTTCTGCTCTGGAAATGAAACACAACTCTCACTTTTCAGACTTGGTCCAAAACGTTTCCATTGAAACCGAGAAAATAATACATCACAAGATCCTGTACATAGCGAAAAGCAC
Source organism: Haliotis asinina (assembly GCF_037392515.1). Classification (NCBI taxonomy): domain Eukaryota; kingdom Metazoa; phylum Mollusca; class Gastropoda; order Lepetellida; family Haliotidae; genus Haliotis; species Haliotis asinina. The sequence continues at coordinate 11,426,968 of NC_090295.1, read as the reverse complement.
CACTATAGGTTCTGACTGATATATCTACAAAGTGTTTGCAGAAAAACATTGAATGGTTTTTGACTTCTACTCCGGAAACAAGGCCCACCCCACCATAAGACTAACACCAAAATGTTCCATGGAAAAACAGAAAAAATAAAAATGCCAAAAACCTGTAGAGAGCAAAAGGCACAACCATAGGCTGAGATTACTATATCTAACAAGTTTGGTCTAAAAATATTGAACGGTTTCTGAGTTATGCTCCGGAAACAAAATGATTACGGACGGACAAAGCGTTGACTATATCTCCCCCGCATTGCATGCCGGGGGTATAAACACCTGGGAACTAAAAGTAAACCTGTCCCTCCAAAACAAAAACCTCAAACGCGGTTGTTCTAGGAAAACAAGAAATGACCTAATATATAGTAAGAAGCACACTTTAAGTATATATGGTGGAAGTAATAATTAATACATTTAACCTGAAATCTGCAAGATGGACGGATTGGAAGATGGTTAAAGTGTTACTGTGTTTCTGAAAAACTTGCATTGTGTCAAGTGTATGGTGTTTGTGTTATGCATTACTACCTGCAAATACACATATAATTTATGTTGACTTCTTTTGTTAAAACAAACACACAAATAAGCAATCACTTTGAAACACTGATACAACCAATCCATTTATTGGTTGTTGACATATTGTAATTACTAAAATTTAAACGCCAATCAATTTACCTTGGAGGCAGCCAGGGAGCTACACGGCGACGGTCACTTGGCCCAGCAATGAACTAGATGTGTATGTATGGACATTTGAATGTAATAATTACAGTAATACTTCGAGGATTAATTTGGGTATGGAAAAGGGCCACTGATTAAATCAAAATCCGTTCACACCTATCACTTTAACAAGTCAACAACTTGTTGGACAGTCGAATCTAAGAACACAGACATGACGTCAGTATCACCAGATAAGACATCACGCCGCCAAGGTAACAGGTCTGACAGGCGCCCTGCTGTTCCCAGCCGATGTTTGTAAACAAGACACTTTTCTTGTGTGAGCAGCAGAGAGAGACCAGGACACAGTGATGACGTCATCATCGCAAGATCTGACGTCATGTCACGAACACAACAGGTCTGCGGCAAACCTTAAGCTGAGAGATTGTTTTCACTTCTGAGAGAGAGATAACAGTGGGCGTACGTGGCATGTCTTACTTCTTTGTCTCGATATGATTGTTCATGAGTGAGTGAGTGAGTATGCTTTTTTCGACTTTTAGCAAAATTACAGCAATATGACAACGGAGAACCAGAAATGGGCTTTGCACATTGCACCCATGTGGGGGAAAGAACTTGGGTCTTCAGCATAGGCACCTACCCTACTGGATACCCTACCCTACCCTACCCTACCGCACATGTTTCTAGATGAACATATAAACAAACAGTTTACCTTTAAAATAAACTCTTGTCTGTTCACAATTCCGATTGTGGTGGTGTTCATTTTACCATCTATTTAATAAAATGAAATACAGAATACGCACAAGTACGCATGCACACACACCCTGTGATCACAGAAGGCACATATATTTTTTTACCTTATAATTTCCACATGGTAAAAAATTAGTTACTATTTGACAATATATAAGCTGTGTATTCATATCACTTGATGTGTTCAATGATAGGCTTATCAAGAAATCGGTCTTAAATTCCATTTAAAATGGAATTATAGCGAAAAAACTTCAAAGCCATGTTTGACCTTTATAGAACCTATAGAACCTAGTGTTGCCTGGAGATGTCTTTGCTTGGACAGCTGACTGTGTGACTGACCTACATACTCTGGTGCACACAAGCAGCTTGTTTTAAGGTGCTCCTGTAACAGCTAATGTGGTGATACCACCAACTTCCTAACTGCGTCAGACTGGCAAATTCTTGACATCAAACTAGTCATTATCTTCATGGCACATTTCATTGTTGTTTGGAGTCTAAACATCCACAGCATACATAAAGCAGTTCAGGACGTACAGGCTTAAAGTACAATATGTAAACAATGTCAAAACCATATGTACAGGAGGTCTTTAGAAGATGTACAGGCCTGTGCTACTGAATTTGTCAGAACTGGAAGTAAAATTCGTCAACACCAGAAGTAGAATTCGTCAGAACCGGAAGTTGAATTTTTAAATACCGGAAGTAGAATTTGTCACAAACGGAAGTAGAATTCATCGAAACCGCAAGTAGAATTCATCATAACCGGAAGTTGAAGTTTTAAATACTGGAAGTAGAACTTGTCAAAAAAGGGAAGTAGAATTCGCCAGAATCGGAAGGAGAACGTCTGTACTGAGAGTAGAATTCGTCAAAACTGGAAGTAGAATTTGTCAGAAATGACAGTAGAATTTGACAGCACAGGAAGTAGAATTCGTCAGCACCGGAAATAGCAATTGTTAGGACTGGAAGTAGAACTTCTCAGTGCCAGAAGTAGACTTTGCCAAGTACAGGCTGTACAGACTGATACTGCCAGATGTACAGGCTGTCAGTACCAGATATACTGCAGGCTGTCTGAGTACTGGATATACAGCAGGCTGTCAGTACCAAATATACTGGTTGTCAGTACAGGATATACTGCAGGCTGTCAGTACTGGATATACTGCAGGCTGTCAGTACTGGATATACTGCAGGCTGTCATTGCTGGATATACTGGCTGTCAGTACTGGATAAACTGGCTGTTAGTAATGGATATACTGCAGGCTGTCAGTACCAGATATACTGCAAGTTGTCAGTACTGAATATACTGCAGCTGTCAGTACTGGACATACTAGCTGTTAGTACAGGATATACTGCAGGCTGTCAGTACAGCATATACTGCAGGCGGTCAGTACTGGATATACTGCAGGCTGTCAGTACAGCATATACTGCAGGCTGTCAGTACTGGATATATTGCAGGCTGTTTGTACTGGATATACTGCAGGCACTCAGTACTGGATATACTGCAGGCTGTCAGTATTGGATATACTGACTGTCAGTACTGGATATACTGGCTGTTAGTACAAGACATAAAGGCTTTCAGGGCCGGATACACAGTCTGTCAGTATGGGATGAACAGACTGTAAGTACCGAATGGACATGCTGTCATACCGGATGCACAGAATATAAGTAGTGGAAGTACACCTAGGCTCTCAGTAGCAGATATACGGGCCGTCAGTACTGGATGTACAGGCTGTCAGTACTGGATGTACAGTCTGTCTGTACTGGATGTACAGGCCGTCAGTACTGGATGTACAGGCCGTCAGTACTGGATGTACAGGCCGTCAGTACTGGATGTACAGGCTGTCAGTATGGGATGTACAGGCTGTCAGTACTGGATGTACAGGCTGTCAGTATGGGATGTACAGGCTGTCAGTACTGGATGTACAGGCTGTCAGTACTGGATGTACAGGCTGTCAGTACTGGATGTACAGGCTGTCAGTACTGGATGTACAGGCTGTCAGTATGGGATGTACAGGCTGTCAGTACTGGATGTACAGGCTGTCAGTACTGGATGTACAGGCCGTCAGTACTGGATGTACAGGCCGTCAGTACTGGATGTACAGGCCGTCAGTACTGGATGTACAGGCCGTCAGTACTGGATGTACAGGCCGTCAGTACTGGATGTACAGGCTGTCAGTATGGGATGTACAGGCTGTCAGTACTGGATGTACAGGCTGTCAGTATGGGATGTACAGGCTGTCAGTACTGGATGTACAGGCTGTCAGTACTGGATGTACAGGCTGTCAGTACTGGATGTACAGGCTGTCAGTATGGGATGTACAGGCTGTCAGTACTGGATGTACAGGCTGTCAGTACTGGATGTACAGGCTGTCAGTATGGGATGTACAGGCTGTCAGTACTGGATGTACAGGCTGTCAGTACTGGATGTACAGGCTGTCAGTACTGGATGTACAGGCTGTCAGTACTGGATGTACAGGCTGTCAGTATGGGATGTACAGGCTGTCAGTACTGGATGTACAGGCTGTCAGTACTGGATGTACAGGCTGTCAGTACTGGATGTACAGGCTGTCAGTATGGGATGTACAGGCTGTCAGTACTGGATGTACAGGCTGTCAGTACTGGATGTACAGGCTGTCAGTACTGGATGTACAGGCTGTCAGTACTGGATGTACAGGCTGTCAGTACTGGATGTACAGGCTGTCAGTACTGGATGTACAGGCTGTCAGTATGGGATGTACAGGCTGTCAGTACTGGATGTACAGGCTGTCAGTACTGGATGTACAGGCTGTCAGTATGGGATGTACAGGCTGTCAGTACTGGATGTACAGGCTGTCAGTATGGGATGTGCAGGATTTCAGTAAAGGATGTTCAAGCTTTAAGTACAGGATGTACAGGCTGTCAGTACAGAATGTACAGGCCGTCAGTACTGGATGTACAGGCTGTCAGTATGGGATGTGCAGGATTTCAGTAAAGGATGTTCAAGCTTTAAGTACAGGATGTACAGGCTGTCAGTACTGGATCTACAGGCTGTCAGTATGGGATGTGCAGGATTTCAGTAAAGGATGTTCAAGCTTTAAGTACAGGATGTACAGGCCGTCAGTACAGCATGTACAGGCTGTCAGTATGGGATGTGCAGGATTTCAGTAAAGGATGTTCAAGCTTTAAGTACAGGATGTACAGGCTGTCAGTACTGCATGTACAGGCTGTCAGTATGGGATGTGCAGGATTTCAGTAAAGGATGTTCAAGCTTTAAGTACAGGATGTACAGGCCGTCAGTACTGGATGTACAGGCTGTCAGTATGGGATGTGCAGGATTTCAGTAAAGGATGTTCAAGCTTTAAGTACAGGATGTACAGGCTGTCAGTACAGAATGTACAGGCCGTCAGTACTGCATGTACAGGCTGTCAGTATGGGATGTGCAGGATTTCAGTAAAGGATGTTCAAGCTTTAAGTACAGGATGTACAGGCTGTCAGTACAGAATGTACAGGCCGTCAGTACTGCATGTACAGGCTGTCAGTATGGGATGTGCAGGATTTCAGTAAAGGATGTTCAAGCTTTAAGTACAGGATGTACAGGCTGTCAGTACAGAATGTACAGGCTGTCACTGCTGGATGTACAGGATTTCAGTACTGGATGTTCAAGCTTTAAGTACAGGATGTACAGGCTGTCAGTACAGAATGTACAGGCTGTCACTGCTGGATGTACAGGATTTCAGTACTGGATGTTCAAGCTTTAAGTACAGGATGTACAGACAGTCACTTACGGTTCTACAGAAACTAAGTGCCAGATTTGCAAGCTGAAAGTAACAGATGTACAAACTCCAAGTACCTGATATACAGTCTGTAAAGAACCTTAAGTACTGAAGTACCAGGTGTACAAGCTGTAAGTAAAGGATGTACAGACTGTAAGTACTGGAGGTACAGAAGGTACAGTACCGGATTTACAAGCTCTAAGTACTAGGTGTACAAGCTGTAAGTAAAGGATGTACAAACTGTAAGCACTAGAGGTACAGAAGGTACAGTACCAGATTTACAAGCTCTAAGTACCAGGTGTACAAGCTGTAAGTAAAGGATGTACAGGCTGTAAGTACTGGAGGTACAGAAGGTACAGTACTGGATTTACAAGCTCTAAGTACCAGGTGTACAAGCTGTAAGTAAAGGATGTACAAACTGTAAGCACTAGATGTACAGAAGGTACAGTACCAGATTTACAAGCTCTAAGTACCAGGTGTACAAGCTGTAAGTAAAGGATGTACAGGCTGTAAGTACTGGAGGTACAGAAGGTACAGTACTGGATTTACAAGCTCTAAGTACCAGGTGTACAAGCTGTAAGTAAAGGATGTACAGGCTGTAAGTACTGGAGGTACAGAAGGTACAGTACCGGATCTACAAGCTCTAAGTACCAAGTGTACAAGCTGTAAGTAAAGGATGTACAGGCTGTAAGAACAAGATGTAAATTCTGTACAGACTGGAAATAGCCGATGATGTACGGGCTGCAAGTACCAGATGTACAGGTTTTAGTACTGGATGTACAGGCTGTCAGTTCCGGATGTAGGGGATGTCAGTACTGGATGTACAGGCTATAAGCACTAGATGTGATGGCTTTCAACACAGCATGTACAGGACGTCAGTACTGGATGTACAGGCTGTCTGTACTGGATGTACAGGCTGTCAGTACTGGATGTACAGGCTGTCTGTACTGGATGTACAGCCTGTAAGCACCAAAAGTACCAAATCTAGGAACCGGATGTACAGCTTTTCAGGACCAGATGAATAGGCTATAAGCAAGGGAATTACACAAAATCAGGACTAGATGTACAGGCTGTCAGTGTTGGATGTACAGCCTGTAAGCACCAAATGTACAGGCTGAAAGTTACAGATTTACAGGTTTTCAGCCGTAAATGCTAATATCTAATCAGAACTCAAAATTGGTTGATTACTATTTGTTTAATGAAAGTCACCAAGAAACAAACAAAAGAACCTCATTAATTCAAATCATGACCAGATTCAGGAAATTATCAAAGTTACTCATCTCATTCACACATGACTGGACACATCTCAAACACTTTCAACGTAAACAAAGAACTCAAGATTAAAATCATGTTGTGAGAGTAATCATTTTCTTTAAATAGAATACTCCAAGACTGCTTTAAGAGCCTCAGTTTCACATTGTTTATCACTCAGCTGGTGATAACCCTGAGTGAGTGAGTGAGTGAGCGAGCGAGTTTATTCCAACATGTTTCGCTGTGACAATTTCAGTCTTGCTGTCATTTCAGACTGAAAGGCATCTGAGTTGCACTTTGATTTTGTACTGGAACCTTGCACTCAAATAATACCTTCTGGCCAAGACGGGGTTTGTACAGAAAATGGCCTCCTCTTTCCACTACTACATTTTCTGAATCAGCTGGATCAAACTGAGCAAGTTCTAGGCCCTCACAACTAACAAACTAACAAGGCTTGGATCAGATAACTCGTCCACAGTCAAACTGCTGTGAACATCAAACTTTATTCTTTTCTGTTCAGAAAAAGACCATTCACATTCTGTTGAACAAATAAGCAAGACAAGCATGATTTTCACAAGGTGTAAGATGTTCCTAACGTCGGTTTTGCAAGGATCCTTGGTGAGGAGGATATGGTATAAGTGAGAATATGACATGAGAAGATTTTGAAATCTTGACTTCAGTTCCTGCACACAAATATCCACTGCGTGCTCAATGTATCTGCCAAGTTCAGCCTTGCCTTTGACTAGATCACCAGTAATTGCAATTCCGTCAGAGTTTGGTTCTCTGTCCTCTGTCTTCTGTTCATCAATAAACAACTGTTTTTTCATGTTATCATATTGTTGCAATGTACTCATTGAGACTGCTGTAGGCAGAAGAGATCATACTTGTGCAACTCCAAACTCGGAAGGGCAATCTCTCTGAATACGTCTGCCATAAAAGAGAAGTGCATCTGATTGAGGACTTTTTTTTACCTCATCTCTAAATATCCACAATCTTACATGTTCCAACAAGTTAATCCATATGTGTAGACACAGCTCCAAGTGTCCGAAATCAGTCACCAAACTTCCATCCCTTCTACCGTGTAGGAAAAGTCTCAAGGACTTGTCAATGTGTGGGACACACTATTGTGCCTATGGCAAGTGTGGGGGAGTAAAGCCTGGCTGCCAACATATGTTTCAGCTTGCTTTTATGTTTGGGACATAAATGATATGTTTTCCAAATCAAATGTCAGCAGTCTGTTACATCAATCACCATTTGGCATTTCTTTTATAATTTCAAAAGAGAAAGTTCAAGTGTGCCCTACAATGAAAGTTAATGATATGTGGTATAACTGGACTCAGCTGTGAAGCTACAATATTTCCACAACCAAGGTAAACTGAGGCAATATCTGCACAGAAACCTATAAAAACTATAAAGTTACCTTGACAGCCATTTGAAAGTGCTCCTTTAAGAGCACGTAAAAACCCCATCAGCATGAGACTGTTCTTCCGGCTCAAAAAGTCTGTTTTTCGGCTCACCTTTTTCAACAACCATAGCATAAATCTCTTAAGTACAATTCGTCATTATCAGAAGTAGAATATGCAGAAAACGGCAGTACAATCTCTTAGCACCGAAAATAAAATCTGTCAGCTTTGTCAGCACCAGAAGGATTATTTTGTCCACATCAGAAGTAGAATTTGCTTGGACCAGAAGTAGAATTTGTCAGTACCTGAAGTATTATTTTGGTTGCACCAGAAGTCAAATATTGTCAGCACCACAAGTACAATTTGTCAGTACCAGAACTGAAATTTCGTTAACACCAGAAGTACAATTTATCTGCATTGGACGTACAATCTTGTCAGCAACAGAAATACAAATTTGTCAGCACTGGAAGTGCCGGTTGTACGTACCAAAAGTACAGGTGGTACGTACCGGAAGTACAGGTGGTACGTACCAAAAGTACAGGTGGTGTGATTCTTTTCATAGATGAAAAGCTGAAAAGTGATGTAAATGTTGGAGTGAATGAATGAGTGAGTGGGTTAGTTTAAGCTGCATCAGCATATAGCGGTTATTAGTGGGATACAAGCTTGGTTGTTAGTGTAATACTTGTCTGTTACCCTCGCTTCAGGTGGCTGACAAGTGAAAATAGAATGAAACTTAGCTATCAGCTGAAATTTGAAATCTCTGAATTGTACAAACTGACATCATATTTCTTTTATTTAAAGCGACACTGATACAGAGCAATTTCTGATGTTTTTTTTCGATTGAGTACCTGGATGATATCGAAGAATTCTAGGCTAGGTTTCGATTACTGCAGAGTAGGAGAGATGCAGAAAACAGGACTGGAAGGTCAAATATTTCACCAGTCATGCAAAATTTACCTGTCTTGGATGGGTGGGACTGTTTATCTTTAATTTACAGGTACCTGGATGATATTCAAGCATTCACAGCTGGGTTTCGATTTCTGCAGTGCCTCCTCTTCATAACGCATTAAAATTTTCATCTTCAATATCATGATAAACACATCTGCCAGTGGTAAATAATTATAGAATTGAAAGAAACCGTAGTCAATGTATGTCTTTATATTTTTGTTTTAAAATCCTAGCATAATTAATATACTAATATATTTTATGTGCTTTGGAACCTCATACGTTCGAAAGAATTTTGATTAATTTTAAAACAACTATAATTTCTACAGGGGTGGCTGGTTTCCAACACTGACAACTGTACTCTACCTCCCTTTAAGACTTCCCAGTACAGTCGCAGGTACTGTACACTGTCAGTCGTAATGGCAGGTAGAGCTGAGTAGTCAGTGATGGACACCAGCCTGCCCGGTTCTGTACCTTGTCAGTGCTAAAGGGAGGTACAGTACAGTGGTCAGTGCTGGACACCAGCCTCCCCAGTTCTGTACCTTGTCAGTGCTAAAGAGAGGTACAGTACAGTGGTCAGTGATGGACACCAGTTTCCCCAGTTCTGTACCTTGTCAGTGCTATAGGGAGGTACAGTACAGTGGTCAGTGCTGGACACCAGCCTCCCCAGTTCTGTACCTTGTCAGTGCTAAAGGGAGGTAGAGTACAATGGTCAGTGATGAACACCAGTTTCCCCAGTTCTGTACCTTGTCAGTGCTAAAGGGAGGTACAGTACAGTGGTCAGTGATGGACACCAGTTTCCCCAGTTCTGTACCTTGTCAGTGCTAAAGGGAGGTACAGTACAGTGGTCAGTGCTGGACACCAGCCTCCCCAGTTCTGTACCTTGTCAGTGCTAAAGGGAGGTACAGTACAGTGGTCAGTGATGGACACCAGTTTCCCCAGTTCTGTACCTTGTCAGTGCTAAAGAGAGGTACAGTACAGTGGTCAGTGCTGGACACCAGCCTCCCCAGTTCTGTACCTTGTCAGTGCTAAAGGGAGGTAGAGTACAATGGTCAGTGATGGACACCAGCCTCCCCAGTTCTGTACCTTCCTCTCAGATTGAGTACAGTACCGGGGAGGCTGGTGTTGATCACTAACTAGTCAGCTCTACCTGCCATTAAGACTGACAGTGTACAGTATAGGGGTGGTTGTTGCCCAACATTGACCAGTGTATCCTACCTGCCTTTTAAGATGGACAGTGTACAGTAGAGAAGTCACTGGTGTCCAACACTGACCACTGTAGCCTACATCCCTTTAGCACTGACAGTCTACAGTACAGGGGTGGCCGATGTCCAACACTGACCAGTGTACCCTACCTCCCTTTAAGAGTGACAGTTTACAGTATATATGTGGCTGGTGTCCAACACTGACCAGTGTACCCTACCTCCCTTTAAGACGGACAGTGTACAGTACAGGGGTGGTTGGTGTACAAAACTGACTACTGTACTCTACCTTCTTCTAAGACTGACAGTGTACAGTACAGGGGTGTTTGGTGTACATAACAGACCACTGTACTCTACCTCCCTATAAGGCTGACAGTGTACAGTATAGGGGTGTTTGGTGTACAAAACTGACCACTGTACTCTATCTCCTTCTAAGACTCACAGTGTACAATCCAGGGGTGACCTGTGTCCCATTCTCAATAGTGTCTCCCATATCCCTTTAAGACAGGGAGTGTACAGTACAGAAAGGGGTGGCTGGTTTCCAACAGTGACCCATATAGTGGTCACTGGTACACGTAAGTCATAATACTGACAAGGTATAGCAGGTGTTGATGACATTTTCAGTAAATGGAATATTGGACATGCCAACCCTATTTCAGGCCATGTCAAATTAGTATTTTGGCCAAATGTCACTGCACAGCATAAAACCGAGTGACACATTTCAATGTGATGACAACATATTATATTCTCTTTTAAAATCACTAGTGAATAACATTCTTGTCACAGTGCCATTATCTAACTGACTTCTGTCGCATCAAGCAACAGAAGGGAGACACCAACATCTGCTATACATCAAAAGAAGACATTGAGCATACGCTAGTCCTGCTGCTACTGACAGGATACTGTTGTATGATTAAAGGGGAACCTCCCTTATCCAGAAACCTGTTATTCCTGATACCTTCATACTTACGCTGCCAGCATGGCTACTGACAGTATACTCTTGCACATTTTACTTCACATGTGTAACATGGAACCTCCCTTATCCAGAAACCTGTTATTGCTGCTGCCTTCATATTTACATTGCCAGCATGGCCACTGACATGAACTGTTGCACATTTTACTTCACATGTGTAACATGGAACCTCCCTTATCCAGAAGCCTGCTGACAGAGGTCAGGGTGGTGGGGTTCAACAGCAGATACAGTGGGAGGTTTTATTTTTACACAGCTTTCAGCAATATCCCAGGAATATCAAGGCAGGAACTCCTGACATGAACTTTAGACACTGTCCCCTTCTATGGAATCAAACCCAGGTGTAGCAGAATAGAATAACCCCTACCAGATTATACTCTGAGGTAAACTATAGGCTAGCTCAGTTTATACCCTGGGGTATATTCTGGACCAGGCCAAAGTATACTCCTCCAGCCCAGACTATACCCCTTAAGCAAAAATGCTCGAATGAATTTGTCTGCTGCATTAGACCTGATCCTTTCAAAGAACATTTATTTCAGAACTTGACAGCACCTTGACAACATCTAGAACCAAAGGCAATGGCATCTCTTACTTCCGCTTCATCTGTGAAGACCTGATGGCATCCGAGACCAAGTTGTTCAGCATGTGAACAGTAACATTCATGACGAACTAAAACATTTCCTTGACCAAACTGTCAATGACTACGTCACTAATTCAGGAATTCCAAGAGATGGAGTGTGGGCTACAAATGCAGAAGTAATGTCCAACAGAAAGTCTGTGACATTTACATTTACAGTTCCATTGATCGGTTAATGCATTGGCTGCCAGCCAAAAACCCTGCCAGCTTCAGCTTCAAAACCCAGACATATTATTATTAGCAGCCCATTTAACATTGTAAATAGTGTTCAATTGTGTGAAAAGTACAAGAAAATCATAGCAGCATTCTTAATTACTTATTTTCTGTAGGCGTATTATCTGGGCTGGGGATAAACTATGCCCCATTCCAGAATACATCCCAGGTATACTTGGCTCCTAACTCCACAAATAATGTGGAAGGGGTGTACATCCAATAGCAAGGCACAAACATCTCAGGACATTAAAGGGGTGTTCCACCCATAGTATGGCACCCTATCCCTCAGACCTTTAAAGGGGTGTTACACCAATAACCTGGCACACTAACATTCTGATCTTTAAAGGGGTGTTCCAACCATAGCATAACACCCTAAACCTTAGACCTTTAAAGGGGTGTTCCATCAATAGCATGGCACCCTAACACTCAGACCTTTAAAGGGGTGTTCCATGCATAGCATGGCACACTAACATTCAGACCTTTAAAGGGGTGTTCCATCCATAGCATGGCACCCTAACACTCAGACCTTCAAAGGGGTGTTCCATCCATAGCATGGCACTCTAAGCCTACAATCCTGAAGGAAGTGATTCAGATTTGTTCCCGTAGTATTTGAGTGGAGTATTTATATTTAATCCAGGACAATCCAGGTCAGTTGGTGTTTGAGCCACATTGCTGAGAATAATACTAATCTTCAGAGAATCCATGCTGTCTCTTAGCATAGTCACTATATTTCATTTCAAACAATAGCATTTAGTCTCCTGAAATATGAAATTTCTGGGCTTATTTAACCAGATAATACTAATAATTCAATCACCTATTTACTAAATTTTTTTTCAAATGCTCTAAATTTATAAACATATTCGTATTTTAAAAAATCAGATTATTTTACAGACAAATCAGAGAGTACATTTTGAATTTGAAAATCAGAGTAACTCCTCCAAAATGAGAATGGTTGTCATCTCTGTACATCTCTGCGACACACTCACAACAAAGCCGAACAACCGCTGGAGCACTCAACCTTTTGGGGTCATCACCTTAGACACGCTCAGAACACAGCTGAACCACCACACAACACTCAAACTGTTAGGGATCAAGTAATTTCCTGTGAAAAGGGCCCTTTTGCCAACAGTCCTTTGAAGTATTTACAAAGAAACATCTTGACTGACCTGAGTGGCATTGTAGTGTTACCTTGTCCACAAAGGTAGTTGCTCTCTGCATCGAAGAAGACAAACATTCACAGTCATACAAACATATTTACAATCACGAAATTTTTAATTATTACAGCAAATAATTCATGTCTTTTTTTTACGTATTTGTTTCCCTGCAATAATTATATATGCTGTCACTCAGTTATCCAGGCCTAAGGCCCAGTCTTAGGCACAGATGATTCACAGTGCTGTATCAGATATAACCATCCCAAAGGAGCCTACTCTCCCACCAAATGTTAAATTACGTCCCCCTTGTCTACTGCTCAGATACAAATAAATGCCCTGTTGAATTTTCCAAAAAATATAAAGGAAACTGATCAAAAACATTTGGCTGCTAAACGGTAGTCTATAATGTGTTAATGAAAACCATATAATGACAAACTGGGAAATTCTTTTCCAGAAGAAATCCTCCACGGGGGACACACAAGCATTAAAATGTCCTGTTTAAATCCTCTGACACCTCTGAACCTATATGTTTCAATAAAAAGCAATAAAATATTTGCAAAACAAACAAGCATCAGCAGAAGATGACATATCCCTTCGGACCAACATATCTGAAAGGGCAAATGATATGACAGTTACTTCATGTGTTTTTAGACTATGTTTGAATCATTTCCATGGAAGTCATGAAAAATATAAAAAGCCATATCTCTGTAAACAGTAAAAGGCACCATTTCAAGATCTGCCTCACATATCTGCTAAGATCTGTTGAAAGATATTAAATGGTTTTCGAGTTCCCACAGGAACCGGGACATATGTAAGTGCCCAAACTCTGTAACCACTTTGAGGTCTACCTCACATATTTTGCAGAATGAACATGAAGCCCATCCCTCCCTTTCCACACTACGTACGAATCAGTTTCCATGTAAACCAAGAAAAATGACGAAAATCTGTAAACAGCATGAGGCACAACTTCATTGCTGTGGTGGATAACACGATCACAGGAAATCTCAACAGTGATTGAACCTTACATAAAATAACTAATTTCCGCCAAAAAGTATGCTCACAACTTGAATATACCATGAGACCCTGGATATCCATAGACATCCGTTTAAGCGTATATCATCCAGACAACTTGATTTTTTTCATTTTTCATACACCTCATCCAGACAACTTGATTTTTTTCATTTTTCATACACCTCATGGAAAATTCAAAATGTTCATGATCTTTACTACTTGAATATACACATGTGTATCAGGACTGGGTTAAATGTCTTAAGACCTTCCTGCACATGGTGCAACCTCAGGTAATAAATAAACTTGTGGCACCAGACAAGAACAGGTTGGACCTGATTACTTAGAACATCATCGTAAAAAATATATCTGACAAGATAACTTCAGTCTACTTCACCAAATTTCATGCCATGAACTACAATACTCAGTTAATGTCTGTGTGGTCATCAGAGTCACTAATCAAGCCAAATGCCTGATCATTCTGTATGTCAAATGAAATCTGTTGTTTGGAGAGCAAACTATTAACATGTATTTATTTTGGCTATTCCCGCAAATACAGAAATGAAACTTCTGACAGATGACACACTCGAGGGACTTTGTGAAGGGACAGCACATGTACAGCGGCTGGGACAGGAGTGGGAGGTTTCAATGTTATCTCGCTTTTAGCAGTATCCCAGCAATATCATGGCAGGAACACTAGACATGAACTTCACATTGTATCCATGTAGGGAGTTAAACCCAGGTCTTCTTCAATATTGAAAGGGATGTCAACCCCCACCAACAACATGGCTCCTAATATCAGAGGCATGGAATTATGATCTTGTTATAATAATAGCGAATCATGGCCGAGGAATTATTATTGTGGTTATAATATTTAGACCTAGGGATAATATTATTAATAACAAGTTAGCAAGGTGTTCTAATTGTATATTTAGAATGGGAAATAATAAATAAAGGCCTGTGAGGTAGAAAACATATACAATGTAAGAGAGGTAGGTAATCGGCTGCGGAGGAAATAAGCATGAAAGTAGGTCGTCAGAACTTAGTGGGGGCAAGCCGAGATGATTGATAGAGTAGGTAAAGGGAAAGTAACGGTACTGTCAAGATGAAGCCACTTGTCCGGGGACCTTGGCAGCAGTTCGCAGTATTCCACGAGACATATATGGTTAGGAGGTAGAAACGTTGAGTTTCTTGGAATCCACCTCATAGCTTTACAAATATGGTATTGGGGGTACGGAATAAGGATGGGGGAGTGAAAATGTATGCAGGGTTAGGGGTTGTTGACCAGTGGGCAACAAGAAGAGGGTGTTGGCTGTGACGTAGGGACCCAAGGGCCCTCCACTACTGACATTGTACCTCTTGCACATCCCCTATCGTCAGGACCGAAGCACAGGGGTATGCCGTAGTTCGGGTAAGGACCCGCCTATCCCAGGTGTGGGATTCTGTCAGGTAAAGGTCATCTACCCAGCAGCTAACTGAGTTAATACCATACCTTGGAGACTAACTCCACACAGAATGTGAAAAGCATGTCACTCCAATAGCAAGGCACACTAACCCTATTGCATCAAGGGGGTGCCCCACCCGTACCATGGTGCACTAACCCTAAGACACTGAAAGGTGTCCCACACATACCATCAGACCCTAACCCTAAGACTCTAAAAGGGGCCCTCCACTCATACCATGACACCCTAAGACTCTGTAAGGGGTGCCCTACACATACCATCAGACCCTAACCCTAAGACTCTATAAGGGTGTCCCACCCATACCATGACGCCCTAACCCTAAGACTCTGAAAGGGGTGTTCTTTCCATAGCATGGCACCCTAACCTTCAGACCTTTCAAAGGGTGTTCCATCCATAGCATACTACCCTAACCCTGACACCTGAAAGGGGTATGCCACCCACAGCATGCAACCCTAGACCCCAGATGTTCAAAGAGGTGTTACACCCATAGCATGCTACCCTATCCTTCAGACCTTTCAAAGGGTGTTCCATCCATAGCATACTACCCTAACCCTGACACCTGAAAGGGGTATGCCATCCACAGCATGCAACCCTAACCCCCAGATGTTTAAAGAGGTGTTACACCCATAGCATGCTACCTTAACACCTTCAAGGGGTATCCCACCGATAGCATGCCACACTAACCCCCAGATGTTTAAAGGGGTGTTCCACTAAAAGCATGCTACACTAACCCTTACACCTTTAAAGGGGTGTTCCACCCATAGCATACTACCCTAACCCTGACACTCTTAAAGGGGTATCCCACCCAGAGCATGCTACCCTAACACCTGAAAGGGGTATCCCACCCATAGCATACTACCCTGATCCTTACACCTTTAAAGGGGTGTTCCACCCATAGCATGCTACCCTAACCCTTACACCTTTAAAGGGGTATCCCACCCATAGCATGCTACCCTAACCCTGTGTTCCAAACTGAGCAAGATCAACAATACTATTGATGAATGACTGGAGCCCATAAAAATGGGAGGCTACACAAGGGTACGCAAGTAGTCATGCCAACAAGTGTATCAACTAACATAACTAATATAGACAGAAGTGCTTCACGTTAAGGAAGTGACAGTGAGACTTCAGATTTGTTCCTGCAGTATTTGAGTCAGAGGATTGGAATCAAAACATTTAACCTTTCTTATTGACTTACACCCTGAAACTGGAACGCAGAAATTCATCCAGGACAATTCTGTTTGGTCAGCTGGTGTTTGTGGTCAGCCACATTGACAAAAGGGCTGCAAGAATATTAATGTCAGAATGTACATGTAAGACTCTCTTAGCTCTGTCACAAAATTTGGTTTCAAACCATGGCACTACAGATCTCAAACAACATCTTTACCTTACTGGCTGTCAGTACAATTATTTCCCTACGATAAAACCTCTCGTGTCTGTGACATCCTCAGTGAGTGAGTGAGTTGAGCTTTATGCCACATTCAACAATATTCCAGCTATATGGAAACAGTCTGTAAATAATTCAGTCTAGACCAGTCAACCCAGTGATCAACAGCACGAGCATCAATCTGCGCAATTGGGAACTGATGACATGTGGCATCCAGCGAGCCTGACCACCCGATCCTGTCAGTTAGAACACAGATGGACAACCACTGAAACACCCAACCTGTGTCTGGTCATTGTCCTCACAGACAGATCACGCAAATTCCTGTGCAAAAGAACATCTTACCAAAACTCCTTTGAAGTACTTACAAAGAAAAACCGTCACTGATCTGAGTCACACTGAGATCTCTGCACCATATGGCATCTTGGAAGACTTGGCTTCAACAAACATATTCATAATCATACAAACATATTCATTACAATGAACTATTTAATTATTACTGAAAATATTTTATGTATCTTCTTTAAAATAATGGTTTCCCTGCAATGATGATATATGCTGTCAGTCAGGTTCCCTGATCTTGTATTCAGCTGGGCACAAACAATTCACAATGCTGTAACAGACAAAAGGGAGCATACTCTTCCATTAAATGTTCTAAATTACCTCCCCCTTGTCTACTGTTCAGATACACATACAAATAAATCCCCTGTTGCATAATACACCAGAACAAAGGAAACTGATCAACTACATTTGGCAGCTGAATGGTATGTCTATGGTGTGTTAATGAAGACTGTATCATGTGCCCTTGGTGGCTTGAGTGGTATACCAAACCTTTACATACACCTCCCTGGTGTAGTGTGTCAGTTAGTGTATGATCATACATTCTACCCGAGAATATGATTGCAATCAAGGTGTACAGAGTCAGAACTGGATCTTATACCCATCCGACGAGTATAATTGACTAGTCACACTTCAGTGAGTACTCGAAATACGTGGCCGTCTCTGATGTTGCATTTAGACTATTTATCTGCCTCTTACTGCAGGGGATCCATTTGTCACCATCTTTCCGTGTTATAAACTGGTGTGGAAATTTAAATGTTAATGCATTTTTGCCAAAAGAAACAACATTCTTTTGTGTAGTGTGTGACATCACAAGTTTTGAATGTGACCCAGTTTGATCTATGACATCTCCGCATGCCCCACATGCACACCAGCCTTGCCAAGCTCTACCCATGGGGAGTGAGTGATTCTACCCCGCAACCTTCACAGGCTCTACCCATGGGTGATATCACAGCTAATGATGTGTTCAAACAACGTTGAATCTAACCCAGGCCCGTTACACTGGAAGAGTTAAGAGATACTTTAATGAGCAAACTACGTAACGTTAAATCAGGACTATCTGACTTGAAATCTAAGTTATAGGAATCAACTTGAAATGTACTGATCTGGATAAAAGGGTTAGTGAGATCAAGTCAGACATTAACCAGGTAAAACAGAACCATGATGTTATGTACAATGACATTGATGCCCTAAATGAGAAAGTGGAATGTGTATCCTTAAGATTTTCTCATACCGACACTGAACCCTCATCTCCATTTCTATAGGATGTTAGCCAAGGCCTGGACTTTGTTTCACATGTAACTTGTAGCCTTGACACTGGTAGTGAGGGCAGCTACATCCACTACGATCAGCCTTTCAGTGAGAGTTGTGATGTAACATTTAACTTCCTCTGTTTGAAACATAATCCATGACCCTGACTTCTTATCAGTTATTTACTTGATTTTCAAATTATATGTCTGGTAGAAATATTTGTTGATAATATTTCTGATGTAGGTTGGTTAGCTAACTACGATATATTTTACAGCCATACAGAGTATGGAAGACTTTCTGTTGGCATCTGTGTATGTGTCTATCACTGAGTAGAGCTTTTAAGTTGATAAAAACAGACATTGATAACTTTTTGTGTCTTAACTTCACAAAGGATATATTCGTAAATGATAGAAATATTAATTTATTATGTACATACACACCCACTAGCGGGCTTGTCTTATCATAATCAGTAACCTTGCTCATGTTGACAACTTTTTATTGTCTAATGTGGCACAATTACGTGATTCGCATACATTGTTGTGTGGTGACATGAACGTTCGAAAGGTGAGAGTAATAACCCAAAGGTTTTGTCAGTGATGATAGACCATCAAGTAATAGATAGACCCATCATGTAACTGAGCCAGTACTCGCCCAGTGAAGTCAGAGCATCAGACCCTTTTAAGGCATTCCGGAACTGGGCCTGTACTATTTTGCACACTGGCGTTAAACTGGACCAGTACAGGCAGAGAACTCTGACCAGTATGCATCCGTAACGGTTGCCTGATTGACCCTTTACAGTTTGACTGACACTGGCCCAGTTATACGTTTGATACCGTTTCTACAGTTTAAAAAAAACTGATACCAACTAAAAATAATCTGAAGGAGAAAAACAAAACAAAACACAGATTTATCCACATGTTTAGTTCCTCCTGAATTTAACTTATGTTTTTGAATTAGATATGCAAACTGGTTCTGCGTGATCTAAAAACATGGCATATATGATGAATGGCCAAATGTTTAAAATTTTCAAAATGCCCTTGTCTCAGCAAAATTTATACTGCATTTTATGATTCAAAACTTAGCTCAACACGTAACATGAGTAGCAAAAGTAGTCTCTACAAGTGATTCAAAACAAAGATTGTTACTATTTAGAGTCAAATCACATCAGTTTACACTCAGAAATATGCCAAGTGTCAACCTCTACCTTTTGGCCACCTCTCTACAGTAGACAACGCGGTCCTGAGATAATCTCCCACAACTGGGCCAGTACTGGGCCAGTACAGCATTGTGGTATTGTGTTTACGGTAGCCATCCATATGTGGAACGGTACAGTTTTGGCTGTTAGGGGCCACTAAAGGAAAACAAGCACTGGTCCAATACTGGCTCTATACTGGCCTACGTTGTGCAAGTACCAACGGTACCGGCCAGAGCGATGCCAGCACAGGCCCAGTAATGTGATGTTAGCTGGGGACATATCAACATTGATGTTTTTGAAGATGATGATAAGGATATCGCAGTAAATAATCGAAAGTCGCATGATACTGTCATCAATAAGTTCAGACAAAACTTGATAGACCTTTCTTATGCATTTCAGCTATCTATCATTAATTGCAGTGGTCGGAGACGAGCAAGATGAATTTACCTTCAGGGGTCAACAAGGTGATACTGGTAACGACTATTTCATCTCTTCCTCCGACTTCTTTCAGTATATCAGGGAGCTGAATATATGTGATCAGTTAGAATCTGATCATCTGCCACTGGAACTAACCTGTAAGTTCCCTAACTTCAAAACGTTTAATCTTAATACATCGTCAGATGGTTTATTTGACAAAATCATATGGAATAATGCTCCTTGTCACACTTTTTTGGAAAATCTAAAAAAAATTATGCCAATGGAACTCAGACATTTTTAGATAAACTTGACAGCAGAGTTGAGGACGCAGTTGACAATTTCACACATATGATGATAGAGTCTGCTAGCTGCATGAAGAAATGTATATTGAAACCCCAGAAGATGATACTGCTAAACTTCCAGTGTAAAAACACACAAAGGGTTGCGCGAAAATCACTTAGGAATTGTAAAAACCTTCGAACTGATTTAAACAGGAGACTCTACTGAAAGGAAAGAAACAGATACAAAACTCTGTGTAGAAGACACAAATCAGACTTGATGTACGTAATTTAGAAAGACTTTGCAAATCAAGTAGTTCACCAACAGCGTTTTGGAAACAAATATGAAGATTCAAGAATAGACCAATCATTGGCAATACAACTACTAAAACATCATAGCTTGCTCGTTTTAAAGGGGATTTTAGAAATGATTCTGTTTTTAAGAATTTTTGCACACGCACTGACATGCAAGATGATGCAATAAGTGTAACATCTGAATATCATTTAGACCCAGAAGCACTTGTATTAGATTCACCCATTACAGTTCAGGAAATTTGTGCAGAGTATACGCTGTTCAAAAATGGAAAATCAGCTGGTCTGACAAAGTTGTTGCAGAAATGTTGAAGTGCTCACATCTATCATTATGTCATTTCTGAATAAGTGCTTTAACAAGGTGTTCAAGACTGGTATTTTTCCACACAGCTAGGCAATATCAGTTATCATCCCTATACATAACGAGAGTCATCAGAAGATGACCTATCCCACCCGGCCCCTACATATTTGAAAGGTACTTGATGTTTTTTAGACAAAGTTTGAATTGTTTCCATGGAAATCATTAAATATTTAAGTGCCATACATCTGTAAACAACAAAAAGCACCACTTCAAGATCTGTCTCATAGATCTGGCAAGATCTGTTGAAAGATATGAAATGGTTTTCAAGTTGTGCTCTGGAAACGAAGCCCATCCCTCCCTTTTGAGACTAAATCTGAAAAGTTTCCATGGAAACTGGGAAAAATAAAAATACCAAAACTATCTAAATAGCAAGAGGCACCACTTTGTGGTCTACCTCAAATATCTGCTGAAAGTTTTGCTGAAAGATATTAAATAGTGTTTGAGTTCTGCTCCGGAAACGAATTCGAAGCCCATCCCTACACTACATTTTGAGATGAAGTCAGGCTCGTTTCCATGGAAACGCAGAAAATGATAAATCACCAAAATCTGCAAAACAGTGAAAGGCACTGCTTTAGGGTCTGTCCCATGATCTGCCAAGTTTGAAGAAAGGTATTAAATAATGTTTGAGTTCTGCTCCAGAAACGAAACCCATCCCTCCCTTTTGAGACAAAGCCTGAATCGATTCCATGGAAACCCAGAAAATGATAAATGACGAAAACCTATAAACAGCAAAAGGCACCACTTTGTGGCTAAATTAGTTGGTTGGCAATGCGAATCATTTTTGTATCCATTCCAAGAAACAGCCATTAACACATTTAATCAAGATTGACATTTGGTTATAAATAATAGCTCACACTGATTCCTATAGAATGTTTAAAACCCTACTGGCTGGAGGCCTGAAATACAGTAAACATCTTTGACTTGACAAATTGGGAAAATTCTAACTCACCAGCTAAACCCATGAAACAATATGAACACCTCAAGGGAATATGTCATTTTTGGGTAAGGGAGGATCTGTCACCTGAGGGGAAGGATATATCACCTGCGTCAATCTACCTGGGGGAGGATCTGTAATCTGGGGGGGATGATGTGTCACCTGGGTGAATCTACACACTGGGGTCTACATCTGAGGTCACCGACGTCTAGGAGAATGTATCACCTGGGTGAATCTACATAGTTTCCGAGGAGGTCCGTGTCATCTCAGGGGGAGGATATGTCATCTGGGGTAGAGAGTCCCTCTCATATCTGGGGAGCCTACATGGCCATCTGGTGGAAAGGGCGTCCCTGTGATCTAGGGGAAGAATGTGTCACATGGGTAAATCTAAATGTGACCTTTGGTAGGGGTTCCTGTCAGCTGGAGGAGAATGTGTCACCTGGGGAAGGGGGACCCTTTAATCTTGCTGAGAATGTGTCAGTTGGCAACGGGTCCCCTGTCATCTGTAGTGAGGGTGTGTCACCTAGGGGAGTGGCTAATCTCATCTGGGGGGAGGGTGTGTCAGCTGGAGAAGGGGTCCTTGTCATATGGAGGGAGGGTAAATCTACACAGTAACCTGCTGAAGGAAGACCCTCTCATCTGGGTGGGGGGTGGGGTGGGGTGGGGTGGGGTGATAGTCCCTCTCATTTGGGGGTAGAATGTGTCACCTGAGTAAATCTACAAGGTCACCCAGGGAAGGGGTTTGATGTCATCTGGGAGAGGATGTGTCACCTGGGTGAATCTGCTGTGTCCATTGAAGATCCATTGATCTTGGGGGTGGGGGTGGGGTGGGATTGTTGTTGATGTGACCTGGATGAATCTACATGGTCACCTGGAGGAGGGAGTCCCTGTCATCTGGGGGAAGGGTGTGTCACCTGGGTCAGCCTACTTGGTCACATCGGGGAGGGAGTCCCTATCATCTGGGGGAAGGGTGTGTCACCTGGGTGAATCAACATGGTCAGATGGGTGAGGGAATACCTGTCATTAGTGGGGATGGGGGGATGGGGGAAAGGAGGAGGATGTGGCAGATGCGGAAATGGGGGATAGGGGATTTCTTATCTTGGAGGGTTTAGATGTGAAGTGGGAGGGGGATCTATAATCTCGGGAGTACATGTGTCACTTGAAGTGGGAGGGTGATCTGTCATCTCAGGGGTAGATGTGTCACCAGAAGGGGGAGGGTGATCTGTCATCTGTGAGGAGGGGGATGGTAGATGTATCACCTGAAGGGATCGGGGGATCTGTCATCTCAGGGGTAGATCTGTCACCTGAAAGTGGAGGGGGATCTGTCACCATGGGGGTAGATGTGTCACCTGAAGGGGGAAGGCGATCTGTCATCTGGGGTGAGGGGGTGGTAGATGTGTCACCTGAAGGGGTCAGGGCAGCATGTTGCCTCGACTAACAAACATTGATCATGTGGACTGATGGGTGAAATGATGCATGAAACTGCTCTACATGAAACAAACCAAACACATTATGAAGTCATAGAAGTGTTGTGGACACAATGAATAATATATTGAGTCCCACTGGACACCTGGTCATCTGTCTCCAATCTCTACATGTGTGAGTACTGGACACATATTTACACATTGTGTTAAACGCTTGAGGGGGTCCTCAAACAGATCTATTTGACCATTTTCAGATAAAAGTTTTAACTACTTCACCATTTCTTGAGCAAATCCTTCACCTGAAGCTATGATACTGAAGACACACTGTGATACAAATCTTCTCATGCTATGTTCCATCTGGTCATTAAACATTAAGCTTTGTAAACCCCCTAAAGACTGGATTAATCTACCTTGCTATGTAGTGTCTACTCACTAGACATAGCTGATACAAACACATTTCCAGGCAATAATCTTAAACACTGTTTAACCTACTGCAACACGTAAACCTACACCTGTACAAACCACCCTAACGACACCCTCAAGGACACCCACTAGTAAACAACTCCAACCTAGGATATATCTGGTCTGTGTACTGGTCTAGTTCATGAGCATCAACTAAACCTGAAACTATTTTAACCACCATTCCACCGAAACAATGGACTACACTGTCCTTATGCACAATCTGTTTGATAACTTGACCACTTCCAGAGAATACCACTAACCTGACGCTATACAAACCACCCTTAAGATGTACAGCTTTAACATAACCATGCTATAATGTATCTGGCTTCCATTTGAGCACTTCACCATTTCTGGACACTGTTACATGTAAGTTTTACATTTAGCCCTTTAGACCCTCACAAAACTGACCCCAACATGAAATGCTCACAAAAAAGTCTGTTTGACGACTCCAGCATTTTTTTCAAACTTTAAGATTTACAAATCACTCTTTACATACTGTGTTAACCAAATCTACCCAAGTTATCGTTAATCTGATTTCCATCCCATTCTATTGGTCAACTTTACCATTACTAGAAAATACCTTTATTCTGTAATATTTGATACAGAGTCTTACCACTACACCACAGCCACACCTAAAACCCTTGATACACCAATCAGTTAAGCCTACCTGATGTTTCATGCATCCATCCTCCATAATCTCAAGGTATATGTTCCGATAACTCTCCACTTTACCCTGGATGCATCTACGGCTCCGATGATTCTCCGAAATTTTAACTTTAAACTGTACACTTTTAGACTTATCCTATACTTATCCTATCTCAGGACTTGCTCATCTTTCTCTTGCTTTGTATACATGTAGTTTCATATGAACATGCATGACAAATGGTGAAATATTTACAAACACATTTCATCTACTGCAGTACACATGTAGACACCACATGAATATGGTTCATTATTTGTCAAGAGTGATTAGAACAAGAGTCATCAGAAGATGACATATCCCCCTGGCCCCACTTATTTAAGAGGACAAATCATCTGACAGTTACTTGATGTTTTTTAGCCTAAGTTTGAATTGTCTCCCTGGAAGTTATGAAAAATACAAATGCCATACATCTGTAATCACCAAAAGTCATCATTTCATGATCTGGGTCATATATCTGCCAAGATCTGTTGAAAGATATGAAATGGTTTTCGAGTTTTGCTCTGCAAAGAAAGCCCATCCCTCCATTTTGAAACTAACTCCGAAATGTTTCCACTACTTTGGGGTCTGCCATACATATCTACCAAGTTATACTGACATATATTAAGAAGTTTCCGAGGTCTGCTCTGGCAATGAAACACACCTCTCAATTTTGAGACTATGTCCGGAATGTTTCCATGGAAACCGAGAAAATAATACATTACACAAAACTGTACATAGCAAAAGGCACCACCTTGGGTTCTAATTGATATATCTACAAAGTTTTGCAGAAAAATATTGAATGGTTTTTGAGTTCTGCTCCCGAAACCATTCCTCCATTTTGAGACTAAGTCCGTAAAATGCAAATGGCACCACTTTGGCTTCTGACTGATATATATACCAAGTTTTGCACAAAAACATAGAACTTTTTTTAAGTTCTGCTCTGAAAACAAAGCCCACCCCACCATTAGACTAACACCAAAACGTTCCACGGAAAAACACAATAAAATAAAAATGGCAAGACTCTGTAAACAGCAAAAGACACAACCATAGGTTGAGATTATTATATCTATCAAGTTTGGTCTAAAAATATAGAACGGTTTCTGAGTTATGCTCCGGGAAACAAAATGATTACAGACAGGCGGATGGTGAGACAGACAAGGCATCAACTATATTCGCATTACATGCCGGGGGATAATACGTCAATATGTAATTATACTGGGGTGTATAAACATACAGATATCTTTCACTGAGCAAAAGACTGTCTTTAATGCATGTCAATTCATTGGAATCTGGTAAAAATACCCAATTGTTCATGCCAGCTGAAGTGATAGGGACACCCTCCTAGCAACTCTACTCACGGTCAACTGGTGCACATTGATGGTATCACCGACTATGTTCTGAAATGAACCTGTAGTGGTGAAGCGTAAAGCAACGAGCACTTGCAAGTCAGGAGATAAAGTGGATCTGCGTTTAACACTACGGTTGATGTTGAGTGAATGAACAATCTGGAATATGTCGACTCTCCGAAACCTGAACTGACTTTGAAGTGTACTTCATCTCCCTTCAAGACTGACAGTGTACAGTAGAGGGGTGGCTGGTATCCAACACTGACCAGTGTCCTCTACATCCCTTTAAAGGTGACAGCATACAGTGAACGGATGGCTAGTATCCAACACTGACCAGAGTACTCTACCTCAGTTGACTGTGTACAGTACAGGGGTGGCTGGTAGCAAACACTTACCAATGTACACTACAAACCATTAAGGCCAATAGTGTACAGTACAGGGGTGGCTGGTGTCCAAAACTAACCAGTCAAATATACATCACTTTAAGACCAACAGTGTACAGTACAGGAGTAGCTGGTGTGCAACACTGACCAATGTACACTATAAACAATTAAGACAGACAGAGTACAGTACAGGGGTGGTTGGTGTACAACACTGACCAATGTACACTATAAACAATTAAGACAGACAGTGTACAGTACAGGGGTGGCTGGTGTCAAACACTGACCAGCGAACTCTACATCCCATTAAGACTGACAGTGTACTGTAGAAGGGTGGTTGGTATCCAACACTGACCAACACAGACCGACAGTGTACAGTACAGGCACAGTTGGTGTACAACACTGACCAGTGAACTCTATGTCTTTTTAAGACCGACAGTGTACAGTACACAGGTGGCTGGTTTCCAAAACTCACCTCTAAACTCTCTGTCTGTGTAGAGTACAGGGGTGGCTGTTGTCCAACACTGACCAGAGTACTCGACATCCCTTTAATGCTGAAAGTGTACAGCACAAGGGTGGCTGGTGTCCAACACTGACCAGAGTACTTGACATCCCTTTAATGCTGAAAGTGTACAGCACAAGGGTGGCTGGTGTCCAACACTGATCAAGATCAGTGTACTCTACATCCCTTTGAGACCGATAGTGTACAGTACAGAGGTAGCTGGTGTCCAACACTGACCAGAGTACTTGACATCCCTTTAATGCTGAAAGTGTACAGCACAAGGGTGGCTGGTGTCCAACACTGATCATGATCAGTGTACTCTACATCCCTTTGAGACCGATAGTGTACAGTACAGAGGTAGCTGGTGTCCAACACTGACCAGTGTACTTGACATCCCTTTAATGCTGAAAGTGTACAGCACAAGGGTGGCTGGTGTCCAACACTGATCATGATCAGTGTACTCTACATCCCTTTGAGACCGATAGTGTACAGTACAGAGGTAGCTGGTGTCCAACACTGAGCAATGTTCTCTACATCCCTTTAAGACTGACAGTGACCAGTACAGGGGAGGATGGTGTCCAACACTGGCCAGTGAGATCTATGTCTTTTTAAGATCGATAGGGTACAATACAGGGGTGGCTGGTGTGCAGCACTGACCAGTCTACTATACATCCCTTTAAGACTGACATTGTACAGTACAAGGATGGTTGGTTTCCAAGAATCACCAGTGAACCCTACCTCCCTTTAAGACTGACAGTGTACAGTGCAGGGATGGATGGTATCCAAGATTGACCAGAGTACTTTACCTCAGTCTAAGACTGACAGTGTGCTGAAGAGGGGTGTCTGGAGTTCAACACTGACTCGTCTACTATACATCCCTTTAAGACCCACAGTGTACAGTACTGGGGTTGCTGTTTTCCAGCACTTATCAGTGAACTCTACCTCAGACTAAGACTGATAATGTACAGTGCAAGGGTGGCTGGTGTCCAACACTGACCAATGTACTCTACATTCCTTTAATGCTGAAAGTGTGCAGTACAGCGGTGGATGGTGTTCATGACTCAATTTTGGATTCAATAACTTTGGATATTTGCAACACACAGTGCAAAAAAACTCACATCCACCATCATCTTCATTGAACTCCACCCAGTCAAACTCAGTCAGCCTTGCTTTTTGAACAGAGCGCCTTCGATTTCCACTGTCATATTTCTTTTCACTAAGTTTCTTCTTTCCCACTTGTTTTTAAATAAGAGTCATCAGAAGATGATATATCCCCCCCGGCCCCCACATATTTGAAAGGACAAATCATACGACAGTTACTTATTGTGTTCTTAGACCAAGTCTGAATTGTTTCCATGGAATTCATGAAAAGTATAAATGCCAAATATCTGTAATCAGAAAAAGTCACCATTTCAAGATCTGCCTCATATATCTGCCAAGATCTTTTGAAAGATATGAAATGGTTTTCGAGCTGTGCTCTTGAAACAAAGTCAGCAACATATTCATGGAACCGAGAAAATAATACATAAAAAAAATGAAATAGCAAAAGGCACCACTTTGGGGTCTGCCACACATATCTACCAAGTTTTACTGACAGATATTAAGAAATTTTTGAGTTCTGCTCCGGAAATGAAACACACCTCTCACTTTTGAGAGTAAGTCATAAACATTTCCATGGGAACTGAGAAAATGATAAATCACTAAAACCTGGAAACAGTAAAAGGAACCACTTTAGGTTCCGATTGATATATATATACCAAGTTTTGCTGAAAAATATTGAATGGTTTTTGAGTTCTGCTCTGGAAACAAAGCACATCCCTCCATTTTGAGACTAAGTCCGAAACATTTCCATGGAAACTGAGAAAATAATAAACCACAAAAACCTGTAAATACCAAAAGGCACCACTTTAGGGTCTGCCACACATATCTACCAAGTTTTGCTGAAAGATATTTAGAAGTTTTTGAGTTCTGCTCTGGAAACGAAACACACCTCTCACTTTTGATACAAAGTCTAAATCGTTTCCATGGAAACCGAGAAACTAAGAAATGACAAAATCCTGTAACTAGCAAAAGGCACCATTGCAGCTTCTGATTGGAATATCTACCAAGTTCTGCAGAAAAACATTGGACAGTTCTGCTCCGGAAACGAAGCCCATTCCTCCATTTTGAGACTAAGTCCGAAACATTTCCATGGAAACCGCTGTACACAGCAAAAGGCACGACTTTGGGGTCTGTCACATATATCTACCAAGTTTTGCAAAATAATATTGAACGGTTTTTGAGTTATGCTCCAGAAACGAAGCCTGCCCCACCATAAGACTAACACCAAAATGTTCCATGGAAAAACAAAAAAATATAAATGCCAAAACTCTGTAAATAACAAAAGGCACAACTATAGGTTGAGATCATTATATCTATCAAGTTTGGTCTAAAAATATCGAACGGTTCCTGAGTTATGCTCAGGAAACAAAATGATTATGGACGGACGGAGGACAGACGGACGGACAGACGAGGCATTGACTATATCCCCCTGCATTACATGCCGGGGGGATAAAAATACATGACTTTTTCCTTTCAACATCACCTGAGACAACAAGAATGTCCTAATATCTGACATCATATTCGTCAACGATTCATCTTCAGTAACAGTTCAGCGTGAACAGCAACAAGCCACTGACAACATCAACACTAGCCCTAGTTACCTCCCTTGGTTTTGCAAGACAATACGCAGTTAAGATTTGAAATATTTAAGAAAACTAGCAGATTACAAATCACTGTCATTGATATTGCAAACCCAACAAAGTATGAGTTAGTGAACTTATCTCCTTGAAAATATCAGTGTCACCTGGCAGTCTTAAATGCGTGTACTCAGTGTCATGATTGTTAAAACATTAGTTAAAAGCAAAGTTTCCACCTCGTCAGTTTAATCCAATTTCAGTTTAGCATACGTGATAAAATATATAAAGTATTTCATCTAACCTGGAAATTACATATGTATAATAACAAAAAGAAATCACCCAAGAGGAAAAGTTGATTGTAAACGATCGGTAATTACAAGGGGGAATTCCTTTCAGTAAAGCTTATTCTGATTGGACAGCAGCAACATTCACGTTGTAGAATTTTTTCTCATCGGTCAGTTTTTTTAACAGCAGCGATCACGATATTCGAAGCTTTTACAGTACAAAAGCCACTGTGCACAATATGTGTTAAAAATATAGATACCAAACAACCATCAAGACTTACATTCAATTTGTGTTTACTTTTCGGGGAATGGTAAAATATTGCGTATTGAGATTTATTGTCGAAACTTTGGCTTATTATTTTAAAAGATAGAAACCGTCACAAAACGTACTTGTCCTGTAGGACAAGCAAATTATGTTTTCCACCTGCCCGAAACAAATTTTACTTTTAATACGAGTGGACGTGTGGAATTTTCGAGCCCTGACAGGGGTGGCTGGTGTCCATCACTGATCAGTGAACTCCATGTCTTCTTAAGACCGGCCGGTGGGGTAGCCTAGTGGTTAAAGCGTTCGCTCGTCATGCCGAAGACCCGGGTTCGATTCCCAACATGGGTACAATGAGTGAAGCCTATTTTCTGGTGTCCCCAGACGTGATATTGCTGGAATACTGCTAAAAGCGGTGTAAAACTAAACTCACTCACTCACTCACTCTTTTTAAGACCGACAGAATATAGTACAGGGGTGGCTGGTTTCCAGAAATGACCTCTGAACTCAATGTCTTTTGAAGACTGATAGTGTACAGTACAGGGGTGGCTGGTGTCCACAACTGACCGGTGAACTCTGTGTCTTTATAAGACCGATAGTGTATAATACACAGGTGGCTGGTTTCCAACACTGACAATTGAACTCAATGTCTTTTTAAGATCGATAGTGTACATTACACAGCTAGCTCTTGTGGAACACTGACCAGTGTACTCCACATCCTTTAAGACTGACAGTGACCAGTACAGGTGTGGCTGGTTTCCAAAACTCACCTCTGAACTCTATGTCTTTTTAAGACCGATAGTGTACACTACAGGGGTGGCTAGTTTTCAACACTGAGCAGTGAACTCAATATCTTTTTAAGACCAACAGTGTATAATACACGGGTGGCTGGTGTCCAACACTGAGCAGTGAACTCTATGTCTTTATAAGATCAATAGTGTACAGTACAGGGATGGATGGTATCCAAGATTGACCAGAGTACTTTACCTCAGTTTAAGACTGACAGTGTACTGAAGAGGGGTGTCTGGATTTCAACACTGACTCGTCTACAATACATCTTTTAAGACCCACAGTGTTCAGTACAGGGGTGGCTGTTTTCCAGCACTGATCAGTGAACTCTACCTACGATTAAGACTGATAGTGTACAGTGAAAGGGTGGCTGGTGTCCAACACTGACCAATGTACTCTACATCCCTTTAATGCTGAAAGTGTACAGTACAGGGGTGGCTGGTGTCCAACACTGACCAATGTACTCTATCTCCCTTTGAGACCAACAGTGTACAGTACAGGGTAAGCTGGTGTCCAACACTGACCAGTGTA
This sequence comes from Haliotis asinina, assembly GCF_037392515.1. NCBI lineage: Eukaryota > Metazoa > Mollusca > Gastropoda > Lepetellida > Haliotidae > Haliotis > Haliotis asinina. The sequence goes on along the minus strand of NC_090295.1, from coordinate 11,395,707 downwards.
CTCTACCTTCCTTTGAGACCAACAGTGTACAGTACAGGGTAAGCTGGTGTCCAACACTGACCAGTGTACTCTACCTTCCTTTGAGACCAACAGTGTAGAGTACACGGCTAGCTGGTGTCCAACACTGACCAGTGTACTCTACATCCCTTTAAGACTGAGAGTGACCAGTACAGTGGTGGATGGTGTCCATCACTGACCAGTGAACTCTGTGTCTTTATAAGACTCATAGTGTACAGTACACGGGTGGGTGGTTTGCCAACACTGATCAGTGTACTCTACATCCCTTTAAGACCGACAGTGTACAGTACATGGGTAACTGGTGTCCAAAACAGACCAATGAACTCTACATCCCTTTAAGACAGACAGTGTACAATACAGGGGTGGCTGGTCTCCACCACTGACCAGTGAACTCTGTGTCCTTTTAAAAAAACCATAGTGTACAGTACAGGGGTGGCTGCTGTACAACACTGACCAGTGAACTCATGTCTTTTTAAGACCGACAGTGTACAGTACAGTTGTGGCTGGTTTCCAACACTGACCAGTGTACTGTACATCCCTTTAAGACTGATATTGTGCAGTACAAGGATGGTTTCCTATACTCACCAGTGGACTCTACCTCCCTTTGGGACTGACAGTGTACAGTACATGGTTAGCTGGTGTCAAACACTGACCTGTGTACTCTACATCCCTTTAAGAAGGACAGTGTACAGTACAGGGGTGGCTGGTGTCCACAACTGACCAGTGAACTCTATGTCTTTTTAAGATTGATAGTGTACAATACATGGGTGGCTGGTGTCCAACACTGACCAGTGTACTCTACCTCCCTTTGAGACCAACAGTGTACAGTACACAGCTAGCTGGTGTCCAACACTGACCAGTGTACTCCACATCTCTTTAAGACTGACAGTGACCTGTACAGATGTGGCTTTTTAAGACCGACAGTGTACAGTACAGGGGTGGCTGGTGTCCAACACTGACCAGTGAACTCTACATCCCATTAAGACTGACAGTGAGCAGTACAGGAGTGGATGGTGTCGAACACAGACCAGTGTACTCTACATCCCTTTAAGACTGACAGTGTACAGTACAGGGGTAGCTGGTGTCCAACGCTGACCAATGTAGTGGTCAGTGAGTCCAAAAATGATGAATGCTGAGAAGTTATTACATGCTTTAATGACATTTTCAGTAAATGGAATATTTAAGGAGACACGCCAACCCTATTTTAGGCCAATTATGTAATTATGTAAACAAAGCCCATTCCTCTCCTGTTGAGACTGTGTTCGAACTGCTTCCATGGAAAATGGGAAAATGATAAATCACCAAAATCTGTAAATAGCAAAACTCACCACTTTAGAGTCTGCCTCACATATCTGCCAAGATTTGTTGAAAGATATTAATTAGTTTTAGGATTGTGCTCTGGAAATGAAGCCCATGACTCTGAAATGTTTCCATGGAAACCGAGAAAATAATACATCACAAAATCCTGTAAATAGCAAAAGGCACTACTTTGGGATCTGCTACACATATCTACCAAGTTGTGCAGAAAAATATTGAACGGTTTTTGAGTTCCGCTCCAGAAATGAAGCCCACCCCACCATTAGACTAACACCAAAACGTTTCATGGAAAAAAAAAAAAAAAATAAAAATGCGAAACATCTGTAAATAGCAAAAGACAGAACACCAGATTAAGATTGTCATATCTATAAAATTTTGGTCAAAAAATATAGAACGGTTTTTGAGTTATGCTCCTGAAACAAAATGCATAGGGACTGACAAGCAGACGGACAGTGAGACGAGGCGTAGACTGTATCAACTTGCATGTAATAAACTATTTTATGTCTTTTTTCTACATAATGGTTGCCCTGCAATAATCATACATGCTGTCACTCAGTTTCCCTGGCCAATTATTCAACTAGGCACAGATAGTTCACAATGCTGAATCAGACAAAAGCACACCAAAGGGAGAATACTCTACCACCAAATGTTTTAAACTACCTCCCCCTTGTCTATTGTTAGTGAGTGGGTGAGTTAAAATTTATCGTCACATCGGCAGTATTTCAGCCATATCGTGACGAGAACGATTTATTATAAAAAAAACCATAGTAATAAATGGCACACATTTAAAACTGTCACCGAAGGACAGTAAAACTAACTAGGATATCACAGGGAGGAATTTAAAACTAGTAAGTAGAACTAAAAGGGTATAATTATTTTTTGGACTATACAAAATAAAAATGGGCTATAGATTGCCAACAGCTGAAGGTACATCACCACACGAGGGACCATGGGGACTTACAGTACTTTTGCTACCTGCATGGACCCTAGCTGGATTTACACCATCCCCTCAGCCGTTAGCAATTTAGATACATCTAGCCATACATTATAAATACAGATATGCTACGATTGAAAATTGGAAAGTTGAAATTGACTGTGAATGTTTTGGGACTTATGTACCCTCTCAGGAGGACAATAATTTTACAATACTTCAACCCCCTTTGAGGGTACAGCCACTAACAATCTTAGTTACTAATCTAGACTACCACTAATAAAATATTGAACTATTTACAAGTCATTCAACAAAACTAATTCTTTTACAAATGCAATGATTAAATGAGAACTTACATTACTAAAAAGATCCTTCAGAGTTCGTGATTGAAAATAGGTATCCCTTGTGATGGAATATTCAACACAGTCAAGCAAAATGTGCTTGACTGCATCACAGGGGATACAGAACAGAGGATCCTCACCTTTCAACAGGTATTCATGTGTATATCTGGTGTGGCCAATAGGACATCGTCGCATAATGACCTCTTCAAGTCTGGACTGACAACCCAAGTAGGTGTAACCAATGTAAGGTTTTATTGCATGTAATTTATTTACACCTACTTGGGTGTCCCACTTCTTCTGCATCAGATCACGTATATAAGATCTAATAGTAGGTTTAAAATCTGAGTATGGAATATGAAGTGGTGTCACAGATTTGTTGAGTGCTGCCTTGGCAGCAAGATCCACCATTGTATTCCAAGAAATGCCAACATGGCTGGGTAACCAACAAAAGACGATGTCGTATTGGCCAGTTGCAAGATCATTATACAATTCAATAATTTCAATTAAAAGTGGATGTTTACAAGATAAGTTTTTAAATAGCCTGAAGGCAGGAAAGAGAGTCTGAATATATTATATATTGTTTATGTTTAGGGTGTCTTTGTATATATTTAAGAGCTGTTAATATGGCGTTTGCTTCTGCAGTAAAAACAGAACTTTCATCTGGTATTCTAGAAGTGATTCTCCTGGATACAATGACAGTGGTACAAGCCACTACATCGCCGTCCTTGGACCCATCAGTCAATAAGGATTTGTAAGTGCTATATTTATTTTTTAGTTCATAATATTCTTGTTTATATTTTAAGTCATTAGTTTCTGATTTTTTACGTGCAGTTAATGTTAGGTCCACGTGTGGCCTAACCAACTGCCAAGGCGGAGAAGAAAGAAGACGGGAAGGCGCTATATTGTCCAGCTCAATGTCAGCAGCAGAAATAAATGGTTCAATTCTGTGACCTAAAGGCGGAACAAGAGAAGTTTTTCTATTGTACAGTTCCTCAAAAAGGGGATTAAAGATGCAGTTATAGGCAGGGTTTGACTGATTGGAATGTAGTTTTGTTACGTACTGTAAGGCTAATTTTATAGGGCGGTGATCAAGGGATGACTCATCAGCCTCGACGTAGAGGCTTGTCTACTGTTAGATACAAATAAATACCCTGTTGCATAACCCACCACTTCGTTTTTCCGGTGGATAACAAAATCACAATAAATCTGAACAGTGATTGATCCTTACATACCTGCTAACAGCAATAATTTACTCCAAAGTGTAGGGTCACTACAACTTGAATGTACAATGAGACCCGGGATACACAGATACATTCGTTTGCTGTAAAACGTCTGGATAACTGGATTTTATCTCTTTTGAAAACCTCATGGAAAATCCAAAACGTTCATGATCATTACTACTTGAATATACACATGTATGTCAGGGCTTAATTTGAAGTACATGTATTTAGACCTTCCTACACACGGTGCAGCTTCAGGTAAGAAATAACCTTGTGGCACTAGACAACAGGTTGCACCTGCAGCTCAATATACAATTATACACAAAACTGGAGTGATGGCACTGATGATTTACAACATCATTATAAAAAAACATTATTCTGATAAGAACTTCAGTTTTTCTTCACAAAATTTCATGCCATGAACTATAATACTCAGTCACAGTGCGTATTGTCATCAAAGCCACTATTTACATGCATTTACTGTGGCTATGACTGCCAATACAGAAATTGAAGTTTCTTTCTACATTTCTGAACACTGATATAATACGGTTGCTGACAGACGTCATACTCAGGGAATTTTGTGAAGGGACAGCACGTGTGGATGGGCTTAGCGACAGGGACAGGAATGGGAGGTTTTAGTTTTATAGCGATTTTAGCAATATCCCAGCAATATCATGGCAGGAACACTAAACATGAGCTTCACACTGAACACATGTAGGGAATGAAACCTGAGTCTTCTTCAATACTGAAAGGGTGTCGACCTCCACCCATAAACTGGCTCCTAAATCAACAAAGAATGTGACAAGCATGTCACTCCAATACCAAGTCACACTAACCCTAGGCCGTGTCAAGGGAGTGCCCCATCCATACCATGGTGCCCTAACCCCAAGATTCTGATAGTGATGTCCCTCCCATAGCAAGGTACACAAACCCCAAGATTCTGAAAGTGATGTCCCTTCCACACCATGGTGCCTTATCCTTAAGACCTAGAGGTCTTCCACCCATGCCATGGCACCTAGGAATGAAAGGAATTCCCAACCAACAAGGCACCCTTACCCTAAGGCATTAAAGGAGTTCCCCCACCATATCAAAACACCAAGATCTAAAGACTCTGAAAGGGGTGTTCCATCAATAACATGGTGCTCTAACCCAATGACATCAAAGGGGTGCCCCACCAACAGCATGACACCATAACCTTAGGACCTTTAAAGGGGTGTTCCTACCACTGCACGGGACACTAACAATATGGCCTTTAAAGGGTGTCCCACCCACAGCATGACACCCTAACCCTAAGACCTTTAAAGGGGTGTCCACAAAGAGCATGGTACTCTAACCCTAAGACTCTAAAAGGGGTGTCCCAACCATACCATCACATCCTGACCCTAAGACTCTGAAAGGGGTCTTCCACCATATTATATCACCCTAACCCTAAGACTCAGAAATTGCTGCCCCACCCATACCTTGATGCTCTAAGCCTAACACTCTAAAAGGGGTGACCCGCCCATACCATCATGCTCTAACCCTAACACTCTGTAAGGGGTGTCCCACCCATACCATGCCTGCCTCACCCCAAGACTCCGTAAAGGGTGTCCCACCCATATCATGGCAGCCTAGCCCTAAGGCTCTGTAGCGGGGGTGTCCCATCCATATCATCAGACCCTAAGCCTAAGCCTCTGTAAGGTGTGTTCCATCCATACCATGCCAGCCTAATTCTAAGACTCTGTGACAGGTGTCCCATCCATACCATCAGACCCTAAGGCTCTGTAAGGGGTGTCCCGCCCATACCATGCCAGCCTCACCCTAAGGCTTGGAAAGGGGTGTCCCACCCATAGCAAGGAACCCTAACTCTAAGACTCTGTACAGGGTGTCCCTCCCATACCATGCCAGCCTAACCCCTAAGCTTGGAAAGGGGTGTCCCTCCCATACCATGGCAGCCTAACCCTAAGACTCTGTAAGAGGTGTCCCACCCATACCATGCCTGCCTCACCCCAAGACTCCGTAAAGGGTGTCCCACCCATATCATGGCAGCCTAGCCCTAAGGCTCTGTAGCGGGGGTGTCCCATCCATATCATCAGACCCTAAGCCTAAGCCTCTGTAAGGGGTGTCCCATCCATACCATGCCAGCCTAATTCTAAGACACTGTGACAGGTGTCCCATCCATACCATCAGACCCTAAGGCTCTGTAGGGGGTGTCCCGCCCATACCATGCCAGCCTCACCCTAAGGCTTGGAAAGGGGTGTCCCACCCATAGCAAGGAACCCTGACTCTAAGACTCTGTACAGGGTGTCCCTCCCATACCATGCCAGCCTAACCCCTAAGCTTGGAAAGGGGTGTCCCTCCCATACCATGGCAGCCTAACCCTAAGACTCTGTAAGAGGTGTCCCACCCATACCATGCCAGCCTATAGACTCAGAAAGTGGTGTCCCTCTCATAGCAAGGAACCCTAACCATTAAAGGGGTGTCCCACCCATACCATGGCACCCTGTGCTCCCCGACTGTTATGTTATGCCAACAATCAAGTGTCTCAGCTAACATAACCAATATAGACAGCAGTGCTTGGAATGAAGGAAGTGACTGCGAGACTTCACATTCGTTCCTGTAGTCTTTGAGTCAGAGTATTGTAATCTGAATGTTGAACTCGCAATATTCAGGCCATGACAAAGACCCTTGACTTACACCCTGAAACTGAAATGAAAAAATTAATGCAGGACATATTTGCTTGGTCAGTTGGTGTTCGTGGTCAGCCACATTGACAAAACAGCTGAGAGCGTCGATGCAAGATTCTCTTAGCTCAGTCACTAAATTTGGTTTCAAACAATGACATCTTAGATCTTAAACAGCATCTCTATCTTACTGGCTGTCAGTAGAATTATTACCCTTAGGATACAACCTCTGGTACCTGTGACACTCTCAGAACACAGCTGGACAACCACTGGAACACTCAACCTGTTGCAGGGTCATTACCTGAGACACATTCAAGACATGGCTACACAACCACTGGAACACTCAACCTGTTGCAGGTCATTACCTGAGACACCATCAGATCACGGCTAGACAACCACTGAAGCACCAAACCTGTCGCTGGGTCATTATCCTCACAACATGCAAACAAACAGATCAAGTAAATTCCTGCACAAAGGAATGTCTTACCACAAATGTTTTGAAGAACGTACAAAGAAATATGCTCACTGACCTGAGTGACACTGTAGCGCTACCTAGTCTACCAAGGTAGCTGCTCTCTGCACCATATAGTATCTCAGAAGACTTGACTTCAACAAACATATTCATAATCATACAAACATATTCATAAGCATGAACTTTTTAACATATTACAGAAAACATTTTCTGTCTTTTTTGAAATAATGGTTACTCTGCAATAATCATTTATGCTGTCACTCAGTTTCCCTGGCCTTGTATTCAGCTAGACACATACAATACACAATGCTGTATCACACATACGTACACCAAAGGGAACATACTCTTCCACCAAATGTTCTAAATTATCTCCCCCTTGTTCACTGTCCAGATAAAAATAAACTCCCTGATGCATTATCAAGCAGAACAAAGGAAACTGATCAACTACTTTTGGCAGACAAATGCTATTACTATGTAGTGTTAATGAAAACTATATCAGAACTTCAGATAAAGTGCATATTTGCGTATTTTACTCAATAAAAATCACATTTACTCAATTTTACTACAAATCTGGGAGTGCAGAAAACGCATAAGAATTAGAGAATAACCCATGATAAAAAGAGTAATTACGGGACATATTCTATTTCTTACCCATTCTGTAATTAAACTGAGAAATCAGTACTTCTGAACTACATGTTGCATCTTGCAATGTCTTTACAATGTAATCAGCTGATTTGTATTAATGTGCGGATAAAGCCAAACTGCAATATAGTACTGTAGAAAACAGCATAAAAAAAACACATTTCAGTAGTTCCAAACTTGTTTGGTGGTGATTTATTAACCACAACACTTTGTAAAGATTGACTTGAATTTTAACCAATACAATGGCATGTTTAATATTTAGTCATAGATCGCATATGAGCAGCCTAGATCTATTCGTGTCAAGAAGTGGATGACTGTGGTGGGATACAAAACAGCAAAAAACTGTCAATTTTGGGGAACATTAACTATTGCAACAGTGAACATCTTGAAGTGAAATATAAAACCTGTTTCTAAGACGACGGTTCGCAATTATCAATGTTAGTCAACATTTTGAGGAAATGTACAGTGACCAAGTTTTGACTAGCGTCAGTGTCAGGAACGATAACTCTACAGTAACTTAGTCCGAGTCAGAGTCGACGACAGGCAAAATACGCCTTTTTGGTGCAAGTGGATGTCTGAAAGAAGAATCTATTGAAATAGTGAAGTTGAAAACTCCACCGTAATTTGAACCCTGAGACTATGAACAGCATGGGTGTCATGGGAAACTGAATTCATTTGGGACAGGACTGATGGGGACTGATTTGGGGACATGACTGACGGGGACTGTTTGACTGAGGCTGCGGTGGATTATTTAAACAAGGGAGGGACAGGCTGGTGTCACATGGAGTGGAGACAGAAGTCTGTTGATGTTTGGGTGTTGTTTTTCGTTCATTGTGGAGTAACTCTTGATCGACTGAACGTTTTTGTGCCCTGACACTTGCATAGCCTTGACATTTAAACCAAGTTTTCTCGGTTCATACCCCAAACTGGGTGTTTGTAGCAAAATAGAATCGATGGTCATTGCTTGAGAAATTTAGTGGTCTCAAGTCACGGTATGACTTCTAAACAGCGACAGGACAACACAGATCCCCAGGTTGTGCCCATGCTTTAGGAGCAAGATCACGAGTCTGGTCACCCTCACGGGTTTTTGACTACCGTTTAATATACTGGAGATATACCCGGTTCTCTGAATCAACTTTCAGTGTTACATCACCATTGCGTACACATGCACAGGGTTGCAGATCTCGAGCCAAAATATAGCGTGTTGTTCCACCATAATTTGTCTAAAATGGAATCTGGCGTGCTAGTGTCTAGTTGGCCATATTCACGGAGTTTCTGTAATTCAATGTCAGATAGAGGATCAGCACGGAATGGTAGGTTTCCTTTACCTTGTTTTTTTAATGACTTGAGTTCTGACTTCAAAACCTCTCTCAGTTTCATGAAATGTACTGATTCAGCTAACACACGTGAGCACCCTTGACACTTCAGATAGCGCTCAACGATAGGTTCATACTCTGAACCATCCGACTTGCTTGCCGATATGAAAAATTTGCACAGGATAGTGTTCAGTTCATAGGGATAATATTTTCAAGCTGTCTTGGATCATTCAGACTCTCGCAGAAAAATCTATAAACAAGATTCATGTCTAATTTTGTCTTTTTCATTGTGTTTTTGTTTTCGTTAGCAGCCAAGAAGTTATCAATTTCATGATCAGAAACAGGAACAAACCTGTCAATACCTTTGTTTTCGTTTGGGGGGTAAAAAAAATCATCGTGCACTAAGTCATTTATGACACTCTGAGGCAGGTGGGGGTTTTGATGAGAAGCTGACGCGCTCAAGATTGTTTCTTTGTTCAACACTTTCAGTCTGTACCCATAATCGGTGTTTATAATGTATACATGAAAGGAATTCAGTGGTTGTGTTACTCTTATTACATGTCCAGTGATGTCTCCATTCACCGTGGCGTTATTACGTATATTTGACGTATATCTTTATTACAAAACATGTTTTACGTCAATGATTCTGCATTGTAAATGAAGTGAAGCATTTAATTAACATCAAAATCGAAATCTTGTATGATGCTTTTGTTCTGTTTTAAAATCCTGAATCAGTGAGATTACAGCACATTCTATTTATCAATGAATCGATGAAATATTATGAATGAACGTAGTAGTGTGAAAGTAGTTCCGTCATCCAATGAAAATGCACAAAACTACGACTGACATTACTAAATTGCACACTGGGCAAATATCAAAAAGATATTACACAGGATCTCCTCGCCCGTATGGGTAAAAATTACTTAAAACACAATAGGTCTATAATACCTGGTGTAATTTACTCAATAAACTCAAATGGCTTCCCTCTGATAATTCATCGTATCGCCCAAACTCTACAACAGTGTTAGCAAAAGTGAAGCCATGCCTATATATTCATATGCTATTTCAGCCATAGCCACTGTCTGGAGATGAGTATAGTAGTCACATGACTTCCATGTTGCCTGTTCAAAAATTGCTGCCAACTACTTGGGAATATAAGAATTACTAAAAAGTTAGGTCTATTGGAAACCATTTACTAAATCTGTAAATATGTACACATATTATGTGTACATATTTCGAAATAGGAAAAGACATTCTTTGTAAAAGTACTCAATTCTTTAAACTAGTTGGAGTATACAAAATGCTAGTTACTCCTTAAGAAATGCATACAAAATGCATACAAACAGACATTTGGTGAAAATACCCAACTGCTTGAAAAAATATCTGGAGCTCTGCTATATCATGTCAAACTGGGAAAATTCTAACTCGCCATCTCAACTCATGAAACAACATAATCACCTCAAATAAATATGTCATTTTGGGGTAAGGAAGGATCTCACCGGGGTGGGGAGGATGTGTCACCTGGGTCAATCTACATGGTCACCTGGGGTAGGATGTGTCACCTGGGTCAATCTACATGGTCACCTGGGGGAGGATGTGTCACCTAGGTCTATCTACATGGTCACCTGGGGGAGGATGTGTCACCTCGGTCAATCTACATGGTCACCTGGGGGAGGATGTGTCACCTAGGTCAATCTACATGGTCACCTGGGGGAGGATCTGTAACCTGGGGATGATGTGTCACCTAGGTCTATCTACATGGTCACATGGGGGAGGATCTGTAACATGGGGGATGATGTGTCACCTAGGTCTATCTACATGGTCACCTGGGGGAGGATCTGTAACCTGGGGGATGAGGTGTCACCTAGGTCTATCTACATGGCCACCTGGGGGAGGATCTGTAACCTGGGGGATGATGTGTCACCTAGGTCTATCTACATGGTCACCTGGGGGAGGATGTGTCACCAAGGTCTATCTACATGGTCACCTGGGGGAGGATGTGTCACCTAGGTCAATCTACATGGTCACCTGGGGGAGGATCTGTAACCTGGGGGATGATGTGTCACCTAGGTCTATCTACATGGTCACCTGGGGGAGGATGTGTCACCTAGGTCAATCTACATGGTCACCTGGGGGAGGATGTGTCACCTAGGTCAATCTACATGGTCACCTGGGGGAGGATCTGTAACCTGGGCGAGGATGTGTCACCTAGGTCAATCTACATGGTCACCTGGGGGAGGATGTGTCACCTAGGTCAATCTACATGGTCACCTGGGGGAGGATCTGTAACCTGGGGGAGGATGTGTCACCTAGGTCAATCTACATGGTCACCTGGGGGAGGATGTGTCACCTAGGTCTATCTACATGGTCACCTGGGGGAGGATCTGTAACCTGGGTGAGGATGTGTCACCTAGGTCGATCTACATGGTCACCTGGGGGAGGATCTGTAACCTGGGGGAGGATGTGTCACCTAGGTCTATCTACATGGTCACCTGGGGGAGGATCTGTAACCTGGGGGAGGATGTGTCACCTAGGTCTATCTACATGGTCACCTGGGGGAGGATCTGTAATCTAGGGGATGATGTGTCACTTGAGAGAATGTGGCATCTGGGTGAATCTCCATGTTTAACTGAGAGAGGGGGGTCACTGTCATCTACAAGAATGTATCACCTGGGTGAATCTGCATGGTGACCAGGGGCAGGAGGTCCCTGTTATCCCGGGAGAATCATATTTCACCTGGTAGGGAGTCCCTGTCATCTTGGGGAAGAATGTGTCAGATGGGTAGGGGGTTCTTGTTATCTGGGTGGAGGTCACCTGGGGTTGGGGGTCCCTTTGATCTAGGGGGAGAATGTGTCAGCTGAGGAAGAAGTCCTTGACATCTGCAGGGAGGGTGTCACATAGGGGAGGGGCCAATCTCATCTGTGAGAGGGGGTGTTAAATGGGGAGGGTGTTCTTGTCATCTGGAGGCAGAATGTGTCATCTGCTTATATCTACAAGGTAATCTAAGGAAGGGAGTCATCTGAGGGGAGGGTGTCTCATCATGGGCAGGGGTCACTGTCTTCTGGGGGAGGGTGTGTCAGCAGGGGGATGGGTCCCCGTCATCTGGAAGAACTGAGCGTCAGCTGGGGAAGGGGGTCCCTGTCATCTGGAGGGAGGGTGTATCATCTGGGGGAGGGTGTGTTGCATGGTAAAATCAAAAATCAATGTCATCTGGGAGAGGATGTGTAACCTGGGTAAAGCTGCACCTGAAGTGGGATGAAAATCTCCCACCTTGTGCTGTGTGTCTGTGTCTGTGTCTGTGTTTGTTAGATGTGCCGCCTGAAATTGGGAGCAGCAGCACCAGAATTGGGAGGGGGGATCTGTGATCTTTGGGGTAGTGGTGTAGACTAATAGTGAGGGGTATTTGTCATCTGGGGGTAGATGTGTCATGTGAAAGGGGAGGGGCAGGATTTCACCTTGACCAACAAATACCCATCTCCTAGTTTGAAGGGTCCTTGCGGATACTACCAGAGTCCTGTGAACTAACAGTGTAGAAAAATGTATGTTTTGATAATTTCTTCAGTATGGTGGCTGATTCAGGCCATTACATTATCACCGGATAAAATCCGGGTAACATAGCGACAAAACGACAATGAGACACGATACTGCGATATGTTGACACGATAAGGTGATATAGTGATATGGCCAAAAGTGAAATAGCGATACGCTGACACAAAAGTCCTAGACATGTTGTGGACACAATGAAAAAGATATATTGAGTCCCACTGGATTCAATGAATTGGTCTTCTGTGTCCATTCTCTACACGTATGCGTACTGGACATTTAATTGGACGCATATTTACGCATTGTAACAGATCAGATCAGACCACATGAACGTATTCAGATAATCATTTAAGCTACTTCACGATTTCTTCAGCTAAATTCTTCACCTAAAGCTATGATACTGAATAGACACCATGACACAAATCTTCTCATGCTATGTAAAAACAGCTGATTCAACCACATTTCTAGACAATAACACTCAACAATGTTTACCCTGAGGCTACCAGATCCACACTTGAAGACACCCTGTAATCAAATCTGCCCCTATTTATCGATTTAACTGATTTCAGTACCCCATGTATTTGACAATCACCTGACAATTCCTATAGATAGCGACAAACATGTAGCTGTATAAACCACCCTAAAGACACCCTGCAGACACCCAGTAGTACACAACTCCAACCTAGTACATATCTTGTTCTTGTTGACTTATCATTTCATGTGCAATATCTAAACCTACAGCTAATTGGACCACAGCTCCATCAAAACAATGATCTTAATCTGTTTGTTAATTTGACCATTTTCAGAGAATACCACTAACCTTTTCAGAGAATACCACTAACCTGAACTAAACTCACTCACTAATCTGAAGCTATACAAACCACCCTTAAGATACAGCTTTCACCCATGCTATGATGTATCTGGCCTCCACTGGACCACTTCACCATTTCTGGACATTGTCACATTTAAGTTTTACATTTACCCCTTCGGACAGTCACAAAACCGACCTAAACATGAAATGTTCACAACACAGTGTGTTTGACCCCTCCAACATTTTTTTCAAACATGAAGTGCTACAAATCACCTTTTATACATTGTGTTTACCAAATCTACCCAAGCTATCATGAATCTGATTTCCATACTGTTCTACTGGACCACTTTACCATTACTAGAAAATACCTTTATTCTGTAATATTTGACACAGAGTCTTACCACTACACCACAGCCACACCTAAAACCCTTGATACACCAATCAGTTACAACCTGCCTGAAGTATCATGTATCCATCCTCCATAATCTCCAGGGCATACGTTCCGATAACTCTCCACTTTACCCTGGATGCATCTATGGCTCCAATGATTTTGGAAACTTTAACTTTAAATTGTACATTTATATACTTATCCTACCTCATGATTTGCACTTCTCTCTCTTGCTTTGTTGCTGATTGGAACGAATGAGAACTTTCCCTTTGGGCCTCTCTTGTCCATACACCTGTGTATGACTCCTTGTGAGTGATTGTGCCTAGTAAGCCAAGAGGTTCAGGAGAAACTATCACTAGCATACTATGCTAGTTGGGCCCTGCCACCCTGGATTGTCATTAGACTATACAGTGTATACTATCAGTGCTTTTTGACCTAGAGTAATCTGTGACCCGCCATCCAATCATGGGCTAAGTGCAACTCATGAGATAAGTTTAAAAATGTGGAATTAATTAACTATAAATTGTATATTTATATACTTATCCTATCTAACGCGATGTATGCCAACTCCGATTACAGTGGCGGCTCCAAGAAGAGAATAGGGACTAGGGACCAGTCCTAGAAGGAGAGCAGCCTGGGGAACATGGGTGTATGGAGAAGAGAGGCCTACAGGGAAAGTTCTCATTTATTCCACTCCGCATCGAAGCAAGAGAGACAAGTGCAAATCATGAGACACAATTACCTCCACTGGCTTTTTATCCAATGTGGTGTCTGCTCTGGGAAGAGGAGCATTCCTATCTCACTTTCGCTTCTTAAATTATCACACCTTTGCGGTTGCAGTCACTCTTTGTTGGCACTGGAAGCTTGGTTGTAATGGTGGCTTAGCTTATTGGCTCCTGTGATAGGTATAGTGCAGGGTAATCGAGGACCTCATATATCTTGACTTAACAGTGTAGCTGTCCACTTGACTATTTCAAATGTAAAACTCTCACCTGAACTCTCATTACTCCCTCCAAAGACCATGATAACCAAATATATCCAAGCTGACATGCATCTGGCCTCTCAACTCATCTATCTGACGTTTTTCCCAAGCGCATCTTAAATCTGAACCTAAACAACTATAAGACACCATGTAATGTAAATCAACCCCGGAAATGACATAGACCACTGGACCATACATGATTCGACAACCTGACCTATTTTCTGGCCATTCACACTAAACACGAATCTTGGTCTGCCTCTGCTGTGATCCTGAGTCTCATATCTGCTACACCCATGGCCCTGTGATGGTGATCGAAGATCTTTGGAAAACCTAAAGTTGTGAAAAATTGATAAAAACAAGACTACAAGGTCACCGACTTCATCCACATTTCTCAGGACTGTCAACCATGACATCAATCACTTGATTGTCTGGTGCACATTCCAGTATTCATAGAGTGCTGTTATACAGCTGGAATATTGCTGAATGCACATCTCTATATCCAAATATTAAGACCTATGTTCATGACATCAATCACTAGATTCCAGTATTCATAAACTGCTGTCATACAGCTTAAATATTGCTGAATGCGGCCCAAGTGTCATCATGTACTCAGCACAGAAGTCTGGATTCAGCTGACCAAGGACTGTGTACAAAATACAGAAGACCACATCAAGAGAATACCTACAAATCTGAAGTTTCACTAAGCAGCCCCAAGATTCCATAAATCTAACCTTCACTATTAAGTATCATGATACAAAGCTTGGCCACATCAACATGCTGAACAAAACTTAAAACATGAACCAGAAATTTGTGACCCAAAACTAGTAACACAGCTTGTGGACAAGGTTAATGAAAATATATCACAAACATTTAAACAGTTTATCAACAAATCAATATATTAAATGGAATGGAATAAAAAATAGCTTATCCCAAAACTAAGTACTGACGGTAAACTGCATAAAACCCATATTTTGTTCCACATTGTCAACGTTAGTAAATTGGAACTGAATGCAAAAAAAGTAATTTCTAATACAAACCTGCACTTAGTATCAGGTATCCTCGAACATCTTGATGTAGTACTCGGAATGAATCTTGATCGGCTGCAGGAACCATGGACCTATCAAACATCATCCAGACACCATGTTAACTAATCACTACTACAAGATAAACTACACAGAAAGCAGAACAAGCATTTAGAACATTTAAGTAAACTTACTGGTTATACACTTAAAATCTCATACAATTAGGAAGAAACTAACCCTAAACTGCATATCTAAGTTAATCTTGACCAAATATCACAGGCTAAACCAGGAATCGAGGATTATTTTGACATTTATATCTCTCTCATCAGAACATTTACCTCAGCTGTAAACCTTCCATGACAGAATTAAGCAGTAATCTAAATAACACACCGTCAGTCAAGCATGGGATACTAGCAGAAATGTTCTGTCAAATAAGTTACATACCAAAGACATAAGGTAACTTACTTCAAGCCAGAGTAAAGATCTCCCTGCAACCTGTTGTTGTTGCACTCAATGGACTGGGTGGTCAGGAACCAGATCATTGAATCTCAGATGTGTGAACTGATGCCGATACAAGATTATCACTGGATTATCTGGTGCGGTCCTGACTATTTATAAACTACAGTCACAGTATTGGAGAGGGCAGTCTAAACAAACAAATATGTTTGTTCTAATCTAGTTAAGGGTAAAGTGGAAACCATCACTGTTATCATTTGAAGAACACCATATCTGTTACATCACCTATACTCCCTCATCTTCATGGTCCTTGCTATAAGGGTGGCTCTGGTCATCTGGGTGGCTCTGGTCATTTGGGTGCATCAGTCTTCTGAGTGGGTCTGGTCATCTGGGTGCATTTGGTCATCTGGTTATCTGGTCACCTCGGTGGATGTGTCGTTTGTGAGGATCTGTCATGTGGGTGGGTCGGGACACCTTGCTGGATCTGTGATCCAACTCGATCAGTCTTTTGAATGGATCTGGACATCCATAAGGATCTGACATGAGGGTTGATCTGGACATAAGGGTGGATCTGTCATCTAGACATCTGGATGAATATGGAGGGATCTGTCATGTGGGTGGATGTGGATATGATGGTGTATCTGTCAGTGAATCTATCATCTGGATGGATCTGTCATCTGTGTGGATGTAAACATCTGATTGGATCTGTAATCTGAGTTACAATATGTGGATCTGTGTGGATACGGACATCTGGATGAATTTGGACATCTGGATGGATCTGCCATCTGGGTGGATCTGATCATCTAGGTGGATCTGATTATCTAGGTGGATCTGGATGAAGCCTGTGCTATAAGCATTAAATATCAGTGCATCATCTCAGAATAAGCTCTGCTACATTCTGTCTGGGTGAAAGGAAAATGCATGAATGTTTTTACATTATCAGGCACATATAAGGATAATGCCAGTCACAGGGGTACGCTGTGGGATGAGATGGCCACGACTGTTCTAGCACCTCTGGCTTGGGTTGTAGTGCACATTAATATGATGCAAACACCTCATAGGATATTGTCTAGAGGATGTGACCTATTTTCTCTAACCATTCATTGACTTAGCAATGGCCCCAGAACATTTCAGAGTCGCAGAGTGTGATCAAGGAGACTTTCTCACAAAGAATATCAGAAAAATCCCAGTCTTGTGAGAAGAAAACCAGTGAAGTGTAGAAGCCAAATTATTAAACAGCTGAATTCTAAACTGAATGACAAACTAGAGGGGACTACAGAAAGAGTTAACTGGACCTTGAACCATGTTTTAGCAAAAATACATACCAGTGGCTACAACATATGCACTTTAAGGTCACATGCAACCAAACAAGAGTCATCAGAAGATGACACAATTCCCCCCGCCCCCCTCATGTTTGAAAGGAGAAATAATGAGAGTTACTCATTGTTTTCTTAGACTAAGTTTGAATTGTTTCCATGGAGTTCAAGAAAATTATAAATGACATATATCTGTCACCAGCAAAGCCACAATTTCAAGATCTGTCTCATATATCTGCCAAGATCTGTTGAACGATATGAAATGGTTTTCGAGTTGTGCTCTGGGAACAAAGCCCACCCCTCCATGTTGATGTTTCCATGGAAACCAAGAAAATAATACATCACAAAAACCTTTAAAACACAAAAGGCACCACTTTGGGGTCTGCGACACACATCTAGAAAGTGTTACAAACAGATATCAAGAAGTTTTTGAGTTCTGCTCTGGAAATGAAACACACCTCTCACTTTTGAGACAAAGTCCAAAACGTTTCCATGGAAACCGAGAAACTAAGAAATCACAAAAAGCTGTAACTAGCAAAAGGCACCACTTTATGTTCTGACTGATATATCTACCAAGATTTGCAGAAAAATATCGAATGGTTTATAAGTTCTGCTCTGGAAACGAAGCACATCCCTCCATTTTGATACTAAGTCCGAAATGTTTCCATGGAGACTGAGAAAATAATAAATCACAAAAACCTGTAAATACCAAAAGGCACCACTTTGGGGTCTGCCACACATACCTACTAAGTTTTACTGACAGATATTAAGAACTTTTTTAGTTCTGCAACGGAAACGAAACACACCTCTCACTTTTGAAAGTAAGTCAAAACCGTTTCCATGGAAACTGAGAAAATGATAAATCACTAAAACCTGAAAATAGTAAAAGGCACTACTTTAGGTTCCTATTGATATATTTACCAAGTTTTGCAGAAAAATATTGAATGGTTTTTGAGTTCTGCTCAAGAAACGAAGCACATCCCTCCATTTTGAGACTAAGTATAAAACATTTCCATAAAAACGGAGAAAATAATACATCAGAAAACTTGTAAGTAGCAAAAGGCACCACTTTGGGTGTCTGCCACACATATCTACCAAGTAACACTGACAGATATTAAGAAGTTTTTGAGATCTGCTCTGGAAACAAAGCCCACCCCACCATAAGACTAACACCAAAATGTTCCATGGAAAAACAAAAAAAACATAAATGTCCAAAAATCTGTAAATAGCAAAAGGCACAACCATAGGCTGAGATTACTATATGTATCAAGTTTGGTCTAAAAAATATTGAACGGTTCAGACGAACGGACAGGGGACGGACAGACAGACGAGACGTCGGCTATATCCCCTGCATAACATGCCGAGGGGATAATAATATAATGTATTGAATCTAAACATTGTCTGTATGTCTATCATTCAGATAACGAAAGTTACATTTTTGCTTTGCACCAAAAAATTAAGAGGTCAGTATTTTCACTTACAGTAATAGTGTCAATATTGAGTGTTATGCTCTAGTATTGCTGTCCTTGATCTGTTGAAAAGTTAGAAAATTCTATAAATCAACATTCACATTAATAATGAATTGATATTGAAAGTGTGAAAATATTCTTACCTAGGAACTCTGAAGTACGGTATCTTGTTTCTACTGTGTTTGTATCCGTGTTCCCGAAGTGAAGACAAATATCCATTTGCTTTTATTGCATTTTACTATTCAGACTTTCAACAAAAAAGAATGACATACAGTCCAGCATCTGACACAGATTTCTTCAATAATTTCATAAAATGTTCACTTATTCCCAAAACACTCATGGACACTTTTTTTTCACCACATGTAAACTGTTTGGCGATGACACTGTCGGTAAACATTCGCTGAAACAAATCACTGCTCTGTTCCGAGAATTTGTAAGATTGGTGCTGAGTTATGAGTTTCAAAATCAATAATATTTCTGCTTTCAAGACATTGTCTCAAGTGATTAAGCTTTAGATAGAATTCTGAACTGTTGGAACAGTCGCGCTGTTTGTAGTTGGCTGTGGTGATGGGATACTGAGCCTCTCACTTTTGAGACTATGTCTGAAACGTTTCCATGGAAACCGAGAAAATAATATATCACAAAAACCTGTAAAGAGCAAAAGGCACCACTTTGGGGTCTGCCGCACATATCTACCAAGTCTTGCAGAAAAATATTGAACAGTTTTTGAGTTCTTCTCCAGAAATGACGCCAATCCCTCCATTTTGAGATGAAGTCCGAAATTTCCATGAAACCAAGAAAATATTAATTCACAAAATCCCGTATATACCACAAGGCACCACACTGAGGTGTGTCACACATATCTACCAACTTCTGCTGACAGATATTACAAAGTTTTTGAGATATGCTCCGGAAACGAAACAAACCTCTCACTTTTTAGACACACAAAAAAGTGTAAAGAGCAAAAGGCACCACTTTGGGGTCTGCCACACATATCCTCCAAGTTTTGCACAAAAATATTGAACATTTTTTCAGTTTTGCTCCAGAAACGAAGCTCACCCCACCATTAGACTAACACCAAAATGTTCCGTGGAAAAACAAACAAAAAAAAAAAATGCCCAAACTATGTAAACAGCAAAAGGGGCACAACTACAGGTTGAGATCATTCCATCTATCACGTTTGGTCTAAAAATATTGAATATTTTCCATGGAAAAAAAAATAATAAAAAAATGCCCAAACTCTGTAAATAGCAAAAGGCACAACTATAGGTTGAGATTATTATATCTATCAAGTTTGGTCTAAAAATATTGAATGGTTTCTGAGTTATGCTCCAGAAACAAAGTGACGGACAGGCGGATGGACGGACAGATGAGGTGTCGACTATATCTCCTCAGTACATGACTGGGGGGATAAAAATATGCATGCAAATGGATGGCGCTAAAGTGGTTTTCTTTTTGTTACATATTTATCATTTTCACAACTATTTTCATAATTGGATGGTGGAGATATGGTATCTATTAAAATGTCTGAATGACATTATGTAATAAGAAGGGATAGTGTTTAACATTTTTAAAAATCCTGTAATCTGAAGATACACAAACCACCCTCTATAACCTAAATCTACCCAAGTTAACATGTATCTGGCTTCTTTACACCTTCCATGTGACTGTACATGATGACTTCCAGAGAATATCTTTTAACCTGAAGATACATAAACCACCCTGAACACCCTCTATAATCTAAATCTACCCAAGCTAAAATGTATCTGACTTCTTTACACCTTCCATGTGACTGTACATAATGACTTCCAGTGAATATCTCTAACATGAAGATACATAAACCACCCTGAACACCCTCTATAACCTAAATCTACCCAAGCTAACATGTATCTGGCTTCTATACACAGTCTATGTGACTGTACATAATGACTTCCACAGAATATCTTCAACCTAAAGATACACAAAACCACCCTAAAGATACCCTGTAACCTTCATCTACCCAAGCTAACATGTTTCTGCCTTCTGTACATATTCTATGTGACTACTTGATGACTTCCAGAAAAGCTGAAGTTACACAAACCACCCTGAACACATGATGTAATCTAAATCTACCAATGCGTGCATGAATCTGGCCTCTACACACAGTATATATATGACACTTTATACAATGACTTCCTGAGTATACCCTTAAACAGAGGCTACACTCTACAGACACCCGGTAATCTAAATCTACCCTAGCTGGCATCTATCTCGCCTCCATACATGGTCTACTTGATGAATTTCAGAGTATACCCTTCATCTGAAGCGACACAAACCACCCTGAGACACCCTGGAATCTAAATCTACCTAATCTAACATGTATCTGGCTTCTATACACAGTCTATGTGACAATACATAATGATTTACAGAGAATACCCTTAACCTGAAACTACACACAGCACCCTGAACACACACCTCATCTAAATCTAACCAAGCATGCATGTATCTGCCTTCTATACACAGTCTCTGTGACTACTTGATGACTTCCAGAAAATATTTTTAACCTGAAGATACACACAAACCACCCTGCAATCTAAATCTAACTAAGCGTTCGTGTATCTGGCCTCCTTAGACAGTCTGTGTGACAATACATAATGACTTCCAGAGAATATCTTTAACATGAAGATACAAAATCTACCCTCAACACACCTGGTAATCTAAATCTACCCAAGCATGCATGTATTTCGCCTCTATACACAGTCTATGTGACAATACATAATTACTTCCACAGAATAATTTTAACCTCAAGATACATAAACCACCCTGAACACACCCTGGAATATGAATCTACCCAAACATGCATGTACCTTCGCTCTGTACACAGTCTATGCGACTGTAGGGAATGACATTGACATTCAGAGAATACTTTGACCCTGTTGCTATGCAAACCAACCTGAAGAGTGAAGACACCCTGTAATCTAAATCTACCCAAGCTAACATGTATCTGGCATCTTTACACAGTCTATGTGACTGTATGTAATGACTTGCAGATAGATAACACCTTTAACCTCATGCTACGCAAACCACCCTGAAGACACCCTGTCATCTAAATCTACCCAAGCTATAATGTATCTGGCCTCTATACACAGTTTGTCAGACACTCCTGACCAATTTCATACAATGTCTTTAACCCACATTTACCATATCTACCCTGAAGACACCCTGTCATCTAAATCTACCCAAGCTAACATGTACTTCCATAATACCTATCACTCACTAAAATCACCCCACCCGCCTCTTTTGTAAACACATCTCCTATCCAAATCCTCCATTGTATTCAAACCTTCCATTGTATGTTCATTATATGTCACATCTACTGTTTTTTGTTATCATATTACCCCCATCATATGCCACCCCTCCATACACACCACCCACCAACTCCACCCAACCCCCCACACAAACTCAAACATGGACTTACTATGTTCAACCCCTAACAAAGATGACACAGCTGGTCATACACATCGACGCACGCGAATCACAATCAGACATACAAGAATACATACAGATAGCCAACACAATCACAACACAACCCAAAATACTAGATTACAAAACACCAAACCACCAACCACAAACAAACCAAACACACAAGTCACATTCCTCACATTCAAATCAACCACACTACCAACACACATCTCTTTCAGAGCACTCACATACAAAGTACAGCCCCTTCGCAAAAACCCCACACAATGCAGACACTGTTTTCAATACAACCAAACCACAGATACATGCACAAACTTACCATTATGCCCTAAATGCGAGTCGGACATACACAACATAACGGAATGCATGCACTCTACATACTGCATACATTGCCACATACATGGACACTCTGCAAATCAAAACACCTGATTCATAAAACAGAAACAGATACTCCACACTAAAAAGCACCTAAAACAAACCGACCTGCCAAAACCTGCATGCACCCCAACTACACACCACTCTCTACTCTCTCTCCTCTTCCAGCAACATCACACACGTACTCCACAAACACATCTGCTTACTCATACCACCCACCTCCACCCCCTTGCCCACCCTAACGCGGCAACCAACCTCGGCCCCCTCCTGTCTCCCCACCCTCTACCCCGCCCCTCCCACAAAACCCACTGCCCATCAACACCCCTCCACCCCCCTCCTTCAGTTCGGTCAAAGGCAAACAAACCTAAACACCAACCCCAACCCCGAAGCCCAAAATCCCCCACCCCATAAACAACCTCTCCTACCAAACCCCATCCCATCCCAACCCACTCACTCCCTGCCCAAACCTCCCACCCCAAGCCACAAACCGAACCCCCCAAAGAACTCCCCAACCCCCTCCACCACCCACCCCAACCACCAAATCCACCACTCTCTCAACCAAACACAACATCACCATCACCCTGCAGAAATCAAACCAAAACCTAAACAAACTTCTACAATTCATATCAGCAGCTATTCTTATGCAAAACCCAACAGAAAAAAAAAACACATAACATTGCCCGCAAACTCAACATCTATCACAAAAACCTGGCCAGTCTCCTCATCTCCATCAAATCTCTTTCCTAAACTCACATCCACTAAGCTACTCTAGCACTCCAACTTATCATCAACATTACTGCCCCATCCATGACCATTTATAAATTTTTCTTCCAAATTAATGTAGTCATGGCTCTGTTGCAATGGAACTGCAATGGTCTCCGAGCAAACAGGCATTTAGCTTAAGGCACTCATTGCCCAGAACAAAATTAATCCTGATATAACATTTCTACAAGAACCAAAATTATCCCCCCAAAACGCCTTCAAAATTTCAGGCTACCATTACATTCGGAAAGACAGACCTCGGCCAAGTAACATCCCAGGTCCCCCTGCCGGTTGTCTGGGAATATTCATCACAGATAAATTAACCTATTTAGAAATTACAATTACTACAACATCATTAGAAGTCCTGGTTATCAAAACAACCATTCAAGATAAGGAACTCACTTTCATAAATGTCTATAGAAGACCAACTAACAAAACATGATTGAGACCAAATTTCAAAATTCATAATGCCCAACACCTTTATCCTCAGAGATCTGAATGCACACCATCCAACATGGGGAACAAAATCCTTTACAGACAGGCTAGACGATCAAAACCTCATTGCCTTAAACGACAATAGCCCAACAAGATACCCCCTCTCACACTTCCAAACACCCAGTGCAACTGACCTCACCATAACCACACCAATGCAAGCAAAACACAGCACATGGGAGGCACATAAAGACACCTGGGGCAGTGACCACTGCCCCATCAAAATCACCATTAACAACCTACTCACACACAGCACTCACCACAGACAAACTCTACTCCCCCTACAAACACAGAAATAAGATACAACCTACACAAAGCAGATTGGAACAAATTCACTCACTCATGTAACCAAGTAAACATATCCACCATAGAAGACCCAGACATAAACATATTTAACGCAAACCTTACAAACACTATCACAGACATCTCAAACAAATGCATATCCACTTTTCGGCCCACCTCTGAATCAAAAACAGTCCCCTGGTAGAGCCTCGAAATTATTAATGCCAGAAAGGCAAGAAAAAGGGCCCTCAATCAATCAAAGAGGGAAGCATCAAAGTTACTTTTGGCCAGAAAACTACGGAATTCCACAAAACAAACAATCAGGGCAGCTAAAAAACACCATCGGCAAGATTTCTGTTCAACCCTGTGGGTTCACAAAACAAACACTCGAAAACTGTGGAACAAATTTAAAGCCATACAGGGCATTTCCAAAAAAAATCATTCATCCTAACCTTCCGGACATAGCCACAGAGAAAGGCAAACGCGGTAGCTGCCCACTTTCGGAAATCAGCAGCTCCACCAACTACACACAACACTTCCAAAGCATTACCAAAAATCACCCCCCATTCACCCCAGAATTACCACATGCGCACCTTCAAAGCAATAAACTTATAAACATCGATGAATTAAAACCTGCACTCAAACACAAAAACTCAGCCTCAGCCCAGGGTCCAGATAACATCACATTCACTATACCAAACAAACTACCAACCAACATCTTAAACCTCACAATAACACTCTTCAATAAAATCTGGACCCAAGGAACCATACCCACACCCTGGAAAACAGCTAAGGTGGTGCCGATCCTAAAGCCAGGCAAACCATCAAACTCCACTGATTCATTCAGGCCAATATCACTAACGTCCCATCTGTGCAAAACCATGGAAACTATCATTAACAACAGGCTTAAACACCATATTCAAACCCATAACCTCATAAAACAGGACCAGAGCGGTTTCACTCCAAATCGACAAACTTTAGACCACATTTTAGATTTGGAACAAGATATAAGGATAGCCCAAGCACAAAAACAATACACTATGGCCTTTTTCATTGACTTCAGTAAAGCCTTCAATATGGTTTGGCACAACGGCCTCCTAAAAAAACTACACAGAAGAATTCTAAATTTCATTCAAGACAAATAATTATCAAATCTCACAACACTCTTTCGGATCCTTATCCATTACAAAATGGAACCCCGTAGGGCAGCATAATCTCTCCAACCCTATTCAACTTCATGATAAATGACATATTCCCAGATAAATGGCCTGAAATCTCCACAGCAAAATTTGCAGATGACATTTCATTTTGGACTTCCTCATCCTCTGCTGCCCAAGCCACAATAAAAATACAAAGAATGATAAATTATATTCAAAATTGGTCCCAAAAGTGGTTTCCAAATTAATGTCAACAAAACCGTGGGCATCATATTCAAAAGACAACATATGCAAAACTATCCCCCCAAACGGCAACTTAGTAATAAAAAAATCAAATTCAAAAAGGAAACCAAATTCTTATGGGTAATATTTGACCAACACATGACATGGACTCCCCATATTCATAACCTGGTCAACTCGTGTCAGAAAGATCTTAACCTAATGCAAGCCATAACAGGTACAACATGGGGTGCCAACAAACAAACACTAATACACATACATAAATCTCTTATACAGTCGAATTGGACTATGTCGCCCCGGTCCTGCACTCCCTCTCCTCCAATAATATCAAAAAAATAAACTCTATCCAGTACAAATTCCTTAAGCTTGCACTAGGCGTTAGGACCGGCACCTCCCACAACACACTCCTCTTACTCACAGGCATACCTTCACTCAATACAAGAATATTGAGAATTACTGGGCTGGGGCCCAACATAACCCTATCTACAACCTACTCACCACAAAATACACTAACTGTAGGAAATAAACACTTATAAAATTCAAAAAGAACCCAAACATAGCACCACTACTTTACCACCTCACCAATCTGTTACAAGCACAACAGTTAAACATCATACAGCACACACCTCCCATCACCACCTACATCCATGACAAACCCCCACCCACCACTGACACCACCCTAGCATCCATCCTTCAAGACCACCCCCTAAAATCTGACACTGACATCAAAACAAGCCTTATACAATATCACCTCAACACTACTTACCCAAACCACACTCACGTCTACACCGACACATCCATACGAACAAATAACATTACAGGCATAGGCATCCATGTAGAACAAACACCCCCTATGACCACAAACCTACACTATACAAACCACACAGCAATCACCACAGCAGAACTCACAGCCATCCTATCAGCCCTTCACCTTGTCACCCAGCCTCCCCTCCCAAAACTTCCTAATCCTCTCCGACTGCCTCAGTGCCATACAGCAGCTACAAAACATGCACTCACGATCACGACCAGACTTAATCCACCAGATAACCCTACAAATTCACTCTCTCCAACAAAAAGACAAAAACATCACCTTATTATGGATTCCAGGACACACTCACAACCAAGGCAACAACATCGCAAATACAACAGCTAAACTCGCAACCACCCACTCCACCCACTTACATACATCCAAATCCAAAATAAAACAACTAATCAAATCACACATAACAAAACAAAGCCACCAACAAAATATTAACACATACAAATCCACCTGGGTCAAAAATATCATCAGAAAACCAATCACAAAACTCCCCACATTCTCAAATTCACACCATACTGACATACTTATCACAAGACTCATTACAGGCATAGCAAACCTCAACCATTCACTACATCTACAAAACAGACATCCAGATGGACTATGCACACACTGCAAAACACCAGAAACCATACAACACATTTTCACTGATCGCCACCTCCAGCCTACAAACATTACAGAATTACATAACTCTATAGCCAGCACACTCCACTTTAACATACACGAACTATTAAATCCACATAACCCACCCAATATCTTTAATGTCATAGCCTCATTCCTTCTAAATTCAAAACTACTTAAAAAATCTAGGCCCCTCAATAAATCCCCGATATTGCTACTAAAGTCACATAAATACTTCTGAAAGAGTATCCAAATCTACAGCCCTCAACTCGCGGTCGTCTTCCCCGACGTCCGCACACCAACAATAAGCCATTTCGATCCCAGTCCCACGCCATCGGCTCACAATCTACAGCTCAACCACAGCTCACAGCAGCTCTCAGTCCCATTATTGTCATATAACTACCTACAGCCTTACACCTCCAACCCAAACCGCTAGCCACAACAAACCATACCCCACTTCCCCCACCCTCACACACAGCCCCCCCCCCCCCCACCAACATAAACTACCCACCCACTCACACATCCGCAACTCCATACACTGACCCCCTCGCGCTACCACTCCCCGCCCCCTCACACACATACATAAAACCCACTGCCCCCACCCCCACTATGTATATAACCAACAGCACCCACCTATTGTAAATATTCTCCACACTTATAAAGTACCCTTATCCTACAACCCCCACCCCCAACCCCACCCTCAGGGTACATCGCCAACCAGCCACATTTCGCCCAAACCAAACCCGGTATCTTCGCTACAAACCCCCCCCACCCCCAACCCCACCCTCAGGGTACATCGCCAACCAGCCACATTCCACCCAAACCAAACCCGGCATCTTCGCTCCTCCAACCCCCTCCCCAAACCCCACCCTCAGGGTACATCGCCAACCAGCCACTTTCCGCCCAAACCAAACCCGGCATCTTCGCTCCTCCACCCCCTCACCACCATCCCCAACCCCAACCCCTACTTTTTCACTCTTTTTCTTTCTTTAGTACCATGTATTACCTGTACAACTTAACTGTACAACATCATGTCATAAGCCCCCTATGCCATACTCCACTCCCCCTCCCCCACCCATCCCCACACCCAATTTTATCTATCCAGCTTTATCCTTTAATTCTTAGTCTCATTTAACCAAATCCAACCCTCCCTCTCTATAAATGTCAGGACCCACACTTATCATTCAACATAGGTTTACTCCCCTACATCCATATTTACAGTTTTTTGGGTATGTGTTTTCCATATTACCAATATTACCGTCCGTGAAATTGGCTTCAGGATAAAAGCCGACATTAAACTCTATAATAATCATAATCTTATCTGTTTCCACATCACAACCATCACATCACAACCTAAAATTCTCACTTATAAATTCATAAACACAAAAAAAACCCACCCCAACCAACCCTAACACCCAAATTACCTTTCTCACGTCCCCAACCACCAAACCTGTCACCCAACCCCCAACCCAAACCAGCAAACAAATGCCCCCTTCTCCTCACCCATTCACCAATACCTCAAAGCCCACAAACCAACCACACCCAAAACCAGCCCCACCATCCCCCGAAACACAGCAAATAAAAAAAAAAACACCCAACCATCATTCCCAGCATTCATTAAACCTCGTTCATTAAAACACCAAACACCCACCACACCCACTCACAAACCCAACATTAAACTCACCCCTCAGAAACTCAATCAGAACCTCAATATCACAGTGGAATTCATAACAACAGTAACAACGTTAACACTTCATAAAGTGCTTTTCCAAATTTCTGTAGTCATGGCAATGATGCAAAGGAATTGTAACAGTCTCCGAGCGCACGCATCTTTATCTTAGATTAGTTAACTTATTCCGAAATTAATATCCAAACAGTTGATTTAAAAGTCCTGACTATCAAAACTACAATTAAAAACAAGAGTCATCAGAAGATGACATATCCCCCCGGCCCTAACATGTTTGAAAGTACAAATAATCTCAGATGTACTCATTGTTTTTTTAGACTAAGTTTGAATTGTTTCCATGGAATTCATGAAAATTATAAATGCCACATTTCTGTAATCAGCAAAGTCACAATGTCATATATCTGCCAAGACCTGTTGAAAGATATGAAATGGTTTTCGAGTTGTGCTCTGGGAACGAAACCCACCCCTCCAAGTCCGAAACGTTTCCATGGAAACCGAGAAAATAATACATTGCAAAAACCTTTAAAAACCAAAAGGCACCACTTTGGGGTATGTCACACATATCTAGAAAGTTCCACTAACAGATATTAAGAAGTTTTTGAGCTCTGCTCTGGAGATAAAACACACTTCTCACTTTTGAGACTAGGTCCAAAACTAGGTCCAAAACTGAGCAAATAACACATCACAAGATCCTGTATATAGCAAAAGGCACCACTTCAGCTTCTGACTAATATATCTACCAAGTTTTGCAGAAAAATATTGAACTGTTTTTGAGTTCTGCTCCGGAAACGAAGCCCACCCCTCCATTTTGAGACTAAGTCTGAAACATTTCCATGGAAACCAAGAAACTAATACAGCACAAAAACCTGTAAATACCAAAAGGCACCAATATTAGGTTCAGACTAATATATCTACCAAGTTTTGCAGAAAAATATGGAATGGTTTTTGAGTTCTGCTCCGGAAACAAAGCACATCCCTCCATTTTGAGACTATGTCCAAAACATTTCCATGGAAACCGAGAAAATACTAAATCACAAAAATCTGTACATAGCAAAAGGCACCACTTTAGCTTCTGACTGATATATCTAATAAGTTTTGCAGAAAAAAAATTGAACAGCTATTGAGTTCTGCTCCTGAAACGAAACATACCTCTCATTTTTGATACTATGTCCGAAACGTTTCCATGGAAACCGAGAAAATACTAAATCACAAAAACCTGTTAATAGCAAAAGACACCACTTCAGCTTATGACAGATATATCTACCAAGTTTTGCAGAAAAATATTGAACGGCTTTTGAGTTCTGCTCCGGAAACGAAACACACTTCTCACTTTGAGACTATGTCCGAAACATTTCCCTAGAAACCAAGAAAATAATACATCACAAAAACCTGTAGCGAGCAAAAGGCACCACTTTGGGGTCTGCCACACAAATCTGCCAAGTTTTAAGGACAGATATTAAGAAGGTTTTGAGTTCTGCTCTGGAAACGAAACACACCTCTCACTTTTCAGACTAGGTCAAAAACGTTTCCATGGAAACTGAGTAAATGATAAATCACAAAAAACTGTACATAGCGAAAGTCACCACTTTAGGTTCTGATTGATACATCTACCCAGTTTTGCAGAAAAATATTGAATTGTTTTGATTTCTGCTCCGGAAACGAAGCCCACCCTACCATAAGAATAACACCCAAATGTTCCATGGGTAAACAAAGAAAATAAATAAATGCCAAAATTCTGTAAATAGCAAAAGGCACAACCATAGGCTGAGATTACTTTATCTATCAAGTTTGGTCATAAAATATTGAACAGTTTCTGAGTTATGCTCCGGAAACAAAATCATTACAGACAGACAGACAGACGGGGGACTGACGGACGGTTGGATGGACAGACGAGGCGCCAACTATAAATGCCAAAAATCAATAAATAGCAAAAGGCACAACCTTATTCTTACCTTGTCCAATAAAATCTGGACCCTAGGAAGGCTACCAATGTTTGCAAAACAGCCAAGGTGGTGTCAATCCTGAAACCAGGGAAACCCGCCACCTCCCCAGATTCCTTCAGACCCATCTCCCTCACCTCTCATGTATATAAAACCATGGAGAGTATAGTTAATAACAGACTAAAACACCACATCCAAACCCATAACCTTATAGAGCAGGACCAGAGCGGCTTCACTCCAAATCGACAAACTTTAGACCACATTTTGCATATGGAGCATGATATCAGGACAGCACAAGCACAAAAACAATACACATTGGCCATTTTTATAGATTTTAGTAAAGCATTCAACATGGTTTGGCATAACGGCCTCATAAAAAAACTCCAAAACAATGCCATACACAGAAATATTCTAAATTTCCTTCACCATTTCCTTAAAGATAGACATGTAATAGTCAAATCTCACAACACCCTCTCGGACCCTTTTCCATTAGAAAATGGCACCCCCAGGGCAGTATCCTCTCACCAACACTTCAATTTTATGATTAACATCTTCCCAGAAAAATGGCCTGAAATTACAACTGCTAAACTTGCTGACATTTCTTTCTGGATCTCATCAACCTCAGTTAACCAAGCCACAGTAAAAGCTCAATGCATGCTAAATCATCTCCAAAACTGGGCCCACAAGTGGGGGTTCCACATAAATGTAAAATAAACCCGTGGGCATTCTATTAAGAAAACAACATATGCAAAATCATACACCCAATCTTCACCCAAACAATCAAAAAATAAATTTCGAAAAGGAAGCAAAATTCTTAGGTGTAACTTTCAAACAACACTTAACATGGACTCCCCATATTAATAACTTGGTCAACAACTGTCAATAAGATCTAAATTTAATGAAATGTATTCGTGGCACCACATGGGGAGCTGACAAACAAACATTATTAAACATATACCATTGCCTTATACAGTCGAAATTGGACTACGCCGCCCTGGTCCTGCACTCTCTCTCCGCAGCAACCTCCAAAAGCTTAACTCCATTCAATATAAAGCCCTTAAATTAGCCCTAGGGGTCAGGACTGGCACTCCTCTAACCACATTCCTCCTCCTCACAGGCATCCCTTCAATCAGTACACAAATAAACCAAACTGCACTCAATTACTGGGGTTACACAACCCTATATATATCCAAATCCAAACAAAATACACAAAAATAAAAAAATTCACCCTTAATAAGTTTAAAGACAAAAATATTGCACCGTTACACTCACAACTAGACACAATACAGCACACACCTCCCATAGCAAGTTACATATCACCACCTACCACAGACACCACACTAGAAAACATCTTAATTAAAAACTCAAACAATCCTAACACCCACACCAAAACAAACCTCATTCAAACCCACTTAAACACACTCTACCCCAACCACACCCACATTTACATGGATGCATCCATCACACCAAACAAACCCACAGGAATAGGAATACATCTACAAATAAATCCCCTAATCACCACCAACCTACACTACACAAACCACACTAATATCAACACTGCAGAACTCACAGGCATATTTACAGCCCTCCATGCTATCCCCACCCTCCCAGCCTCCAAATTCTTAATTATCACCAACTCATTAGCAACTTTCCAACAACTACATAACAAACACTTCAAATACCGACCCGACCTTGTACACAAAATCACCCTCCAAATCCACACACTCTATAAACAGAACAAAAACACCACACTCCTCTTGATTCCAGCACACACACATACATTGGTACCAAAACAGCAGACATAGCAGCAAAACTAGCAACCACCCACCCATCTCCAGCCATCCAACTCCACACCTCCAAAACAGAAATCAAACAACTCCTCAAACCAAACCCATCTTCCAAGCTATCGCCACTTTCATTACAAACTCTCTTACAGCCCATAAAATATAACATCTTCTCTGTATAACCAACTCAGCCACAGCCGCCATTTTATCATTTAACACCATTATATACCACCCCCATTATATATCTCCCCCAATATATACCTCCCCCAATATATACCACCCCCATCATATACAACCCCCATTACATACCACCCTCATTATATACCACCCCCATTATATACCAAAATATACTTTAGTTCCAATCCTAATGTTTTTACACAGTTTCACCACTTCTTTTATCATCGCCAATTTTAATCACCCCAGGCCTTTGCCTTACCATCTTCCATCCACCACCATCCATCTGGCACCTGGGGCAAAATGTTTACCTGAAGGGACAGAGGTTACCTGTGGGGTTTGTCATCTGAGGGGACAATGTTTACCTGTGAGGTCTGTCATCTGCAGGGACTGTGTTCACCTGGAGGGTCTGTCATCTGGGTGAATGGTGATCACCTGGGGGTCTGTCATCTCTCATCTGTTAGTTTTAGAAAAATAATCCACATGTTAAAATATCTGTACTCAACAATACAAAATTAACATTTCATTACAAATTTGACCAACAGGGTATTTTCCATATATTGCATTGTATGTAGGAAACAGTTATTCTTTATTATTGCATGTTTAATCGATAGTGTTCACTTGTCATTGTTTACAGTATATGTCACATTTTGGGCACAAAATTAGAAATTTGGAACAAAATACGCCAAAAGCATATTTTCTGTTTATTGTGTTCTGTGTTGTAGATACAGAAAATTCTTGTTGTTGCACGCTATTAACACAGAGTTTAGTTGTTAGTTTTGAGTTACTGAGTGTAATATCATCGTAGAATAGTATATAAAATCATGGTTACAACAATACACAATAATTCAAGTGAAACAGGTATGCTTTAGAACCTATGACATGTGAAATAAAAACGATAAACCCCTGGGGCGGTTATTTGACCATCTCTCCGTGCAATAGAAAACAAGGCTCAACTTCGCTTTACCTTATTCCTGGTATTGCACCTAGAAGAGAACATTTCCCTTGGCATATCAAGTTTGCTACTCATATGCCTCTACCTCAATGTTTTACTGGAAACATCTTCAATAAATAAATACAGAACCATTCAACTTTTTAAAAATATTATTATTACATCTGCACACTGTCCTTAATAATGACTGTCACCTAAAATACACGACGACGTTGTGGTATGTGCAAAATAATAACCTAAGCTTGTGATTCGCTTCAATAACCATCTCAAGGTCCCCTGCAGGCGGTTATCACAGCGAACCACTCACTTGGCAGTCATCATTTCAGTTAATTTTCACCCACAAACCAAGGACTTCAGTATCCCCTTGTTTTCAAACACTGCTTAACATTTTTACATTGTCAACAATCATAACAATACTGAATGCTGATGTTCAGACCTGTTCAGATCCCAATATTCAGCCCCAAGGGGTGCAGGCTAAAACGTCACCACAGCAAAACGGCACCTGGCGAAAACGTCACCGTTTGACAGAACGGAACCTTCCCTTGTCGAAAACTGCTACAAATGTTATGGCGAAAACGTCACCATATACAATTTAAAAAAGGATGAACATTGATATGATGACTTTATTGTATTGCGAACTTTGGATAAACATTTAGTGTTTCGTAAATAGACTTTGTGAAATAAAAACATATATATTAGGTAAGTAGACGTTATTGGATTGTAAACTTTGGATGAACATTGATATGATCACTTTAGTGTTTCGTAAATAGACTTTGTGAAAAAAAACATATATATTAGGTAAGTAGACATTATTGGATTGTGAACTTTGGATGAACATTGATATGATCACTTAGTGTTTCGTAAATAGACTTTGTGAAAACATATATATTACCTAAATATAAATACATAATCTATCAGGAATATATCAGGTAAGTATGCCCATCAATATATAGCACTAACACTCACCAAGCTGCTTGCATCATGTTTGGATAATAAATGCGTCTACTCTGCCGACAATGATTGGAAAGTGCTTCTCATACCCAAGCTGCGTGTAGTATGTTTAGATAATAAATGCGTCTACTCTGCCGACAATGTTTGGAAAGTAAAAACATCGCACCCTTCAAACTGTATTTAAAGCACAGACATGTACCCCGATACACATCATTCATCACAATGTCTCACCACTGTGTTGTATGCGATAAGACTGTCCGAAGAAATCAACATGCTGTGTCTTGCGACCAGTGTCAGTTATGTAAGAAAGACGTCATCGGCAAGGCAAGATGAAGTTTTCTCACTGTGGAACCAGTTCAAGGATGGCGATCTTTCCTTGTCCCAACTCCTGACGAGATGTGCGGCAATTCCCAATATTCCCAATTTTCACAGAATTTACTAAAGAAAATTAAAAACAATGAAATGTTGAGCCATTAGAAATATGTGGATCCTTAAAAGATATAAAATATGGTTAACTAGCAGGCTTGGAAAGTATAATCTATAACCATTCCCACCCCAATGATAATTCATCAAAACATGTCATTTTTGTAAACTTTACTGCGATATTGTTCAAGTTCAAATAGAAACAAATAACAGAATTCACATCGGGTACACTTACGATGTATGAAAGGACGAAAGACTTCTGATAGTTCAGATTTAGCTGTCATAATAATAAAACAACAACTGCCTTTTTCGCGAGAGGAGTTGAGATCAATCGCGTGTTGACGCTTGCCGCTCTCAACACTGGCAACAGCGGATGATGGCGCAGTCGCAAGCCTGCTGTGCTATATCTCTCTACAACGTAATCAAAACATAAATAAATATATCTGAAAGGTTCAAACAGTTAAACACTACCTTATGTATCCACATGGTGCGAGGACATCTCATGACATATCGCATGTTGTTCATAAACTGCAAAATTCCCAGCACTCTCTTCCTTTGCCGCCATTTTCTATTTCAGGAAAGTTCAAGGTCGTGATAGACAGCAAGAGCACCACGGGAAAAAAAAAGTTTTGGTTTCTTTCTCTGTGTTTCTATTAATATTCTAATTGGGCGAATCGAGGTGAGAGTCACTTATCGTTTATTTTGGGTAGAATATACATGTTGTTGTCTTTTTTTTTCTTAAAATGTTTGACAGCATTTAAAAAATGCATTAATTTCGATCTATTAACTTTCAGTGCCTGTCAGGGTTACGCAGCACAATTAACATGATATTGTAAAACATATAATGTGTTCATCATTTAAATATATCATTTATGGAATGAGTTTCATGCAGTAGCTTCAATAATATGTTATGATATGGGCAATGTTTCATGAAAATCACTTCCCCGGTATAGTCTGGCATGCGCAAAGACCCTGAACCAATGCAGTCCATGCAGGTTTAGAATATGTGCTGTAGCAAGTCTAGAAAAGGAAAGTCTTTGAGCTCTTGTTATATTGAATGAATAAAATGTTGGAACTTTTTATACACATATGAGACGATCCGTGAAGGTTCGGGGGTAGAAAACAGATACCACAGGAAAAACATCCTCACACAGATGACAGACCCCCAGGTGACACACCCTCCCCTAGACGACATACCTCCATAAGGTGACCCATGTAGATAAACCCAAGTGACACAACCTCCCCCAGATGACACAACCTCACTCAGACGGCAGATCCCCTATCCTCCCCGACCTGTGAAGTTCCAGGTTAGAATATAGGTCTTTAGCAACCCATGCTAGCCATAAAAGGAAACTCCACTCTAACGGGACCGGATGGCCAGGCCAGCTAACTTGGTTGACGCATGTCATGGGGTGCCATTTGCGCAGATCGATCCTCAATCTGTTGATCACTGGATTGTTTGGTGCAGACTCGATTATTTACAGACCGCCGACATAATTATAGCTGGAATATATTGATGAGTGCACTCATTTCAGAGACTTAATGTTAGTCTAACCATGGTATAATATCAGACCTTTGCACTGGTCGTTAGTAGTAAGAGCCATCATTTGTTCTCAGGCCAGTTGGACAAGACATAAAAATCTGTCTGTGACATAACTAACTTTCGACAGGCGGCCTGAAGTCAGTGACGTCAGATATGTAAACATGACGTCATTACCTGTGTCCTCAAATCTTGTAAACTTGGCAGAGACTCAGCTGACTGTGGCAGACGTCAAATCTCAATGTGGCCTGAAAATCGGGGCATTTGGAAATCTTTTTTTCTAAAGGGTGGCTGTTTAAATGACTGGTTTTGTATTTGCAGTAATACCACAGATTCCTTTCATGGAAATCTGCGAATTTTTAAATTTGCAAATTTGACCTTTAACACTCCCACTGGATTCAGCACTATGTCAAAAAAGAAAAACATGCGATGTCACGAAACATTATAATGGTAGGTAGGTGCAAACGAAGAGCAAGATGAACAGGCATCAGAATGTCAACTGAAAATTTATTGACCCTAAACTTAAAATGAAACTTTGTTTTCGACAACGAAGTGATTAAAACTGTTGCATATGTAGAGGCGCTAATTAACACATTTAAACATATTGTGCACGAAATCATACAACTTTTGTTACGTGTATGGCATGAATTTAACGTTCCTGGATAGATATTTGTAGAAGCATAGATACAGCTAGTTGTAAATGACACTATCACTGGATTGTCTGGTT
Organism: Haliotis asinina; assembly: GCF_037392515.1. Classification (NCBI taxonomy): domain Eukaryota; kingdom Metazoa; phylum Mollusca; class Gastropoda; order Lepetellida; family Haliotidae; genus Haliotis; species Haliotis asinina. Next base: position 11,358,417 of record NC_090295.1, on the reverse strand, counting down.
CGAAGTAAACATTCCCCAGAAATTTACATACACATGTAGTGTCCGATGCCAACGTTACCGCTTTATGCACCAATATTGTTTCACATGTTAGAAATAGAGTTAGGATATTGAATATTAAAAATGAACAATAACATGAAAAACAGAATTAAAATATAATTCCCGATATATTGATGATCCCTGATCTGAATTTTAAAGTAAATTTGTTGGCGTCTCTGCAGTATGGTGTTTTACCAATGAAGATAAAATATCTCATGGGGCTGGACACGACATGGATAAGTGACCTGATGGAAACACAATGTTATCAGCTTGAAGATCTACAGTTGCAGAACACAGTAATCATTGTATTGGACTGGAGGTCTTTCCTTTGCCTGGACAAGAGGGTGACCTTTGACTTGTGAAAGGAGGGTGCAGTGGTGGGATGGCAATGTTTCAGTCACATGTTGTCAGATTTTATTTTTCTCTTCCAATGCCTAAATTTTGAGAACATTCATCATGTCAAGTTTATAAAAATAACTATTAAGACTAAGCACAAACTTACAAACTGTGCAAGTTCTAAAATTTGAGTTTACACACTTCAATGACAGGCACTAACGGGATCGGGTGGTCAGGCTCGCTGACTTGGTTGACAGGTGTCATCATATCACAGTTGCAAAGATTAATGCCTAGGCTGTTGATCACTGGGTTGTCTGGCCCAGACTCTATTATTTGCAGGCCGCCCCCATATTGCTGGAAGATTGCCGAGTGCGGCGTAATAATAAACTCACTCACTCGCCCACTCACTCACTCAGTGACACACCCCTTCTGAAATTCTGGTGTTCAGCTTGCACCAGGACATTCGTAAAAAGAGTAAAGTTTGAATGACCAGGCATCATTACCTCATCCTGGGGAAGTGGTTTACCAACCTTTTCAGTTACAGTCATCTGTGCTGTGACCACTAGAGTTGACGGCTACGTTTAGCTTACAAGTACATAATGGCTTATCATTTCGTGGGACTTTCAAACATGTACAACCTGATGTGCTACATCTTAAACACAAATCCCGCATGGCTCTACTGCAGAACCACAAGAAAGTGGAGCCACACAGAAGCAGCGCAGCGAGGTAGCATTAAAAAAAAGTTCGGCCCGTCTAATATTTTTTAAAGTAGTCCTCCGAGGCAACACCCAACAGCTAAAAATTCAAATAAGAGTGATTGTTTGCTGTTTGCTGTCCCATCGCGTTGGGAAATCCCTTAAATATAACATCTCTTCTATGCCATTAAAGTTTGTCTGTTGTTTACTCGGCAGTCATCAGTTATCCAGCTTTATTGTGGTGCTCTGTAATCGAGTCTGGACCAGACAATCCAGTGATCAACATTATGAGCCTCGCCCTAGACTGATTCAATGTGATTTGTAAACTCTGTGTTTGCTGCAGTGGGATGCAGCCTTTATCTCGTTGGTCAGCGCCCTAACCAAGTCAGCGAGCGAGAACATACGACCTGTTTGCCGCCTCCATGACGAACATTTGCTGCTACAGATCAATTCTTTCCCTTGTCTTTACGGACCAATAGTGATACTACTATATCCTGTCAACTTCGGTTAAATGTACAGTTTTAGCGAGTCTGTGATTTTATGGGTAATTAAACTTACTAAATAATATGGACTAAAACTAGCTAAGAAAGTGACTTAGTTCATTTTCAGAAACTGTAGCAATCAAGACTTGTTATATTAGCGATATCCAGCCAGGGCAGATAACAAAAACAGCTCATCTCGTAAGCACAAGAACACATGGTCAGAAAATGAGGTGAAAACAGGGGGGTGCGTCTACGTGCATTTGTAAAGTTGTTTCTGATTGCACATAGAATACAAATGAACCAATGGAAAGAAGGATAACAAAGCATGACACACCTTTTTTCATAATTTGACAAATGTGACGTCAAATGTTGACTTCGTGAAGGTAAAACATTCCGAAGTGTAAAAAACATATTTATGCAAAGCGCACATGTTTGTAAAAAAATTCATAGTTAGAAGAATCATCCAGCTTCAAAGCCCACTAGGAACTGTATCTTTTTAACAACGTGTTGATGTCGAAATCAAAATGGGAACGACCCCACCGTCTATACCGGAAGTAACTTTCGCTTGCGATGAAGCAACCATCCTGGTTCCCGGGCCACCCATTAATGTTGAGAGACCCCTGAACAAGGATGCATACAGGGCCTGCCAGCTGAGGTCGTATTTGCCTTGTATACAATTATTGTCTTTTACTAGTCATTACTACATTACCACATGTCATATATTTATGATGGTGTTGAAACAGCCGAGTTGGGTACTACTCCGTTAGTTACAAATTTCGCAGTTGTATGTGTTAGGTATATTACTTTTGTTGCAAAAAATACAGACTTGGTGCCAATAAACAAGTACAATGCATACCAATAGTTTTCAGAAGTGTAGAAATATTTTTAAAAATTACTCTAGCAAATATATGGCTGGAAGAAATGAGGTAACTTTTTGATGGAACGGGTGTTTGAATGCTAAAAGTTTTAAAAATATTTTCTCTTTTTTTTTTCGAAAACAAAGTGTATTTTGATAAATTATCCCTTGCCCCAGCTCCACGTAATATTTCATGTAAAATTTTACAGGTAGAACCCTACATATTCTTCTAAATACATTTACATATGTTTGTATCACAAGACCTTCAAATTTTATAAAAGCTGTAAAATATTCTTTTTTAAAAATTTACTGTCACCCTTTTGTCATAGAAAGGCCTGTTGTACCATGACAATGAATATGTATGCTTATTTTGATGATGTTTTACTCACCTTTAGACATTAATCATGAAAACTTTGTATTAAAAAAGCAAAAAAGCTTTAAAATTATTGGTACGGGGCTACTCTTACAAGGCCAGATTTCCATACTGTACGTTGTAAATATGTGACTGCCATCACCAAAATGGATAGTCAGGATATGAGAATACTAAAACATTTTTTTTTTAAGTGCAGAAATATTTTTAAAATGTTCCTAAATTAACCCCCCAAAATGGCTGAAAAAAAGTTCTTTTTATCTCGGGGTGGGTGTCTTGTTAATTTAAGAACTTTTAAATATTTTTTAACTAAGAATATCAAAGTGTTTAGTTGTTATTGAAACTTCTTTCTAGTAACACATCTAATTTTGCTGAAAAATTCCCATAAATAAAAAATGACTGGTTATGCCTAGTTATATATTATAGATTTGCATGGGTTTTCGTGGATATACTTGTTTGAGGACGTGTCACTTATATTCACCAATTGGTACGAACTGCCCAAGTTCTATAACCTGGCTGAGGCCGCCTCAACATCGGTACAGAAACCAAACAGCTTTAGGCGCTTGTCTACAGTCTGTACAAGTTCTATAACCTGGCTAAGGCCGCCTCAACAGAGGAGTTCTCGTCCGCTTTGAGTTGGTGCGACTGTGTTGCACGAAATTCACGTGACTGAAATTGTCGCGACACACCGGGACAGACAACACTGGAGAGATAAAGCCTTAAATTGTATGCTAGTGTGGTCTATGTTCAGTGCATCCAGCCGCAGAAACGGAAGGGGTACAGTTGCATACATTGTACTCTTCCCCAGTGTATACTCTGGCAATCATTTGAAAGATGATCCTCACTGTTTTATACCCCTGCAAAGCGCCCATATATATTGTTGCTGAGCTTTAAATATGTAAAGCAGAAAGAAATATTTAACCATGGCCTCAACAAAATCTTACCAAATCCTGCCAAGCTTTGGTGCTAAGTAATCTAATAAAACTATACAAGCCGCGGTAAGCTATAGTCTAACTGTCAGTAATCATAAATAATCGACAAGACAATCCAGTGTTCAACAGCATAAAAATCGATCTACGCAATTGGGATACGACAACGTGTCAATGAAGCCAGCGAGCCTGACCACCTGAAGATTGTTTATAAAATCTAAAACACATTTTTATCTTTGACAGTCATATGGGCAATATTTCAGAATATGAAACCTATGGACCAATAAGAAACTCTTTAAAGATATGAAAACCTGTCAGTAAAGGACAGTAAAATAACTACAATATCACTTCAGACTGCAACCACCGATACTGACATAATTAGGTCATATTCTACATGCAGGTTCATTGGGCTTGGCTAAGGTATGTTCAACATTTACCATCCCGCACTTTATCCACTTTGACCCCAAGATGGAATAGGCAAGACATCACCAATAATGCCGATGCGGCCACTGTGTGAGCAAGCTGTTTCTGTTAGGAAGCAATGTGACGGGAGCAATAGAACAAAACTTTAACTCACTCACTCACTCACTCATCACTACAAAGTTTCACCGCGTCCTGTATTGATCTGTTGTTATTTCTTTAGTGCAGCTCTCGACAATAATCTAGTGTAATAGCACTGATGTTATTATTATCGAGTCTGGACCAGACAAGCCAGTGATTGACATTTCAACATGGGTTATGGTTACTGCAAGTATGAGTCAGGGCTTGAACAATTTTACATGTGCACTCGCCCTACTGGACCAGTAGAATGAAGTTTCCACTCGTCCTTCTAAACTGGTACTTGCCCTATAAATCATGCAACACACTGACTGTAAGTTTTTTTCATTTTTTCTTATTTCAAAATGTTTGCTTGGATTTAAACTACAATATATAAACGAAATTGCCACCAAGATTAATACCATTTGCAGACAGCAGCTGACAAAATCGTTCACATTTGGAAAATGGCTTTCCTTCCAATGCTACATAGTATGCAGCTATAAAGAGTTTTTTCATAAGGCACTAAGTATTTCTCGTGCATATTGGGCATTTCGGGTTTTTCCAAAATTCCATCATGTTCACAACATTGAATATGTTTTTTGCTTTTATGGTGAAATGTTCAACTCTCTTTCCTACAAATGTCTTTCAATCCCACTACAAGACTCGATTTTGGATCTGATATCTTTGGATATTTGCGACACACAGACCAAAAACCTCGCATCCACCATCATCTTCATTGAACTCCACCCAGTCAAACTCAGTCAGGCAAGCTTTTTGAACAGAGCGCCTTCGATTTCCAATGTCATATTTCTTTTGAGTAAGTTTCTTTTTTTCCACTTGTTTTGAAAAAATACACAACTTTTTCCTTTCAAAATCACCTGCGACAACAAGAAATGTCCTGATATCCGACATCATCATCGTCAACGATTCGTCATCAGTAACAGTTCAGCGTGTACAGCAACAAGCCACTTACAACATCAACGCTAGCCCTAGTTCCTTCCCTTGGTTTTGCAAGACGATACGCAGTTAAGATTTGAAATATTTCAGAAAATTAGCAGATTAAAAATCACTGTAATTGATATTGCAAACCCAACAAAGTATGAGTTAGTGAACTTACCTCCTTGAAAATATCAATGTCACCTGGCAATTATATGCGTGTACTCAATGTCACGATTGTTAAAACATTAGTTAAAAGCAAAGGTTCCACCTAGTCAGTTTAATCCAATTTTCAGTTTGGCATACGTGATAAAATATATCAAGTATTTCACCTAACCTGGAAATTACGTATGTATAATAACAAAAAGAAATCACCCAAGAGGTAAAGTTGATGGAAAACGATCGGTAACCACAAGTGGGAATTCCTTATAGTAAAGCTTATTCTGATTGGACAGTAGCAACATTCACGTTGTACTAATTTTTCTCATTGGTCAGTTTATTTACAGCAGCCAATCACGACATTCGAAGCCTCTACGGTAGAAAAGCCACGGTGCACAATATGTGTTAAAAATATGGATACCAAACATCCATCAAGACTTAAACTCAATTTGCTTTTAGTTTTCGGGGAATGTTAAAATATTGCTTATTGAGATTGACGATGTCAAAACTTTAGCTTATTATTTTGAAAAAGAGAAACCGTCAGAAGACGTACTCGTCCTGTAGGTCGAGCAAGTTATGTTTTCCACTTGCCCAAACAAATTTTACTCGTCAATACGAGCGGACGAGTGGAATTTTCGAGCCCTGAATTGAGATGTTCAACATCTGTTCTAATCCAAGTCTTGACGGGTCAGTAAATCTGCAAAAGGCAATATATGTCTCCAGTAAAGGGAAACTGGCTGTCTCAACACAACATGAAGCTGTGACCTTCGATTTTGTCACCAGGTTATTGTTTAATGCCGCACCCAGCACTATTCCAGCTATATATCGCGATCTGTAAAATAATCGACTCTAGACACACCAGTGATAATGAGCAACGGACCTGACCACACCATCCCTTAATCACCTTTCATCTTAACACAGATCTCCAGGGGTGAGGCCCTATAGTTTACACACGTGGTTGTCAAACAGAGTTTAGGAGTCCATTTGATGTGGTTACATTATACCCCTACCCATCTGTACCTATAGATCGAAAACATGTCCAGCGACACAAAATTCAACGTCCACGTATTTGTATAATTTTAACTTTCAAATCAAACTAATATACTGACGTTTACGCCCCATCCAGCGGCCTTGAGTATGGACCAGACATTCCAGTGATCGACACCACGATCAAGTCACTCGCCCTCTCGATTCATTTAGCAGCCTCTCACATCGAGCTTCCAGCCCCAAAGGAGAAAGCAGCTCGAGACGCCGGGGACACAGGGCCACCCTCCCCGATCGGGTCTTGAAGCTCCCTGAAGCCAATGCGTGTTTGCAAATTCACGTCTCAGAAAAGTCACCAAATTGTGTGATTTTAACAGAGATAGCGAAAGCGTGACGTTAGTAACAAAAGCCAGAGTCTCAAAGTTAATGCAAGAATATGTCTGACAAGCGCTTGTGGGTAGGGATTTTTACTTCTCGCAGAAGCCCTACAGATCACGGGTGCATGGTTACAGTTCCCACATGGTAGACGAAAAATACAGTCACACCCACTCACCCAGCATCTCACAGTGATTTAACAACTTATCTATGCAACATTCTTGTCGTCCGCAAGTGTTCTAGAACGGATCCGACAACCCAGTGATGGGCATCTTGACCATCGATCTAACCAGTTATTCAGCAAGGATACAATGATCTACATACATCGCCGTACCCATGCTTCCGCCACTTATAACAGCCATATATCCCCAGGCACCTTAATTCGAAACTGAAACCCTCACAGATTACCCATTGTAAAAACACTTGGGTGAAATATTTTCAGTTTTCCACCATTTAGCCAAAGATTCGTTCATGTCATATACAGTGACTTATATGAATAACCCTGAGTCAAACAGCCTTTGAGTACAATCGTTTCCAAATGTGCCCATTTAAACTGTTTACACACTCGCTCTCCAGACATCTGTACATTGAGTTCTCAGAAAATAGAAGTAGCCTTGTGGTTAAAGCGTTCGCTCATCACACCTGGGTTCGATTCCATTGTGGATCAATGTGTGAAGCCCATTCTAGTGTCCCCCGCCGTGATATTGCTGGGATATTGCTAAAAGCAGCGTAGAAATAAACTCACTCACTCACTCCCTTAATCCTCTCAATGCTGTCGTCGAACCCATTCGACAGGAGTGCAGGATAATAACATCTTCAAATAAAACTTGCAATAATGATTCAACGAGTCGGATTTACGTGTCATATGTTTTATGTATGGAATGCACTAATTCTCGGCTTTATAGATATATAATCTTCAATATGTATATGTACCTTAAAACGAAATGCCTGCAAACTGAAAATGTGCTCGCCAAATTTCTCGGCACGCAGTCGAAAATATCGGCCACTGTTGACTTTCAAGCACACCACGTTGAGTGGTACCCAGTCTAATATTTTCTTCGTAATGAAATATTTTTTGATAGTTTAATCAATATTTTTGTTCTATGACGAAGAGAAAGCTCACAAGTTTCCCATTTTTTAAAAATTACAAATAATTACAAATAAAACCAATCTCAATGTTACATCATCGATTGGACGAACAGGAACGATCATGGCAACGGCGGTAAACAAACAAGTCCACATGCATCGTGATGCCGAAGAAAATATGCCATCCTTTTGATATATCCAACTATTTTATCTGGAATTAATTACATGGCGTGAACAGGTAAATGTTATTGTCTCTGCACAGAAATTACCATATTTAGCGAGTTTATTTTGATTTGGTTTGATAAACCTTCCAACATTCACAATGTTGACAGCCGTAGGTGACCAGAAAGGGCGTGGCCAACCTTGCAGTTTTTCTAAGTGACAAGACACGAAGGATGTTTGAAAATGCGTGTTCATAAGCAGAAATTGAACTCATATGAACGCAATATTTATCAAATCATCTCCGATTTCATGTGAAACTATAACTGAAAATATATATTAGTTTATAAAACAAGCATACTGCAGTTGCTACTACACTACATCGTCACAAAAAGAAAAGCATGAATGTTATTTTGAAACACAAATGCCACGCCTATATCCGCGCACCTGTTGTTCAGGATGATGTTTGTAAACGTTTTTGTGTCGGACCATGTGAAAAAAAGAACAAGCTGGGATAAACATGCATCACAATTATATCTTTGCTATCTTTATATTCAGTGGACAATAAAATAATGTACCTAATATGAACAAAAATTCAAATAAAAGATACTGAAAAACTTGCATCTGCAGTGTTGATTGAGTACTGTTTCCGGGTCACGGAAGCATACAAGGTCAAACTGGTTCGGCTATGTGCGATTTATATTGTCAAAAGTACACCAAGAAATTTCTGTGAGCTCTGATTAATCATATTAAATAGTTATTTGTGCTAAATTTGGGTTTGTCAGACGAAACTGTTCTGTTAATATTCAATGGCGAATGAATTTCATCAGGTAATCCCTGTCTGTGACATCACATCCGGTGACCTTTGCACTTACTAGAAAACAAATTAGATTTCAGGATCTCAATTTTCGTCTGTCTCTCGTCATACTAAATGGAAAATGAAACATGAAACACTTGTAGAATGAGAAATTCTCCCTCCTTCGCGAGGTCGTACACAGAAGAGTTCTGTAATCTTTCTTCTGACCAAAAAAAATATATTTTATGTCACAGGGGCTTGTATCGCTTTGAAACGGCGTTCGAAAGACATATAGATGTATAGACCCTACCCTAGTACTATATAAAAGGAAAGGGATGTAACGAGGAAACCACCCCCTGTTCGATCAAAGTTACATGTCACAGCGTAAAATATTTTTAAGGCAACGTCGAGGCCAACGGATCGAAGCCAGATGATTTCCCTACAAAATGAGCTATAAATGGTCACAATCGGATCATTCTTTCAAAAGTTATACGCTACGAATCATCGCAAACAGCTACCTCCGCAATTTCACGCCAAAATCATGGATCACCCAATACGGCGAAAACTCACCTTTTAAATTCGTTTATTAATTCCAGCCACGTTGGCAGCACCAGCGCTGGGCTGGATTCGATCGGCCGCGGTATTCCGAGGGTCGGAAAACTTATTACAACATCTACATGTCATTTTTTCGACAGTAAGCAAGCATTTTCACCAAAATAGCCGGCAATCCTACTCACATGTCGGCCATAAGCGACCTTGACATTCAAGTGAACTGAGCAGATCCGCGCAAACAGACTCGGGCCATCCGACTGGCCACTGGCACTGTATATTTTATTTCCCACCAATCGGATGGCCCGAGTCTGTTTGCGCGGATCTGCTCAGTTCAATGAATGTCAAGGTCACGTATGGCCGACAAGTGAGTAGGTTTGCCAGCGATTTTGGTGAAAATGTTTGCTTACTGTCGAGAAAATGACATGTAGGTGTTGCAATAAGTTTTCCGACCCACGGAATGCCGCAGCCGATCGAATCCAGCCCAGCGCTGGTGCTGTCAACGTGTCTGGAATTAATAAACTAATCTAAAAGGTGAGTTTTCGCCGTATTTGGTGATCCATGATTTTGGCGTGAAATTGCGGAGGTAGCTGTTTTCGATGATTCGTGGAGTATAACTTTTGAAATAATGATCCGATTGTGGCCATTTATGGCTCGTTTTGTAGGGAAATCATCTAGCGTTCGATCCGTTGGCCTCGACGTTGCCTTAAAAATATTTTACGCTGTGACATGTAACTTTGATCGAACAGGGGGTGGTTTCTTCGTTACATCCCTTTCCTTTTATATAGTACTAGGCTAGGGTCTATACACATACCCAGGTAGCATGCCATCATCGGGCCGACGTCGGCTGATGGTCGACACCGGCAGCGGGCCAGCGCTGTTCAACGATGCTGATACATGTAAATTCAGGAAAATATTCCCAGTAGTGACAATCTGAAAATTTTAGTGTTCATTTGAAATCCAGAGTCTGTAAGTCATAGGTAAGAGTTACCTGACGCTAGAAATTGAAAAAAAAAAAATTAATCTGACGCTAAACTAAAACCTTCTCTTTGAGCACGTGACAGTCACATGACATATTCTGTCGTCTGCTTGTTTACACTGACAATTTCCGGTAGCATGGGGAAGAATAGTGAATTGTCAAAGGTCGTCTAAGATTTAATCGTAGCGAAGTTCCAACAGCACAAAAATACAGTGAAATATCTAGTGATCCTTGTCTACCCAGGAATACGATTTCGAGAACGTGGAAGCACAGAAAATCGGCGTAGAAATGGACATCGCCGATCGCTTACCGAGACACTCGCCGACTTTTAAAGTTAGTGAAAAGCAGTCGCATTTCTCCAATATCAGAAATTACCTCAGCATTTAACCATAATAGGGTAAGAATTGTCTCCAAGCGTACAATTCAAAGGAAATTATTCGAATATGATTATCACAGACGTATCGTTCGAAAGAACATCAGGATTAGTGAAGTGAATGTGAAAAACCGTCTCACTTGGGCCAGAGGAAAAGTTCGATGGCGAGTTAATGAAGAGCGTCATATTCAGTGATGAATGTAAAATAGTTATTGGAGAAAATAACCGTGTGTATGTGTGGAGAAGACCAGGTGAAGGACACTAACTGTTGTGGAAGGTAACATAAATACTCAGAAATACACTGATAGTCTTGACTCACACTCACAGTTATGGCCCGTTATTGTCCGCCATTTCCCGAATGGAAATCATATATTTCAAATTGACAATGCTTCTGTGCACAGACCCCTATCGTACCAGAATGTAAACAAAGAAATGACAGCAATGGCATGTTGTGGCCAGCACAGTCTCCAGATGCCAATATCATAGAAAATTGTTGGATACTACTGAAAAATCGATTGGGACAACGTATTGTTTACGTCCCGTGTGACTTGGAGCAAGAAATCGACATGTGTGGGAAAATATATCTGTGAACTATATCAGAAACCTACATTTGTCTATTCCTTCGTCGTCTGAGGAAAATATTTGCTGCGAAGGGATACATCACTAAATATTGAGGTAAGTACTAAAGTAATTTACTTTTATGCGAGTTTGAATTTGACGCTACTGTGCGTTTCGCCAGTGACGTCAGCCATGTTTGTTCCTAAATATATGGCACACCGCTGTATGATGGGTTCATACTTTGGTTTGCATTACAACAATGTGTATATTTCTAATGTTGACATCTGATGTAATGAAGCTTTTGAATGGTAGTCTAAAAGATAAGTCTTTAGTCGCCGGTTCGATTCCGGTAAAGGCAAAAACATCAGGATTCCTTACTGCATGGATGTTTATTTAGTGAGTTCATATTCCTATTAATATAAATGTTGTGTATTCTCTAACAATACAATATAAGTAATAAGTATATTATCATGAAATGCTGTGTCAGTATGCAGAGCGTTAGGAAGGTCAGTGATCTGAACTCGTGATGGTAGAAATAAGTAATTCATGTTCACAATTGTTGTAAATGACCATAGATGATTTGTGTATTTTTATAAAAATGTTCATAAGATTACTAAAATTTCATGCAGCTGAAAATGATGAAGAAGGGAAAATGTAAGAAAAGAGCAAAATTGAGTATTCAGCATTCAGTGCAAGCATCAAAAAATACTTTTTTCATGAACTAGATGTTGAATAACACTGAATTCCAAGATTTTATTGTTAATTGAATGCTACAATGATAGTGATAATGAATAACTATGTGTGTTTATTTCACAGAAGCTGTCCGAAAAAAATCACCTCTTCACCTACCACAACTGCCTTCATAAACTGTGAAGAAAAGGGATGATGGGATAACCTTGTGGTTCATGTGTTTGCTCCTTAAGCTGAAGACATTGGTTCGATTGCCTTCATGGTTACTGTGTGAAGCTCACTTATGGTGTGCCGTGTTATTGCCGGAGTATTACTAAAGGTGTCCGAAAAATGAACAAATTCGATCTGAAGAACATCATGTTCATATTTTGTAAAGTAAAATTTTGAAACCTGAATTTGATATGTTGGTTTTTCACTTTTGCAATGCTGAGGGAAGACATGTTATGATCAAGCAAAATTGCTTGACAGTTGATACAAATTACCTACATTACATATGCCATATTTAGTTGTTCTATATGGAAAACATCTTTCTTTTCGATATACATACATTGATAGGACTGCAGCAACATGTTATAACAAGGAAAGCTCGCTCACAATATTGTCCATAAAGCCTCCGATTGTATTTAACAACAATGCAAACAATTTTGCATCTATAACAGTCTTTTGCACATTCCATCCAACTATTTAGAAAGAAACTGTTTCTTTGAAGTTGAAAACTGAAAGCAAACGTCTGCAGTAAAATATCATTCATATAAACAACACCCATCCTTTAGTCTTGAACCGTTGAATACTTTGTGTTCTGATCACAGCTTCATGTAGGGCTCCAGATAAATATACATAAATATTTATATATAAAGTGCAGTGTTCACGAATAGTGTCTGACCCTCTGACAAATCTGGCAGAAGTTATCAACTTGCTGGCCCCAGTGTCTGACTGAATGTATCACAATAACTTTGTCTGAAGTTGTTATTTGTGGCATGTGACACTTGTTCAGTGTCTATAAATTTATGTTTATAATGTTTGTCATTATATAATGTTAATAATTTGAATGCCAATTTTGAGAAATGTTAAATCTTAAATGTTTGTTTAACTTTATTCTGTGGGTCCAGTGAATTTTCAGTGGGTCAGACAGACATCTGAAACTTTCAGGACCGAACTGTTACTTTGAAACACCATTCGTAAACACTGAAAGCGTTGAATGGAATTTAATGGAATATCTAAGTATCTATAATATTGTCTTTTGTATCTGCTACCTTTTCCAAATGACTTTCCTACATAGCATAATTTTTGTCTGTACATATGCCAATATGTCCCTTAACCTGAGCCCGGTTTCAGTGATGAACAGGCTAAATACAACTTTGGACTTTCATTTCAATGTGCTAAATACAAGCAAATATTCATTTTCATCATCACTGTGAAACGTCTTTATTAGACTTTTCAGTGGGCAATGAATATAAGTCATTTGTGATACGTTTTGAGTGAGAGTTACGAGTATGTAATGTATTTTGGGAGTTTGTGAAACCATGATCTATGTTCACTGAAATCAAAATTTGTTTCCTGGAATTTTAACACAGTGTTAACACAATCGGTCATTTGTGTCTTAACCATAACATTAATGCCAGCAGCACCCAACATGATACATTATAATGTAAAGTTGTAGCTGGCAACCTTAAAAAGGGGTAAAATTAGCATGAATATACAACAGAGTAACCTGTGACAATTTTATGTGCCTGTAATGGATTTAACAATGTAGTTTTTAACAATTATTCTTGTCATCCACCCGTGTCGTGACTGCCTCATTCAGAGCTGAAAGAAATCCTTGAATACCAGCTACTGGTAAAGTGATGCCTGCAGACATCAAGACCACTTATAAGTGGTTCACCACCACGAAGAAGTGCAGTGAGCAAAAATATAATTAATACAGTAGGTAATGGGTTGGAAAAAAGAATGCCGACGTTGAGCCGATGCAGGGCCGATAAAGAATGCCGACGTTGGGCCGATGCAGGGCCGAAGTTGGGCCAATGAAGTATGACGACGTTGGACCAACGTCGATCCGATGAGCAAAACTTCATCGGTTCGATGCAGTTGGCCGATGTCGGGCTGATGATGTACACGACATCGGTCCGATGTCGGTCCGATGCTGGCTTGCTACCTGGGTATATGTCTTTCGAGCGCTGTTTCTAAGCGATACAAGTCCCTGTGGCACCGACTCCCTCTGCTGTGTTCCAACAGCGACAGAGGTCGTGCTTGTCTCATATTGTTATGGTTGTGTAAACCTTCAGTGCAGTGTTGTTTACATTACGGAATTAAAGAGACTTTATACTTTAAATTTTAATTTTGAGGAATACTGTCATGTTTAATTTCTAAGGCGGGGTTTAGCGGGTATGTCCTTTTGTAAAAGGAACCAAAATAATTTTACATTTGTTATGGATGGGAAAAGAGATTTGTCCTACTGCCTTTACAATCACTACGGCAACTTTGTGGTATCTGTTAGACAGGTACCAAGTTTTCCTTTGTAAAACCAGACATGTCCAGCGATGTGGGTTTCTTCTGAATCAAAGTATGATGCTCCATACCGACTGGAACTGTAATTTTTTTTTCCTAATCTCAGCAAATTGGTATTTTGCACATAAAAAATTAAATAGAAATTAAAATCATAAACACCAGGTCTCGGACAGAGTAAGTAAACTTAGTCTCAGTAATATTCGTTCCACTTCTCAGTACTGACTGCAATCTCGGATATCATCAATAGAGATTCCAACTGTGTACTTTGGACAGGTCATCAGGTTCAGTTATTCTTTGAGTGACCTTTGGTTTTGATATTTCATCATTGTTTACATTTATGTTTCGTGCTTTAAAATTGCTGTCATGAAACCTTTCATTCAATGTACGACCAATATAAGAAAACGTGCTCTTGTTTTGTTATCTTTCTGCGAGTTATTTTGTTGCAAAATATATTTTAACAGATTTGGGGGCAATTCCTTTCCTTAGGCACACGTGATAGAAATATATGCCATGGTCATCACTGATTGGCCAGCTGAATTCACCCGAATTTACACAAGAAGTTGGCGCTCATTTGCTTCCATGAAGAAAATATCATTTGTTTTTCGGTCTTAAAAACTAAATCTTTAGAAATAATAAATAAATAAATTTAGATGAAAATGGTGGCCAAGGCGTTGCTTAGCGTTGCCCGTGTACAGGTATAACAACTTGGGGTTTACTATTGGGACTCTCTATATACAGCCCTCTACAGTACCACAAGTGTCTCAGCTTGGCATCTAATTTGTGATGGTTTAATCTGTTGATTTAAACAGTAAATGTCAGAAGGTGTGGGCCACACAAACAACCACACTGACCTCCAACTGCAAGTAAATACACTGCCCCTAGGTCCCGCATACCAAAGTGACCATAGTCTAATGAAGTATTCCCCACCCGAGTGGGTAGCTCACCAAATCCTGCACACTGCGCAGCCCCTCCGTCTCACACGCTCAGCAGCCCCACGGAAACGGCACACCCATATCCTTGGGGGCACACTACATGGGTTTCCCAGCCCCACTATCCCATTAAGTGAGTCGCCCCTCGCAGCCCCATACATGTGGTATAACCCCCACCCCTTTATGCCCTCCAGAAGGCTAATCTTGTAGGGTACTAGGGGTCTGTTGCGTTGGTTCAGTAAGAGAATCACTCGGTCTTCAATAATTCTGGTAAAAGTGATTTGTAGGAAATAAGGAAACAGGGCAGATAACCGAAAACAGAATTTCTTTGTTTTAGGCCTAACCGCGCACTGGTCACTTTGCAAACTTTGACTGCATGGGTTTTCTGCCAGACGCAACAGGGGTGTTTGGGACACTGTTGTCATGGTTCGGGAACTGCATTACACTTCTTCCTGGGATGTATAATGTATGAATTTAAAACTGGTTTACACAAGTAAAGTTATGATATCTTTTATACTTGCACATGTAGACGAGGAGAATAAGTTTCTGACATGCCAGCAAGAACATATGAAAAGAGATGACTTGGGAACATACTCTAGTAACAACGAGCAAGGCGTTCAAACGCAGCCATATATGTGATCAGTTATGAGACCCTGCAGGGAACGAACATTTAGAACAAAATTCATTGGAAAGTGGGTACTTTATGTTACATTATGGAATATTCTTATTATTACTAATTATTACAATGGCCTTGTACAACTGAACAGATAATACAAACTGACTTCATTGTCGTGTGAACGGCCATTTGATAACTATCTGACATTACTGAATTTGAAGTGAACGAGGAGAAATCTATAAATAAGCAACGGTTTTATTATTAATAATAAATTTGTATATCCACAGAACGCTCCTCGTTGTTCAAAACACCAACTTCTAAATGCCACTCAAAGAATTCAAGTGGTATGTTGTATTCAGTATCCAACAACTAACAACCAACCGATGCGTGAGAGCAATAAACAGTAAGCTGATTCCTTTATAAATCACTACTGTCCTTATGTGAGCAAAATCAAAACAAAACAGACAGCAATGATCTTCAGTAACCCAAGATAGTAGCTAACTGAGATAGAGGCGACTAACGGCATCGGGTGGTATGGCTCTCTGGCTAGGTTAACATCTGTCACCGGTTCCCAGTTACGCAAAACGATACTCATGCTGTTGATCACTGGATTGTCTGGTCCAGACTCGATTATTTACAGACCACCCATATAGCTGGAACATTGCTGAGTGCAATAACTAAACTGACACACTCTCTAGTTCAGCCATACCAGACAATCCAGTGATGAGCATCATGAACATCGATCTGTACGAAGTATTGGGATACGATAACATGCATCAGTCGAGTCAGCCGTTAGTCGCCTCTTCAAGAGTGGGTTGCTAAGGACCACCTCTAACCAGAGTCTTCAAGGGTCATTGGAAATGACATTTTGATCCATGGATGAGGCAAAACAATTTACAGGCCCATTCCTACTATAAACAGTAAAGGAATGAATCTTAATACTGGAGATTCTGAATAAAAGAATTACTGAAGCTATGAATAAACGGACACTGCTGACGCAGTATTGTGAAAATCTGTAAATTTATAATTCCAGAGAATACCTTTAACCTGAAGCTACACAATCCACACTGAAGACAGCCGGCAGTGTACATCTACCCAAGCTAGCATGTATCTGGCCTCTGTTCACAGTGTTTCTGAGTGAGTGAGTGAGTTTATTTTTACGCTCAGCAATGGTCCAGCTTTACGGCGGTGTTGCCTTAATAATCGAATCTGGACCAGACGTTCCTGTGATCAACATCATGAGCATCGATCTGCGCAACTGGGTAATGAACTTTGAAATGAATGCAAGCGTGCGTGCTGCTTTCGCCAAATATATAAGATGAAATATGTCCATCTGCTACAGGCGAGCGCTTTACCATGTTTTATGAATAATGGAATCATCATCGAATAGGCAGATTGTGAAATATTTCTTCTCCTCCACAATATATGATGGAAGGGACAACAGCTCTGGTTTCACACAGTATTTGTCAGGATCACTCTGGGCTAACCACCTGATCCAGCCAGCACCTTAAACTCTAATCTACCACGACTATCCCATTGTGACGTATCGTCTCCAGTACTGCAACTTTTGTTTATGTACAAATAAACAGCAAAGATTAATTTTGACAACGGAACCGATTCAGTTAATCAAGACTCATAATGAGGTACTCTCTTCATGATCAGCAGAACTTCTGCTGGAAGACATGCATGACCGACATGTAGGACCAACAAGTAAGATTGGAAATTCACCTACACTTAAGAAAACAAAACAAAACAACATTCTAACGTAACAGAATGGTTGAAGTGAAGTGTGATTTTATGCGAGGTCTAACTATACAAACATATATATGGTTTGGGGGCTTGGGGGGATGGGGTAGTTCATTCTGCAGTACATAATTATAAGTGGGGTGTGGTCCTAGGGGTAAACAACAGAAGTTCCAAAGAAATCGAGACGAAATTGAACAATATGTTTCAAAATGCAGAAAAAAAACGTTCTCTGATAGGCAGCTGAAAGTTATGTTGTCAGCCATGTTGACACGGCTAAAGATGAGTTAATGATACTCCCAGACCTTCATTAGCCTAATGATAGATTAATAAAGGGAGTCATTTATAAAGGGTTTCATGTAACTGGAATCAATTATTAACTAATCATAGTGTGAGTAACGATTAAAGCTTTATTACAGTTTGATATAAACGGGTCCAGGGGTGTCAGAAATGGAGACTGCTGCTAGTGTAAGAGGCTACCAACGGATCGGGTGGTCAGACTCGCTGACTTGACTGACACATGTCATCGTATCCCAGTATGTGTAGATCGAGGCCCATATCCTCAATAATTGGATTATCTGGTCTAGACGTGACTATTTACGGAGAGGCGTAATATTGCTCACTGCGGCGTTAAACAACACACAAGCAGTCAGATATACTGGAATGGAAGAGATGACAGATTGTGTCACTATCGCAAATCGAGGGGATGTATACATATATATCTAATGCTAATTATATTGGTAATTTTATTCTTGAACTGTTACCTTGCATACTGTAGTCACGCCTTTTCCAGTTTCCCATACCCGACTCCAG
Source organism: Haliotis asinina (assembly GCF_037392515.1). Taxonomy (NCBI): domain Eukaryota; kingdom Metazoa; phylum Mollusca; class Gastropoda; order Lepetellida; family Haliotidae; genus Haliotis; species Haliotis asinina. The sequence continues at coordinate 11,339,926 of NC_090295.1, read as the reverse complement.
CCCAACCAGATCCCCCGACCCCTCCCCATACCCGACTCCAGCCCAACCAGATCCCCCGACCCCTCCCCATACCCGACTCCAGGACTACCAGGACCCCCGACCCCTCCCCATACCCGACTCCAGCCCAACCAGATCCCCCGACCCCTCCCGCCCCATACCCGAAACCAGGACTACGTTTTATGCAGTGATGGTAGTGTAAATGAAACATGTGACTTCAAATACTATCAAGTATGTTTAAATCTTATCCAATACATCTGACCGGCAAGAAAACAAATGCTGCAGATCGAGGGATTCGGACTGGAAGTTACAAAACGAATGGAACGCCGTTAGAACTGAAATGTTTTAAAACATGCGCTAAACATTTAAAAAAAAGTAACTTTCTGCTGAACACATTCGCTTAATTTCGTAAGGTTCCAGAGAGATTTTTGCAAAATTTAACCATGAATGCATCATTTCACAAATGTTTGTCTTACAAATATATGCTTTCTAAAAGAACTATATAGTATTTTTCACATAAAGAAAAGATTTTCAAACCGCTTTGACCGTAATACATGATGACTACACTGACTTGATGCCTGATGATCAAGATACACAGATACGTGCAATACCACGTCTAACCGCCATGCAGGACTCCAGACGAAACCACACTCCGACGCAGCGGTGACTTGGCACAACGTACTATGCTGACTCGCCGCATGGAACTCTGGGAAAGACAGTGAGACGAAACGTCACCTCTCACGACCACACTGGTCGGCTTGCCGGCGTGACGTCATATCTGACGATGCTGACGTCATTGCCTCTGTACCCGAAAACACGTCTGCACACAGTAATGTAAATGGGCGATCTTTTTGAATTTATCTTCCCTTCACTAATCAGCTAGGTGCGCTGATCCAACCGTATATAGACTGGTACTCTGCCTATGCTACGCTCAGCAAGCTGGCTACACAAAGTAGTACAGCGATAGCGGAGCGCGGAATAGGGCAGGGGAACTAGTCTAAACCTTATACTGACAGCGCATGTCGTATGCGCGATGTCAGCCGTATGTGTTACCATTACACTTAGAGACAGTTAACCAGTAGATCTATAGCCTTCACCTTCACCGGTAACGTTCACGCCGGTGCATAGACAGCATATCTTTTCCCTTCTACGATGATATATCAAGTGTTATGTCCTAAAATATTTATTCCATGCTTCTATGATACAACTGGGACAGGCATGACTGCTAACTTTGCAAGTATGAATCGCGAAATGGCAGCTCGAAGCGAGGCGGTGGAATCAACTGATCGTTTTCAGGTCATGTTTTGTCGTTTTGTTGACGTTTTGCAATCGGTTATATAAATTTGGCAGTAGATGTCTCAGTGTCACACATTTAAAACTGCAGTGTAATTTCAGTGTATATGTACTCAAATAATTTTAGTAAATTTATTACGGCCGATATGGCTGCATTCATGCAATTTACAACGGCGGGGAGCTAATGCGGTGTGCGAAATGTGAAACACTGAAAGTCTTGTCATGAAAATGTCATCGGGACGAATTACGTCAATCATCGCCTACAAGTAGCCAACTTTCGATAGCGACAAACATGTGCATAACTAAAATCTACTTTTTCTTATGTCTGTAACGGTTTGTGATGCATGTAATATAATTTCAATGTATAGGCAAATAAGACATAAAGATATTGCAAATTTCTACAATGACAGCATTTTAATTATCATCAATTAAGGGTATAAATTAACATGTTTTGATTTTCTTAAGTTTTAATAAAGGAAATAATGTTAAAATATTTATTTATTAAATATACTATTTTAGACACAGAAGAATCAAACCTACCATTAGGTTAATAAGCACTTTACAAAATCTATTTTCATTACACAACTAAACAATACATACATTCATATTGATAATAAATTTCAATATCTAACATAATAAATGGTACTGTTAAGTGTTGTCAGCATCAAAAGGCTTACATTTTCCTCTGGTGTCTACATACATCTTGTCTTCACAATGATCAGATTATTATAATAGTCATGAAAAAGCTAATATGTTTTAGAGCTCGCTCTTATTTTTTGTTGCATTAAATTGATTTTTCAAATTCTAACAAATATATCAATAAAGTCAATATCTTTTCCCACTTTACATTGTACCTGCACTGTACAATGTTGTAATTACATCTGATTCTTTGTATGCTGGTGCGTGTGTACTTTATATTACATTACACATGTATGACATTCAGACATTGTACATAATACTGTTAATTTGTAATAATATATATAAATCCATACACGTCTTCATATAATAATTGCGGGGTTAAATTCGCTTTTATATCATCTAAAACATATATTTCATAATAAACACATTTTCTGTGTTAATCCCTAACAAACAGACATAGCCTAAAATTTTCTTTAAGAACTGTTGAATGAAAATCAGAAAGTTAGATAGATAAAGTTAGATGGTAAATTGTCTGGTCATGGGAAATATTCTGTCAACTTAATGTTACTAAAACAAGAAACATGAAATTTATTTCTATCATGCACACCCGTTTGGTCGCTCAGAATTATATGTTGTTCGTTGTAAGATATCTCTGTAAGTCACTATTTATATCAAGAGCTTTAAGTTGTGTTAAACTTTTGTAAGAAATGAACCAATAAATTCACATATATAACATGACTCACTATACTGACTGGTGGGCATATTTTTCAAGGAGGAAATATTTTACTTCAAGCTATAATAGGTGTATGGCACTTGTATATGTAAGCATAAAATAGTAGTGTCAGAATTCAAAAACAAAATGGATTCAGATGAGTGAGGAACTGCTGCTTAAAACGTTTGAAACTGTTACATTCTATACAGCATGTTTTCAATTATCAAGGGATGTGTAATAATCATAAATCTCGATAAAGAACTTCCAGGGGATGCTCGTTTGCTGGAGGTGTAGCCCCGATTTTTTTACATTGAGTCGGTGGTTGTATAGGAACTCTTTGTAAGATTTTAATGTGGCAATAGTTAAAGAATTACCGTTGAGAACAACATAAGTTCTGATAACATATAAAAAAAGAATTTTCATTACTTCACCGATGCTACGACATCGGGGACTTGCTCTGCCTCGTGTTCTATCCTAGGAAATGCCCTGTTATCTTCTATCGTGTCAATTCGTACTGCTTTTGGAAATTAAACAACGGATGCCTTTCTAAACTAAAACTCAAAGCAAAACACGCGTCAGTTAATGGCTTTTCGTCGTAAACGATATTTTTTCAGTTAATGCGAACACGGCAACGTGTGAGCTGGGTTCTGTCTTTACATGTAGCAAGTTGTCGCTGCGCACATTGACTCGGGAACCAGACCGGAAGCGAGAAGTTAAAGGAGAGTTATCGCCCTCGCAACAAAAAGATCGCCCATTTGGCCCGATTCTGGAAAAAAGGCTCAAAGAAAAAGGACTTCAGTGGTTTTTATGCAAGATTTGGTATCCAAGTGGATTTTTTGAATAAAAAAATCCACTTTCCACAGGGCAAAATGCAACGAGCCAGCGGCGCGCACTGACCCCAACCCCATTTGATACTGGTAGTTGTTGTAGTTTGCCTGGTCTGCGTTTTCGTTGCAGTGATGCATATGTGTAAGAGTGATATATCGATCAGTGTATTTTCATGTAATCGATGTAGTAGATGTGGCCTGTTTGTGTCATTTTTAATGGTCTGTAATTGCTGTGAGAGTGTGTGATGATTAGAAGCTTGTATGGTGTCTAGTTGTTTCTGCCATTTTGAAGGCCACTAAAAAGTAGATGTATTTTTCTGCGGTCTGTATAGAAAGGCTGTTGGGATGCATGCTGATGATGTCTGGTTGTGTTGTGTGTATTGCAAGGGCTACTGAGTTTTAGATTGGGTTTGTGTGATCCGCCAGCACATGTATATGTGTGTCCAGTCTGGTCAGTGTTGTAAGTGAGCCATTACTAGTATTTGGTTTCTTGCTATATTTTTGTGAGTTGAGAAAGTATCGGAAAGGACGATAATGTCCAATGACAGCAGAAATAGTAAAATAATGTACGCATCGCCGTGAGCAGGTAATGTGCCTAGAATTGATTTATACTTCACATAAAAAAGTAGCTAATGGCAAACATATGAAGAAAAACGTCCTATTTGTATAATCTGGAAACCAAACGAATGTCACAGAAAACCACCCTTCCTGTTAAGTAGGAATATGCGGGAAATTGCTGTTAGATACACTCATAAAATATTGTTGTAAGGGCTGAATATGCTTTAATCCGAGATGTTGACAGAATGTGAACATACTGCTTTCTGTTAATTTCATCTTCGATAGAAAATAAATTATTATTTTGAACCCTGGACTAAAACCATGTCAGTATAGTATTATACCATAGTCATAGACGTCATACAAACAGTTTCTTCCCATTTAAGTTGGCACCGACTTATTTTTCCCTCACTTCAATAAATGAATAAATAACCTCAAACAAGAGAATTGTGATCAAGTTGGACAAAAACTGTTAGTGTAGTAAAGACCAACTTTGTTTGAAAGCTCTCTGTATCTTTGATAAACCCATAACAATGGAAGGCGGTGGGGTAGCCTAATGGTTAAAGCGTTCGCTCGTCATGTTGAAAACCTATGTTTGAATTTTTTTTCTGGTCATGATATTGCCGTGCTAAAAGCAGCCTTAAGTCATACACCCTCATCCACTAAATAATGGACAAAAATACGTCCAAAAGTATTAGGAACTGATTCCATGCAGTTGGCTTGTTTCCATTTGAATGAACAAAGTCAGGTATTATGGAAACACCTACCTCACACCGTCCGGAACAGAAAATTACCTATTTATCAACTGTAATAAACAGGTTTCAGATTTTATTTTATGTGAACACTCATCAAAGGCAAGTATGGTGTTACACCTATATTCCTTATCAGTCTGTGTACATTATTTACTTGAAAACAGTTTCTCAAAACAAGAAGATTCTGTGATTGAAGGAAAGAGGTGAAGCACAAAACTTTCCAGGTTGATGCATTTTTAGAATTGAACATTACTTTCATCCAAGGTAATGATAGTGAATATACATAAAAACAGACCAGTATGTCGTAACAATAACAAAAAATGTCAGGTAGACTTTGTGATATACTTCAAGTAGGAAGGAGTTTCAAACACGAGATATTTTTCATTGCAGTGACACCTGGTCACTCTAGAGAAAGTAAACGACCAAAACACTTTCATCCTCTTTGTTAGAAATCCCTGCTAAAAGAAGAGTCGATTGTACAACTGTGCCTATGCCATGAGTATGTGTTTGTTTGAGGCCATGCGTATTGCCGTTAGTCAGCAAGTCTAGGCATCTCCATAGAAGAAACCCCGCACCGATTATTGATGGCCGGGTCATTCAGTGCACCTTCAGTGGCTGTCCCTCGCTGTGTTGCGTGGAGTCACGCCTTACCTTGCGCGAGTTTACCTCAGTTCAGATTTCTGGTGTTGCGGGTTAGCAGTGTTCACAACGGATATTTTACTGTCAAAATATCACGTTTTTTTTTTCACACGACTCGATGACAGATATACTGTATTTCAGTAGACTCATAAAATACACCGTGTTTACGTCAGTACAACTCCTACTTCATTCACATGTATCTGGGTTTGGGCGATAGATGTGTCGGTTCCACCGCTTGAACAACCTTCTAATATCTCTATACATCTTCAGAGTGCAGTTAACATGCGTCATTATTGAAGTTTAGCAATGACCCGAGATTTAAACATGTTATATACGTACAGAAACATGTCTGGAGCTCTGAAGCAGGACATTAACAGGCATTTTCAGTTATGTTCCATTTCGTGCAACAATCCCGCAATTTTGTTATATGTATAAAATGTGACAAACGTAGGAGGTAATGAGATGTTCCTTTGAAAATACAACCACTGTTGTACTTACAAATATGCCAATAATATAATATATATAATATATATATATATTAAAAAACTTGTAGTTGTAAGTACATCATTAGTTGTATTTTCAAAGGAACATGTCACTACCTACGTTAGTCACATTGCGTGGATATCCAGGGGCATGCCTCTCACTGGATCCATTCTGTTCTTATCTTAACCACTAACAGGAAATTGTTTTCATTCAGGACGATTAAATTCACATTCCGCATGTATGAAATAATGTTGAAGCCCTGCCATTATAGCGCTACAGATATTCTGAATCAGTGTTTTCAAATTATGTTTCAAAGTTTTCTCTTTGGATGTATGTGTTGCCCAGAGGACCGTTGTGGGGAATTGTCAGTGTCAGGAGTTTCTGATGAAGGTTTCGAATCCGTGCCGGTAGTCACCGTAGTTCCACTCAAGCTCAGCACCATAGCTTAAGTACACCATCACCGCACACCTTATTTAAGGTGAACAGAATTAATGTTTTAAGCGTTAAACATGTTCAAAGCTTTTTGGAGTGTTCCTTATTTTGTTTTGTTCTGATTTTTTACTTCATTTATTGTGTTTGTTTCTTTTTTTTGTTGTTTTTCTTCCTCCATTCTTTTATTTTTATTCTTCGAATTAATGTAATTTATTGACGAAGACAAACGCAACATAAAGTTGATTTTAACTGTTGTAAAACGTAAAGACAGCACCAGTGCCGCTTCTCTCTTATCAGGTCTTTGACCACAAGACGTGCTGCCTGCACAGAGCGACAAATGGGAGACACGTGCATTTCATGTTTTTGATCACACCACTTAAGGCTCCGTTTGGGCAATGCTGTAATCAGGATATTGAGCAATCACGTAAAAATATATATTCGGTGATCTCTACTAGTGATTACTTCAAATCTCCAGAACATCCAAAAATGAATTGTTTTTTTAACATTCCCAATAATTATTGCAACTACCTTTATTTATTTTATGAAAGAAGCTTCATATGTTTCTTGTTTACTAAATTTATTGTTGTGACAAAACAATTCCATGAAAAAAACGGTGGATGACGTCATGAGATGAGATCTGTTGACAAAGCATTTATGGTCAGATAACCATCTCATTAATTGTTACTTTAGTTTCCAGTATTCAGCCAATATACTGCTATATAACATGTCTTCCTGTTATGTCATATTTAAATTGCAATGTTTGAAAGGTCATCGAACCATTTTCATCAAACAGTGATAGAGGTGCACTCTTACAACAATCAGGGACAAAAAGAACTCCCTTTCACATCAAACACAGCACGGCAAACCACAACATCCGGTTTTAATAAATAGAGTTGCGCAGTGGGAAAAGGCTATAAATAAAAAAGCACGTGGTGTATGTTTGTAAACAATCGCCTTTAGCGTGGATACAGAAATCATCAATTCTTGCTAAGGCTCAGCCATGGCATGTCCATAAATAAACAAATCCCATGGTCACTAGTAAACAATTTGCAGTCTCAATAATAACTGATGTGAAGAAATATATGTAAACATACTTAAAAGAACACAGAGTTACTCAACGCCAGATGTTTCATTGTCTATCATCCTGATTACACGAGGGTGTTTTCCTCCATACCAATGTTGGGTCCTGGTGTAATCAACAAAAGAAATCTCTGTTGAGTAGAAGCAGCAATTCTGACTATATTGTGAGTATATATTAGTTTCATCAGTGGTACCATTCTACAGTGTTGTTTGTAAACGATCGCGTTTGGACCAGACAATCCACTGATTTTCGCCCTGTTGTGTGATGGCATAGCATGTTTTTATGAATCACGATCAGATAGTCATGATGTTACATGATCATGGAAAGGTGGGCGTATCCTTCGCCTACAGTGACAACCATCATTAAAATATGCGAAAGGCTAGTCAAATAAGAAGAGAGTGTTATGTATGTCTACACACATCGGAATGCACCGTTATGTAAAATGGGCCTCCTCCTTCATCAGGTGAATGAATGCTGTGAGACAGAGAGCACATGTACATATGACAAAAGAAATAACACAACAAACGTGACATTGTACAGGCAAAATGGGGAATAGCAGCGGACACACCATTTTCATTTGTGCAGCAAGTTTAGACATTTACTCCACATGTCTGCTATAACCCTTTAGGAAAGTTGTATCGGGGCATGAAATCGAAAAGCTACTGAACAAATGAGGAAGGACGCTGTTTGAAATCATGGTGAGAAGAGCATGCTCGATTGTAAGTCAAAAGTTGTGAAAAGTAAACACCAACGACTGGGGCTGCTGGAATATTGCTCGACATGAAGGGGAAGTTGCAATCTCCCACTTTCTCATACAGCCATGGGCATTGTTGTTTTGCCACTCTCTATAGTTCTACACATGAAACCGTTTGGAGTGGGCTCATTTGTTTCCTTCATTACAAGTTCAGCGTGGTAAGTCGGGGGAAGGGAAATGGCTAGATGATGGTTATTAAACCATTTAAAATCAATGATGTAACAGAGAGTTAAGTTAACCTTCTTGGCAAAATTACTTTGCCGGCCCTAACTGAAATATTCTTTGGGAGGCGTGTGGAAATAGAACAATTTGCCCCTGGTCAAGTAAACTGGAAAAACTGACTTGCAAAACAGAAGAGCCTACATGCCAAGAATTTTTTAAATTATTGTTTGATTAATATTGTGTACTGAATAAAAAATGATTATGATAATTTCATTGTGTAATGTTGTCTTTTGTACTGATTATTTCAGAATTTAAAATGATAAGTGTATGATATGTATGTACTACTGGAAAAGTGCCATACTGAAAATAGCTTGCTGAATTCCACATTAATATTAATCACCACAAATTACAAAGTATTCTGAAAGAGTGTATTTAATCACTGCAGGTCGGACATCCATTGATATCAGAAATTGTCTTTATGAAATCAACACAAGCATCACTGCCTTGGTAGTCATTACCAAGATCAACACCATTTTTTCTGAACCTGACAAGGAAAGGGGTAATCAGTAAATGGTCTGCTGTGTATTGCAACTGCAAACGCTGTATTAAAAAGTTTTTTATAAGGTTCCACCTCACAGGAATCAACTTTAGCGAACGCTTTAACTAAGTCCTCAACTACTTCTTTTGCGTAAACTTCATATAGCACGCCGTATGTTTTGCTGATGTTTCATGCGAAGTAAAGGTTTGCCAGCGATCAACAACTTTTCCAAGAAACAACACGATGTTTTATCAGATAACTGTGGGTAGAGCCGACACGTCTTGCTGTAACACGTGCCATTGTCGTCTGCTGCTAACCACGGTAATCAATTTTCCAACCATCTTGGAATGTTCGCTTTCGTTTCTTTTTACAGCCCTTATCCTTTTCAGTTTGTGTTTTGTTCCATTTAACTTTATCAGAACGTTTAGTTACAGTGATGAATTTCTCCATTTTTATTGATTTGTGATCGTCTTGTAACGATACCGACAATCGGTACGAACATGCAAAGGAGAAAGCCTAGCATCATCCTATACTACATGTAACATGATTGGCTGAGCCGCACACGTCTCAACCAATGGCAGTGTGCATAACAGATACTGTCACAAAGTAGGGTTGGGGGACAGGTAAACAACATTGCTAGCAATCACATGCTCATTTGAAAGCTAAGTATTGTGATTTGAATCAGGATTCTACGAGATGTCTTTATGATATGGCATATATTGATTTAATATGACAGAATTTTCCCAACTTGCCCACGGACAAGCAATCTTGAAAATTTGACTTGCCAGGCGAATTCTAAACGCATGTCGGGCAAGTCGGCACAGTATTTCCACACCCCTGTTTGGTAATTCTATTAACTGCATAAATTCTCAGTGTGTACTTAATGTAGATTCTGATCTTACATTAAACATTTCAGAATAAATATATAAATAAATAAATAAGTAACTTATGGTAACACCAAACACTTTTTATCGGAAACTTTTCCCCCAGTTTGTAAGTTGCCCCTATGGCAGGTGTACACCTCTTGACAAACAAGACTAATCTCCCGAAGATGGGACACGGCAGTGTAGGAAAGATGTAGAAAATCTAACCTGTCTCCAGGACTGGCTGGTCAGCTTTTTACCATTCTTGCCATAATCTACCTGTCCTCCAAATATAAACTGGTTTGTTTTATTTCAAGCTATCATTTAATATGCATACACAGAGCTCGGACTTGGATCAATAGTGTGTACACATAAGTGATGAGAATTGAATGAAAATATTCCTGGCTATGTTGTGAATCTATGACATTACAGTTCAGTCCATAAAAAGTGCAGATGTTAATTTGCCTGAAACATACCCATCATATTGATCTAAATTTCCTCCTCCGTTTTATCGACTCAGCAGATAGCAAGCAGAGGATACTAACAGTGTGGAACTAGCACGTAACAAGCTACTGAAAACGTCAACTTTCATAGTTCCACCCCGCGTTGACATCTTCATACTCCTCTCAACTAAAATCAGCATCTGTCAACATTCACACTGAAAGTGAATTTGCATCTTTTATTTAAAAAAACAAAACAAAAACAAATAAACAAACAACCCAAAAAAAAACAACCAAAAAAAACAACAACAAAACAAAACAAAAGAACACTACACAAATTCCCATTATGAAATTTTTTCAGTATGTCAAGGTTTGAAACACAACAGTTTTATTGCGAACTTTATTCACATTTGGTAAATGACATGTTAGATGTTAGGAAAGCACAATATACACTACAGCGCTACGTGAAAATGAATATATATAGATATATATAAGACTGATAGAGCACAATCTATCATAGATATCGGTCAAGACTGAAGCCATTGTTAAGATTACTTCATGTCAACAGGTTTAAGACGGGTACCACCTGAATACAGTCACCTCTTTGTGAACACCTGGTATCATCACCATTTCATAGTCATTCACAAGCACATCTTCCGTCATTGTATCGCATAGTGACAATCACTGGATTGTCTGGTTGTTATACAGAGACGTAAATTATTCCAAAAAGTCTTGACGTCCAGACACTCAACATACTTAAAGTTTGTCTGCTACAGAAACTGCACACTCGACTCTTCCTTATTTGAAAATGGGTGAGTGTGTGACATTAGTATTATTTTACTACTGCTCTGACTGAAGCAAGTTCAACATTCATAACACATAATGTTAAGCTATAATGTTAAACGGTCAGCGGAACAGTAACAACAACTAGAATATCACAAATATTAACTTAAAACGAGTATGTAAATATAAAACTGTTTAAATACTGAATATCATAAAATAGACTCTAACAACTGGAGTTGGATCACCATAAAATGACTATGGTGATTTACAGCACTTTTGATGCCTACATGAACGTTACATGGAACCATCCCTTCAGATGTTAGTGACCCGTGAACATCCGAGGTAAAAAACAAATTCTGCAACCCATGTTTGCTATGAAAGTCTTGGTTGACTGATGTCGTCGGTTCCCAATCGGACCTCAGGCAGTTCATCACTGGATTGTCGGGTCCACACTTGATTGTTTACAGATAAGCGCCATAAAGCTTGGATCTTGCCGAGTGCGGCGTTAAACTAAACTCATACACTCACTAACTCAGGAGCTAGCAGCTGCTGTACAATAATGTGAAAGTTATACATTTCTTGGTATTATTTTATAGCGAAACCATGGTAACTTTCAGTGGGGCAGGAACAAATTTTTATCGTTGGATAAATTCTTATGTCAATGGATTCGATGTTTCAGTAGTAGTTATGGAGCCAGCTGGCCTTGAAAGGTGTATATAATATTTATATAAAACGTATCTCGAAAACTTACTTTACATGGCAGCTACAGCACTGTTACAATAGATCAGAGAGAGAAGGGATGAAATATTGTGTAAGTTTATTTACTATACTGTTTGACAATCGAATGCTTCACATCAACGAACGTGTTTTGGGATGTGAACAGTTTGTAGAACTTACATGGACAGTATGTTTTCTTAACTTAATTAACCCAGAACAAACCGGCACAGGAAATAAGGCAAACCTGTCACTCCAGCTCAATCGGAAAAGGTTGAAAAAATCGGGCCTACTCTGAAAAAGTCATGCGCGTGTGTTTTCGGATGTTAATAACTTTGTATTACATTGCATGCAAGAACGTTTGTTTATTTCTTTGTTGATGAACACCACCATTACCAATATTCCAGCTATATGGCAGCGTCTGTACATACTGGGCTGTGGACCAGACAATCCGGTGATCACCAGCACATTCTACACTATTGGGATTCATTAAGACGTGTCAACCAAATCGGCGCGCCTTGTTGTCCAGTCCCCGTGTTGCCTAAATCTTACTTTTACTGGTTTCAAAAGACTATCTATCACGGAAGTTCACAGACATGTAAGCAAATAAATGCGTCTACAATTATATACTGCCAAGTCTCTGATCTAAATCGACTCCATGTAAAATTAGTTGAAATCCCGGCTAAACAGATCACGGTTATATTGCACATTTGCTTGTGTGGTTGCAAATTATGTTGATTGTGCCCTTAGATATGGATTGATCCTGCAGATATTCTTCACATGTCCATATGGCATTTCTACCATCAATATATATGTATATGTTCAGCAACAGAATATATTTTATATATGTACAGTCGTGCTGTAGCTGGTCAAAAGAGCATCCATAACAGTTCTATCAGACTGGACAATTATTGAAAGCTATGCTAATGTAGTCTGGTGTTTCTGTATTTCCGTCTTCTTGTTTCCGCCATTCTGTGAGCAACTTGGCCCAGTTGTCCAGTGTTTTGACCACCTTGCTTGCAATGTAAACAAAAAATATCAAAGGTTTATCGATTGGTTCAAAAGTTGACTCGCACTTGGGTGTTTAACATAGAAATGGACCTTGTGATGATTGCTACCCGGCACACTTTCATACTAGTCGATAAAATATGTTGAAGTGATGGTGCTTACGCAATATACACGAGAGTGTGCAGGAAGAAAAAGATATGTATCTTCCCGCACTGCTGTCATTCATGCGAAATTTTCGATTTAATCATGGATCACTTTGAATTCCATCTTGCATGAGATAACAGTTAATAGTATCAATGTATATTTTTAGCTTTTGACTTTGTACAGTGTTAAATAGTAACATAACTGTTCCTCACATATTGGATAGTTTTCTGAGTCTTCCTAGCTTTTGACTGCTTAAAAGTAATTCCATTCCAAAGACATTCAGTCGATTGTAAAGGAAATATGTCAATTTGCTGGGGTTTTTTCCTTTCCAAAATAGGAAAATCAAACAAATGATAAAACTTATCCCTTACATCAACTGACCAGCTTCTTTCAGTTACAGGTATTTGTTTCCCCTGTTTAAATGGGCGGATTGTGTATTGGAGGAAATGTTATGTTTACATTTTCCAAAATACCAGTATTACCCTTTAATGCAGCTTGTTGTATTGGTACAAGGGTTACAAAGACAGTTGATAACGAATATTGTTCCCATCTGCCTTGTGTTTCATGAGACCTGAGTGACCCAAGAGCATCTGGGGGTAGAATTGGCCTACGTTTGACAACTTTGCCGAAGCATATGTCCAAGAAATGATTGTTTTCAATAATAATACGAATACATATTTCTAATTCTGTCGATAGTATATGGTCGTTTGAAATGGAATAAGTGTATTTAGACATTCTGAAGGTTTAATAAAGGAATCATACGTTAGGTCCGGGCCTGAATGGGTTAAATCCCATTCTGTACCTTTATTGGATTTTTTCAGTTCCGCCAACGATAGAGTATTGTTATCTGATACACTACATATTGCTTGCTTGTTTATCATGGAAAATCGTTTTTGTGCCGTTGACCCAGAAGAAGTGTCATTCTGCGAGGAAGAAACAGTCCCCAAACAAGAGATCCCCTTCGACGACACCGTGAGAGAACTCTGCTTTGTAATAACGGAAGACTGTTAACTTGAAATGCCAACCGAAGCATCTGAGGGTTTAGAACTGTACAAGATATTAAGACGGGAAATTAAACTTTACTTTCATAGGACTTGTTACAGAATTCTTTTGATACATACAATACATATTTGAAAGTAAAATGTGGACTTGTAAAATTCAAGACATGACTCTACTGTGTTGCGTGAAAATGCCATGTTCTGTTTTTTTATCGGTGGCGGATTGCCATCTTCATACTAGAGAGGAGCATAGTAATAAAAACAAAACTTCTTTGGACTGTTCCATGCAGTTTTCCATTAAAGGGAGGATGCATTGCTTCCTTTCAGTGTTGTATCATCCTTGGTCCGCCAGTACAGTTTTACTGCATCGCAAACCACATTAGTAAACTCGTCAAGACAATTTAGGGAACACTGATATTTTGGAATACTTTTCTTTGAATACATTCAATATTTGGAAAATGATCATTTTTGGACGTAGACTAACTTTTGAAATTGTGAGTCTACAGTTACTGGAAGCACATTATGACCAAACCCAACATAGCCGCCAGAAAGATTGAAAACGTGCACTTTCTCACTTGTCCACCGAATGCACGTACTTTAAGGGCTTTAAGGGCATTACTGACTGTTGCATCTGAGCGTTGATTTTCAATTTTGACCCCAGTGACTTTCATGACATCACCACATGATCATGTTATCAAATATCGAGAGCTGATAACGAATTTTGATTTCATTACACTCACAAAATTATGAATTTACCACTTCTGTCTTTGTATTTTGTTCCTGTCAGTTTTCATTAAAAAATTCATCAATGTTCCCTAACTTCTTTTGAGTAGTATACATAGGATTTCCTCCTGTCCTAAACTGGCACTTACAAATGAGAAATTGAGGAACGCCATAACTACCTCACTTCATCTTTGTGAAACATTGCTAAGTAGGATCCCACTGCATAAGAAGCCTGTGAAGCGAAAAATACCGAGCACTCGACCAGAAATTGAAACAGTCTTCACTCTTCCAGGTCATCGTATGTTGAAAACCCACTGGCGTGTTCCGTTCGACATTTGTCTGAAAACAGAATGTGCTAAAAAGCGCGATACTACTAGTAGTTCTATACAAACTGCAAAAGAACAGGTTTAGTTGCAGTTTAATTGCAAGAACGACGCAGCACTTAAAAGAAAAAAGCAATAAACATTTTCATTATTTATTGTTTCATGATCTAATCAACATAAAACAAAACCCTGTTTACATCAAATGGATGTCTTGAGGTACCTTTTAATAAAAAAAGACGATCTTTAATCAAACACATTATATGTAACATTCACCACTTTACTATCTTTGCTATATCTTTGATACATCTTTGTTAAATCTTTGTAGTAGCATTCAGAAAATGGGGAAATATCTCTTTTCTTTCAAAAACTTGAAATTTCGAGTATTTACTCGTTGCTTCAAGTTTCAGTCAAAAATTGATTCTCAGTTCCGCAAGTATCTGTTCGCCACCTCAATGATATCTGAGCGGGTTGCATCTTTATTTATGGCTGTTTCACGGGTTCCTCCTCATCTTTTCTCCCTGATTTGTGTGTTCTTTTGATCGGATCTGTGAATCCACCTCAGTTTGATCTTAATTGTAGTTTTTTCTGCATACCTGTTGCCAAAGTGCTTTTTTGGATTCCGCATTTCCTCTTCTGATGAAGCTCCCTCTTCAGTGGCAGTTGCAGTGAATTTATGACCTGAGAGTCTTTTAGACCTCCCTTTCTTGTGATTTTCAATCTTGCCTTTCAAAATTGCAATCAGCTTACTCTTGTTTTCTGCTGTGGTTTCAGTAGATTGTGTCTTTAGGTCTTCATCACTTAAGAGATCAGCAACATCAGGTCCAACCTACAGAAGAACAGAGCATTTCTTATTTGTTATATTTCCTTAAACCGGCACGTGCAACCTGTCACAGTACCAATTCCTTAAGAAGTTTACAATTCTGCGACATTCCTGGATGAGCCTTCGTGTCAAAGGTTCTCATTCCGACATTTGATATGCTACAATAGTGAAAACTTAAAACTTACTGTATCTGGTGTATTTGCTGTATACATGCATACAAAGTCAATGGATAATTCGAGTTATTGACATGTTACTTGAACTCTTAATATAACCAGACTATTTTTGACAGACGTCGAATGACATAAATGATGGACATCATGAATAGTAAACTTGGAGACATAAAACAAATGAATTTCCACATTATGCAGTATGTGGCACTAGTGTAATAGTGGAGTAAGCACTAAATGTAAACATGGAAATGGAACACTAATGATAACATACCATAATTAAGTTTTAGTTATAATTGTAATAGTACAATACATTAAAGTTTGTGTATAGACAGAAATTTTACAAACACTGCTTTATTGTCATACATGTGTTTTCTCTGTAGACTTGAGAACAGGATAACATACCTTATTAAGAAACTATCATTTTGGTGCAAAAACATCGTCGATTTTTAAACCAAATATTTACCTTCTCATCTTTCATTTTCTCAATCATGGAGCGTTGTATGCCCAATTCATCCAAGTATGACCAAAATGGATGGTTGTTGTCGTCTACACCATCAAATGACGTGTCTACTGTTTGAAACTCATAACAGTGCATGTAATTCTATCATTTAAAACATGTAGCTACACCTATAAAACTCATATGTGCAACGTTATGACTTGCAATAACACCCTTAAAACATGTGATATTACACCTTTAAAACTTGTAATTACAACTTTTAAACTTGCATTTACACCTTTAAAACTTGTAATTACAACTTTCAAATAAAGAAGTGTTATCTATGAAAATGGCCCTTTTAGGCTTTCGTATCAAACAGGCAGATTCTGCTTCATGCATTTTCACATGTTTGATACACTGTCCATGTTCTTCATCAACATCCTTCATCCTTGCCCTTGCATGACATCATAATAGAAGCGTCAACCCCTTTCCATAGTCATCAGCATTCTCTGTTAAATGCAGGGTCAATTGTTCAGTTCTGATTGTGTTGTAAGAATTTTCCAGCAGTATTACAGCTGTACGATGTGGTTTGTGAAGAATCAAGTACCGATCAGACAATCCAGTGATTGTAACCATTCCATACGATGGCAGAGCAGTGTTCATGAATCACTATTAAAGGACGGACTGATTTTAGAAAATGTATGTGGCGCTTGGCACGCTCAGGTATTGTGAAACAAACGTGATCTGTACATGGTAGGGACGTTAAATATTTCACATTTTCGAAATTGGTTTTGGTCACATATGTCATGGAGAACTGACAAAAAAAACACAAAACAATTTGACCTAAATCTGTAGCTATCCTTCCTGCAAGGACCCGTGGGTAGTTGTGGTTTCAACCTATGTTTCAAATGTAACATGTTTATGCCTTAGTCATAGGAAGAACTACTGTTGCAAATTTGCAGTATTCTGTGGTACAGGGAAAATTTGTCTGGTATTCATGCATGGATTTGACAGATCTCCTTCCTGTGGTACTGTCAACTCTGGACCAGTCATCTTAATAATCTGATCCTACAAATTAATAATCAACGATAGGTAGAATGTCTACCATGCCAATTGCATACACAATTTCTTACATCAATCTAAGGGAGATAATCTATAGTGTATGGGGTGCTTCTTATCTTTTGACACTGTTTGATCCACTTCCTCGAATCTGATTTTCTCACTTTAACAAAACAACCAAGCTCAGAGTTGGTTAGTTTCAATACGTCATCAAAACAACATATTGTCGTGCTCAATCATATCAAAAATGTCATCCTTAATGTCTTAAAATATCTTTCAGCAAAATAACGTCTACTGTCAGTTAAAGTCATAAATTCGTCCCTGGATTTTAACCGTGAATTGAACAGCGATACAGTGTCTGAATTTGGAATTCCCTCTTCAGTCATGAATTTTAGTATGACCTCAGGGAGGGTAACTGATTTTTTTCTTCAAACGAATCCAAGTAATCATAGGGAGTTTTCCCTTACGTTTGCTATATTGGATAGTAGTGTATAACCTTAACAAATCAATTGGTTTGACAAAACAGAATCCCAGTTCTGCTTCATTTCACACACTGCATACAGTTGTCATCCTGATTAATAGGAGGATGTTCATGATATTTACCTCCATATGTTTGTACAGCCGCATTAGTCAACAGTGGAGAAGTCACCGGTATTTGACATTTAATTGCAGGATAAAATTCGCAAATGTTTATGGAATAACAAAAATATCGTCACAAAATTCATGATCAAGAAACATTTAAGCGACAGATGTGAACATTTTTGGGTAAGATTCTTATATTGGATAAGCTTTACAACTCCACATGTAAAGTAAAGAAAAACAACGCTAACAAAACATACTTTTCAAAACTGAAAGATATTTTGCTGAAAAATCAAATTCAGTCAGTTAGTACCCATGAATGACTTTTTAGGGGGACAATGTGAGTGGGTCTGAGAATAGGATTTTATTTCTGTTTGATCCTTTTTCAGCTGTGTATTTTCTGAAGACATTGCCTGTAACAAAATTTAAAATCAAGTGAAACCACGTTCACACATTGATTATATGAGATACACATGTAGCTATACTTAGTGTGATTGACAGCTTAACAAAGTAAAATACCGATAATGATTTAGCTTGCCACTCAAAGCAAATGGTCTGCATAGACGTCAAATATGAAATGGTTCATTTGATATTATTCATGAGCATAAGAATACCCATCTTCAGTGAGAAGTCATAAAACACCGATGAAGTTAAGCCAGTGATTTCTTTGAGTGGCATTCCACAAGTTGCTACTACACAACTCTATGCATGATTAAGATCCCAAAACGAGCCCTAAACACATCGGTTGCTTGGTGCACTACATCTCATTTAGAATATTCACACTTGATGCACATGTGCCTATACCATCTGACAACAAGTAGTACAAATATCAGCTTGTTATTTGCTGTATGACAAACGAGAGAGCAATAAGTACAAGAAGACCCCTTTCAATGACCATGCAGAATCCAATACACGACTGCAAAATTGGCCAAAATAGGCCCTAAACACCCCGGTTGCTTGGTGCACTACATCTCATTTAGAACATTCACACGTGATGCACATGTGCCCATTCCATCTGACAACAAGTAGTACAAATATCAGCTTGTTAATTGCTGTATGACAAACGAGAGAGCAATAAGTACAAGAAGACCCCTTTCAATGACCATGCAGAATCCAATACACGACTGCCATATTGGCCAAAATAGGCCCTAAAGACACCGGTTGCTTGGTGCACTACATCTCATTTAGAATATTCACACTTGATGCACATGTGCCTATACCATCTGACAACAGGTAGTACAAATATCAGCTTGTTATTTGCTGTATGACAAACGAGAGAGCTATAAGTACAAGAAGACCCCTTTCATTGACCATGCAGAATCCAATACACGACTGCAAAATTGGCCAAAATAGGCCCTAAACACATCGGTTGCTTGGTGCACTACATCTCATTTAGAAGATTCACACGTGATGCACATGTGCCTATACCATCTGACAACAAGTAGTACAAATATCAGCTTTTTATTTGCTGTATGACAAACGAGAGAGCAATAAGTACAAGAAGACCCCTTTCAATGACCATGCAGAATCCAATACACGACTGCCATATTGGCCAAAATAGGCCCTAAAGACACCGGTTGCTTGGTGCACTACATCTCATTTAGAAGATTCACACGTGATGCACATGTGCCTATACCATCTGACAACAAGTAGTACAAATATCAGCTTGTTAATTGCTGTATGACAAACGAGAGAGCAATAAGTACAAGAAGACCCCTTTCAATGACCATGCAGAATCCAATACACGACTGCCATATTGGCCAAAATAGGCCCTAAAGACACCGGTTGCTTGGTGCACTACATCTCATTTAGAATATTCACACTTGATGCACATCTGCCTATACCATCTGACAACAAGTAGTACAAATATCAGCTTGTTATTTGCTGTATGACAAACGAGAGAGCAATAGGTACAAGAAGACCCCTTTCAATGACTATGCAGAATCCAATACTCGACTGCAAAATTGGCCAAAATAGGCCCTAAAGACACCGGTTGCTTGGTGCACTACATCTCATTTAGAATATTCACACTTGATGCACATGTCCCCATACCATCTGACAACAAGTAGTACAAATATCAGCTTGTTATTTGCTGTATGACAAACGAGAGAGCAATAAGTACAAGAAGACCCCTTTCAATGACTATGCAGAATCCAATTCACGACTGCAAAATTGGCCAAAATAGGCCCTAAACACATCGGTTGCTTGGTGCACTACATCTCATTTAGAACATTCACACTTGATGCACATGTCCCTATACCATCTGACAACAAGTAGTACAAATATCAGCTTGTTATTTGCTGTATGTCAAACGAGAGAGCAATAAGTACAAGAAGACCCCTTTCAATGACCATGCAGAATCCAATACACGACTGCCACATTGGCCAAAATAGGCCCTAAACACATCGGTTGCTTGGTGCACTACATCTCATTTAGAAGATTCACACGTGATGCACATGTGCCTATACCATCTGACAACAAGTAGTACAAATATCAGCTTGTTAATTGCTGTATGACAAACGAGAGAGCAATAAGTACAAGAAGACCCCTTTCAATGACCATGCAGAATCCAATACACGACTGCCATATTGGCCAAAATAGGCCCTAAAGACACCGGTTGCTTGGTGCACTACATCTCATTTAGAATATTCACACTTGATGCACATCTGCCTATACCATCTGACAACAAGTAGTACAAATATCAGCTTGTTATTTGCTGTATGACAAACGAGAGAGCAATAGGTACAAGAAGACCCCTTTCAATGACTATGCAGAATCCAATACTCGACTGCAAAATTGGCCAAAATAGGCCCTAAAGACACCGGTTGCTTGGTGCACTACATCTCATTTAGAATATTCACACTTGATGCACATGTCCCCATTCCATCTGACAACAAGTAGTACAAATATCAGCTTGTTATTTGCTGTATGACAAACGAGAGAGCAATAAGTACAAGAAGACCCCTTTCAATGACTATGCAGAATCCAATACACGACTGCAAAATTGGCCAAAATAGGCCCTAAACACATCGGTTGCTTGGTGCACTACATCTCATTTAGAATATTCACACTTGATGCACATGTGCCCATACCATCTGACAAGTAGTACAAATATCAGCTTGTTATTTGCTGTATGACAAACGAGAGAGCAATAAGTACAAGAAAACCCCTTTCAATGACCATGCAGAATCCAATACACGACTGCAAAATTGGCCAAAATAGGCCCTAAACACATCGGTTGCTTGGTGCACTACATCTCATTTAGAATATTCACACGTGATGCACATGTGCCTATACCATCTGGCAACTTGAGGTAAAAAATATCAGCTTTTTGTTTACAGCAATATGATGGCACTTTGTTTGAAGGGAAAAACCTTTTTTCCGTTTAAAAGCATCTTAAATGTAATTAAAACCATTTCAGGAACAAAAACTGCATAAAGTGAGTAACCATCACACAACAATATTGATTTCAACATAAAGAAGAAACACAACAAACTTATATACTTCATAGATGTCTTTGTTCTGTTATGATGTGACATTTCAGTGCAGATGCTTACACCACAGGCTAGGAAATGTAACATGAAGCATTTATTCACATTTTCCCCTTAGCCATTTTAGTCGTAACAAAGGACCAGTGTATATAATATATGCATATGCATCATCTAATGTGTGATGTGTATCATGTTCTTCTTCAATAAATTAGGAATGTAGGTGTGCTTATACTGCATACATTGTAGATTCGGTATCTTTGGTATAGGTTTGGCTAATGAAAGCCTTACAAACGTCTTAAGGTGAATCACCAGATTATGTAAATGTTTAAGACATGTCTTAAAAATGTCAGAACTATCCTCCTCATAAAACTAAAACAGTGTGGTTCCACACCAAATGGTGAAAATGTAGATGCCATTTTACATTTAGAACAAGATGTCAGTGAAGCACAAGCACCAAACACGACACAATGGCCATCTTCATACATTTCTATATGATCTGACATAATGACTCTCTAGTAAAGCTACGAAAGAAGCCATAATAGGAAAAGTTACAAAAGAAGACATAATAGGAGACTTTTAAATTTCATCCTCTCTTTCTTAACAGACACTCTGTTGTCTGTTCAAGTTGTGCTCCTGAAAGAAAGCCTAACCCTCCCTTTTGAGACTGATTCATTTCCGGGATAAATAAAAATGACAATAATCTGTAAACAGCAGAAGGCACCACTTCAAGATATTTGCCAAGTTCTGTTGAAAGATGTTGAAATGTTTTTGAGTTGTGTTCTAGAAACGGTGCCCACAACCCCCCTTTTGAGTCCGAACCATTTCCATGTAAACTGAGAACAATAAAAGGAACCACCTTAGGTTCTGTTTGTTGTATCTACCAATACTGAAAAGTATTGTACAGTTTTTGAGTTATACTCTGGAAACAAAATGACGGACAGAAAGGCATGACATGCCAGGATGATAAAAAAAAATTCTTAGGGGTTACATTTCCCCCCCTGTGGTCCCCATCTCACACAACCACAAACAGAACCAAAATTTATTACATCAAGTTCACCCACACTGATTCAGCAGAATTAATAGCAATGTTATCAACATTATAGCAAACAGAAAAAATCAAATATCAACAATGTATCATTCTATCATGTCTTCCTGTGCTCATTGAAATACAGAACAAGCACTCAAGAACTTGCACTGAAATAATCCACAACATAAACACCATCTTTCATGCAAAAAACAAATGTGTCACATTAATGAGGATATGCTCCTTCTCGCACATACCCGGCTATATTACTCCGTGATCCAGGCAGTAGACAGACACACCACATCCCATCACCTAAATTAATATTCTCATCTAGAAAATCTGAAAACAAATAACTAGGTCAAAACATCAGTATTCATTCAAACCCTTTTAAGAAACTCTCCTTCCACTATCTAATAACTCAGGTCAACAGTGGCCCAGTATTTCCTAACTTGTACCCCTATAAGTTAGTGTTACACCACACAGATCAATGATGTTGCCAAATCGCCCTGGAGCTGGGTTGCCATCACTATGGAAACACAATCATCACAACACATCCAAATAACATCAGTAGCCTTATATAATGGATCCACAGGTCCTTGATGTCGCCCCACAAGATAACTGTCAATTCACGTCATCTTTAGAGATGTTGTTAACTTTCTCTGGAACATAGCTGCCATCAAATTCTGTTGATTTGTACTTCTGATTAAGTTCTTCTACAGTTCCATTTCATTTCATTCATCAGAATAATAAAGAAAACATCCTTTTCCCCATATGCAGGAGGTCCCCTGGCAGCTCTGAAAATGCAGAAAAATGTAATTGCGACATTTGTGTACATAAAGATAATTGATACAGCATTGTAGTTCACTTACACATCATCAATGACATTAAAGGGAAAGAGCCAGTCGTTTAATAAAAGTTCCTCCTCGCTTTGTAAGTTTACTAAACATACTTAGTGAAAAAAAAACACACATAAACACACTTATGGAAATAGCGTATTGCAAAATCTGAAACAAAAGCGCCATCTTTCATATGGACAAGTATACCAAACAAAAATAGAACTTCACATGCGCTACTTTATGTCACAAACACGCCCATAGAGAACAAAGTTTGTTGCTAGTGGTTACACCTGGTTTATGTAAGTAATTAGCACACACTGACAATAAGTATCATGCACTCAGGTGGTATCATACTTTGTTATCACAGCGATCCATCATCTGTATTAGAGCTTGTTCGGTGACTACCACATCCCCAACCCCCCCCCCCCCCCCCCCCTTTTTCAGAACAGCATGGCAGCGTTGGCACGTTGCATGCCACAAATTACAGGAATGATGTAGCCGTTCACACGTTGCGACACCGTCACGAGTGTGTGGTTGCATTCAACCACTTGTTCTTCGGCAACAATGGCGTCCTTGTGGGAGAGCGATCCCAGGTAGCATGTCAGCATTGGCCCAATGCTGGTATTACTGCCGCGAGTTATGCTTGTGCCGGCAACGGGGCTCATGGCATTGGCACAGCACTGGGCCACCGCCGGGGAGCCACTGTCTCTCAGCCACCAGCTGGTACGAGCAGATTCCCAGCACTCACCCATGAGTTCTAGATTTAACCTCTTTATCAGTTCATCTGCCCGGAGCTACTTTTAGTTGTGAAACTTGAAAATTAACTTACAAATATAACTAAAAATTCTTGTCCAGTTTCACACAATCAGTGCACAAGTGTTTTTGCGAATGATACAATTGCATGTTTATGGTCTAATTATAATTTAATAGAAACTAGACACAATGGAAACATTTGAAACAGACATTTGCTGCAGACTGTCAACTGAAGAATTTCTTCTTAGAGCGGTATCTTACACCAGTGTTCACTCTTGCACTTGTCCGAGGATTAACAGATTTCAAGTCTCTTTTCCACGTGATATACCAGGATCATTCAAAGAAAGGTATAGTTTACTATCTTTTCACAGTTTTAAAATATATGTAAACATGTTGTTACAGGATAAATAGGTTATTTGGAAATGGTTGTAATTTGATACGTAAGTGGCACCGAGTTAAACATGGCCATCCCCACAATTTACTGCAGCATTTCATGTCAGCCTTATACTTGTCACTTTTTTCTGCAATCAGAATTACATATGCTTTTCGACCAGTAATACATTTGGCAACAATTGCATACTTGTCTGACTGGGATTGTTAAAATATTATATTATATTTTGAAAAGAAAGTGTTTGAAGCATACAAACGTGATAGCGTGAAATTCATTCATTTTCATTTTTGAGATTAAACATTAATCAAAATTGAAAGGAGCCTCAGAGGTAAGGCAATCTAGAATTGTGACTTGTGACTTTATACATGACAATACACAATAATATACATTAAAATGTTTAATGAAATTAGAGAATTATTGAGACAGCAGCTTTATGTACTTTTACGTCCAATTTCAATTTCCATTTCAGAAGCAGCACGGAAGAACCCAGCGTGCACGGAGGCGTCTTATTGCGAACTGGAAAGCCTCATAAAATTGCGGCTGCAGCTGCGACAAACGTACAATAAACCACTCTATCATCAAAAACTGTGTTCCACATGAGATATCGTTTATATGAGATCGTTTGTCAGCTCCTGGGCGACATCGTTTTGACTAGATTTTCTACAGTGCCCTGTCAATGAACTTGATGACGTCAGTGCACTGCAAGTCTAATGGTAATATAGTTTTGAGAGTTGTACATTTTCCACTGAACACTAATGAAGCATGATTTTTTATGATGCATAGAATTTCAGTTCATTGCATCAATTTATAAATAGAATTAAAGTTAAGAAGATACATTAAATTATTTTGTTTTCTGTTTTCAAACGCATAGATTCAACTATTTACGACATACACACATTTTAGCACATCTTAAGACAATTTATAGATATTTGTTAAAGTTCTACTTTTTTGTAAGATACATGATCATATGTGAACACGTTCCGTTTTTCATACATTCTTGTTGATAATTACAGTGTTTTAAAGTGTTTTTACACCATCTTTACACATGCCAATTGTCACAATCACAAGAGATGGATGGCAGAGAAAACCAAGATACGATTTCTTGGCGTTACTCATGATCAATGACGAATCATATATGTAGATTGAAAACTAGGATGATGAGACATTAGCATTCAAATATTACGAAAATATTAATACAGAATATTAGTTTCATCATGTACCAGTAATAGCTTAAAGAAAGACAACAGTCAAAAGTATATAATAAACCTCATCTCACAGACATTCTATTGAAAAAGGTATAAGTTATCACCACACAATTTCACAGATGTTCTAGTTAAAATCTTAGCCTGAGGTATTAACATCTCCACTGTAAGACAAACCATTCACGAAGACGAACTGATTAAAAAATAAATTACCTATATGAGTATTGCAGCACCTTTATAATCCATGATTACACATACAGAGTAATGACCTTGCCTCATTTTTTTAATAAGAATGCAAGTATGTTATAATTATATACAGTACTAATATAGTTATGCCACTGACATGAAGCCAAACGTACATACACCTTTTGGTCAGCAGGATGCGAACAGAAGCACTCAGTCTGCAAGTGACATCAGGGATGAATTGGCAGTCAGATTACTTCATCACATTACCATGGTTTCCGAGCTGTATCGGCAGTTATCAGGACGGTTTTGCCCGTGGGGCCCATCCGAGGCGGAGCTGTGGTAACAAGTGACTTACATCTCGTTAATACCGAGTGAAAACAATATATATCGTTATTAATTCTTAAAACGTTGTGAATTTCCACAACCTTATTTGTGCCCCTCCAGCTTTAGTGAATGAAATATGTAGCACTACGATGCGTGCGTCCCTGCACGTGCAATATTCAGGTATAAATGCAAAACACGTGTTATACTTGGACAAGGATAAGGAGTTGGATAAGGAAGGAGACGAGTCGACTCAAATTGACTTTGAGGATAGAGAAGACTTTAAACTTACATCTTGTCAAGAGCAACGACGCTTTGATGAACCAGTGACCGGTGAATTTATCGAAGCTTTGCATCAAAATCGGATTCCTCAAAATACAGAGCGGAATACTAAATGGTGTGTCAACATATACGACTCGTGGGCAAAAAAAAGAGAAACACACGAAAAGCTCAACAAGGGACAGCTGCAAGTGGGCAGTATGTATTTGTACCTCTTTGCTCTGCAGAAATTCGTGAAAGTAAACGACAAGATGGAACCGTGTATCCCGCACTGTCGGTCAAAAATATTTGTATCAGTACATGGCGCTACTTGCGTGACATGTGCAAGAGACCAGCTCTAAACTTCGTGGATGTGACTAGCCAGTGGCACGAATTCTGTAACTTTCGTGCCACTCTTGATGGTGTGATGCAACTAATCAACTAAACGGGTATTGGATTGTCTTCACGCAAAGCAGAGCATTGACCGTAACGTCACGCCTTTAGAGGAAGAGATGTTGTGGGCCAAGGGCACATTTTCTCGTGAGACTTCTAGAGGTTTGCTACACAACTTTAACTTCCACAACTGCAAAGTTTTTGTATTATGGGCAGCTGATGAACCTGCCAATCTGGAAGTGACTCGATTTGAGTTTAGCCGGTATTCCGTTGGAAAATACGTGCGATTCATTGGGCGTGTCACGAAAACATAATCAGGGCGGGGTGAAGCAATGCGGAAAGATTTAGTTCAAGTGAGCATTTATCTTACATGTATACTGAGACAGGAACACATGTTCTGTCTGACATGTCTCTCTTAGTTATTATTTCTAACCTTCAAAAGTGTTCCGACGTATAAACCCTAGAACTGGGCATATTTAGACCAAAAGGCAAGACGAGAAAAGGTAGTTTGCGTGAAAAACTCATTAAAAAATATTTAAGAGGTGAAAACATTTTCGTTTCGACAGTATATGTATAAATCACATCCGAGGTTTGAATTTAAGTATGTTTATACGATTTTAGTCGCCAGGAGTGAATATATCAAGTGTTTGTTTCAGGGATATGAAGCAATACGCCCAACCTGACAACCCACGATGTTTTGTGGGACTGCTCAAGACCTACTTGGCAGCAATACCGGCCGACGGTCCGTTCTACAGGCAACCTCTGGCAGCTAAGAACGGAAAACTGCGTTATTCACAACAGAAAGTTGGGATACACACATTGCGGAAAGTGTTCAAGACCATGTGCGAGGAGGCAGGTCTACATGGAAGATTTACTGGCCATTTGGGAAAGGTATAATTCATTAGATTTCATGATTATTTAGTTCATGAAACTATTTTACTCGACAAATAAAAAGTTAAGAAACATCCCCAAATCCAGTTCTGAAGTGTTAAGTAGATCATAATATGCATTTTAAGTTTTTCATATTGAAACCTGGGATGGTCATTAATCGTTTTTTGTTTTCGTAGTATACAAACATGAAACCATTCAGCTAACTCCGCAAACTGAAAGTGTTTTTGGTGTGCCCATAAAACATGTGTGTTTTTGTAAAGTAATGGTAATTTCTTTCGTCAGGTCACTTTAACGACAACCCTTTTCAACGCCAAGGTAGACGAGCAGCTCATCATGGCGAGAACAGGCAACAGAAGCAATGCTGTGAGGGTTTACAAGCGCAGCTCTGAGGAAATCAACAAGGAAATACCTGACAAACTCCAACCACCTAAGAAGCCAGAAGAAAAACAAGCTGATGTCCCTGTCGACGATGCTGATGCCGATGCCAACCACGGCAACCAGAAGACAGATTAAAAAAATTGTTGTCATCAAATGTGAAAAGCCAGACGGGACATCCCTTGAAATCGTGTTCTAAATAGCACTGAATAAACAAATAAATCGTCTTGACTCTTTGTTGGTCGTTGACTGATTCAAGATGTTTTCAATTCAGTTTGTACAGGTATATTTGGCAATGTGAAAATAAAACAGTTGTATCAATATCGTGATGAGGTCACGGTATAGCTTATTGAAGATTTTCAAAAGTGTCCTTGTATCTGATATCAGGACACTTTTCGAGAACACTGATATCGATAATTAACAAGACACGTCCATGAATGGTTGCCCCTGGCAACGAGGTATTAGTGGGATGTAAGTTGATTGGCAATGGGATCAGCTGCTCTAGTCAATACACTTGTCCATTAATGATGAAGCTATCTTACTGTGCAAGGCGAAACCATGCCAAATATATTTGTCAGTACATGGTGTTTGCTTTTGGACTGAATGTAAAGGATTTTTACCTACTTGTACAAAGTGCAACCCGAGGTAAAAACATGTTGCACCACCCAGAGTAGTCCAATGGCACTGTTTAAAATACAGTGTCTCCAGGGAGAAGTGATAACAGTTCTCCGTAATCACTTCATCACTTCTCCCTGAAGATACACATTGAAACATGTAGGAGAAGATCCTATTTTTGACAAATTTTTAAAAAATTTTAAATAGAAGTATTATGTGAAGTAAATTTCACCTTGTAACAAATGTAAAACATTAACACGATAAAGACAGTAATAAATGGATTGTTCACCATGTTATTGATACTGGGTTTCTGGGTGACCTGACTTCGCAGGAATGGGTCCAGCAGAGAGAACCACTCCCAAGATGATTTGTACACCTCTTCTCTCCCTGCCCCACTTTTCCTTAATGCCACCTCTTTCCTGAGCTCCTTTGAGTAATATGTTATCATGGCTGATATCTTGAGAGGAACTTGGTCAGCTTAAACACAAAGACAACTGATGTGCAGATTGACCTTGGCATGTTTCATTGTTATAATATTCATAATATTTATATGTGTTAAGAACAATTTAATTGTGCTCTCAGTCCAAGTCTGGAAAATATGGTACTAGTGCTATATTCTAAAACATTCTTGCATCAATGTGTGTTAGGTTTTTTATGTAGGGCACATACAGTTCCAAGCAAAATATATATCTGTAAATGTATTTGGGCCTGTGGCGTATTATTGAAAAAAGTGTCAATACAGTGAAAATATTTAAACATGTTATTCAATATGAAAAGACTATCTATTTTATGTACATTATGTGTTTCCTCTAAACAAACACAACGCTAAACAATAAATGTGTGATACATTTGCAGTTGATGTTTTGTTTATGGTGTAAATAACATGGGATATTTCACTAAATATCTCAATGCTTACTCCATTACAGTTTGGTAATTTGATCACAAATTGTAGAAATTGGTAAGCATGCATATTGTGAACATGATCAATTATTAACATGGCTGGTGACAAGTATCAATTACCAAATATCAAAATGCTTAAAATGCCAGCTTTGGTAACGGTATTCGCATTGTGATTACAATAATTGGTTTTGACCACACATTGGGACCCTCATTGAAATGTAGGTCACAATTTGCCAGCATGTCAACAAACGCATGTGCTCTAGCTGCTGCTGTGTAAAGTGAAAATATATACAAAACCACACACAGATTCAATTCTTTGAACCCTATTTCATACATGATGCGTTATTTGAATGTTAGACATTGTAAATGGATAAGCGATTGGCTTTGCAAGCTTCAGACGGCCGTAACTTAAGTTGGGTCCACATGAGCACACGCCCTTCAACCCTCCAACCTATAGTCAAACCTTAAATGTGACCCTTTTTGGGTGATGTATTACGTAATCCAGCAAATATTAGTATGTGAATTATAGGAGTATTCACTCGTCAACTACATTAACATCACATCACAATTATATAACATTCTCATAAGTATACGGTAAGGAAACGCTCAGAAATGAAGTCTACGGACACAGTCACCTATCAACTGTGCTAATGACGTGGAAGCTGCCTGACGGTGCTCCCGCCTTCTGTAAAATGGACTACCCACATTCCACAGGCAATCGTGAGATTGGTAGCAGGAAATAGACCTTTCGGTGTCTGCCCTTGTCAAGTGTATCCTCTTTCCCCCGAACCGCCGTTGCCATTTCGCAAAAGCCCGGGGGAAACGTCAGGTGACAATGGAACGCGTTCTATTGCTTGCAACTCGCTTCTTCAGTAGTTGTTTCTGTAGAGTCAAAACAGGTCAGTGTGTGCTCCATTACAGCAATATCTACATCCAAAAACTGGTATGCATGATTAGAGCAATATTTTCATAAATACATGCCAAAGTCCAGACATTTACATTCACTACAGATTAAAAAAATATATTTGACCACTTAGATTAACTGGTAAATTTTCTACTAACCCCTCCTAATCTCTGAGCTGCAATTTTCCACAACAGGTGCACTTATGCCACCATTTTCTGGCAGTAGTGACATTATCACCTGGTTTAAACTTCCCGATTAACTGAAAACACTTTTTTTCTGAAAATTTTCTATTATATGCTTTGGTGGAGTTGGTATACTGCTGAAAAATTGATTAAGCATAGGTAGAAGCAAAGATTTTTAGCTAGAAGCAAAGATTTTAATACTACATTTCTGCCAGTTGGTGATAATGTTCTCTTTGCCTATTACCCGTGAAGGTCCAGGGTAGAAGAAGCTTTCAGCAACCTATGCTTGCCATAAAAGGCGACTGTGCTTGGCGTAAGAGGTGACTAACGGGATCAGGTGGTTATACACACTGACTTGGTCGACAAGTCATCTGTACCGATCCAGTCCGGACCGATAAGCCCCGCCCACTTTGCTTTTGACGTTAGGGGGCACAACCTCTGACTTATAATAATGGCGTCACCACCGGTGAAACGCACGTGATTGAGAACGATATTGATGAATTCTGCTTATGGTGCTTTGGCATCTGTCGTTTGTGAATGACATTTAAAGAGGAAAGGGATCATACGTATTCTATTTTTCATATATATATTAGTTGACAGGCTGTAATTAGCGAGTGAAAATGAGTTACATACTGAAGAAAAATCGTCTCAGCGTGTAGAAAGCGTACATCTATTTTCCTTCGAAATAATTAATCTATCTGGCAATTCACGTCCGTCTTATATACTAGCATGGAAGTGTAAATGAAGTGTGTTGTTTGCTTTTTACTCCATTGTAATTTTATAAAAACCATGAACGCAACCATATGTTCAAGAGCCAGAGTGTTTGGGTATCTATGAATAGATTGTCACCGCTGTGCGAGGCAGCTTTAGTTCTTTAGTATTTTTTTTCCCGATGTTTAAAATTAGTTCAATCATTTATGTGAAATCAAGGGTTTCTAACTTTGATGAACAATGCAGAAAAATATTTCCCCTCTACTACTTCGTGCACCTTATTTTTCTGGACGTGTTAAATGTGAACACAGCATGACCTATTTGATCTTATTTGGGGTATCTAGAAGAGTTGACTGAGCTTGTACACAGTGCAGTATGTTTCAATACCAGTATATGTACCTAGAAGCAAATCTTCAGCAGGTAATCTTCAGCAAATCTCAATAAAATTTCCCTCTTCAAATCTGTACACCATCCTAAAATGACCCTGAATAAATGGAAATATATTTTCTTCAATCATCGTTTCCAGTTTATTTTTCTGTGTGTACTTTGTTGTGGAATCCTAATTTACAAACATCCACAACACTGGACTTCATGAAGTTCTGGCGTTTATGTTCAGGTATGTAACAGCACCATAACACAAAGAAGATCCAAGATACAGTCTGCACCTGTACACAGCCATCTTCCAGAAACAGCAAAATCTCTGAACAGAGGATCCCCATTTACCAAAACAACTAACCAGGTTTCTTCAAAGATAATTACTAATGTACATAAGGGCCAAAGAATATATCCTGCGTTCAAAGCATTTTGTCTTCTTGAGCAATGATGCTAGTAATCTTTGTTTTATAATATCTGAGACCATATCTAAGAGGACAAAACACTAATTCGGAGATATTACCTTTTCGGAGATACTTACTAGTGTCAAAAAAATATATTTAAGTTGTTTCAAAATGTGGGAAAAGTCCTAACGAAAGTTTAGGAAACAGATGCAAATGTCCTAAAGCTTTCACATCCTGCAAACCAGTGTGCAACTTAATATGAAGCTAATTTTCCAAATAACCATCAACAAACCTTTGAACAATTTGTTCAAACCAACATCTTGATAAACACCACTTTGACTCGATCATGCAACATTAGTACCCTCCGCAAAAGCTGGTGTTTATAGGAAGTATTACATCAAATCTGGTTATGTTTCAATATTCATTCCTCCAGTTACGTGAATAGTCATCTGAGATGTTGCAAGTTATTCTGTTCCAAGATTGAATAATGCCTGACCAGGGTTGGCCAAAACCAATTTGCTGGATGTTGAAATAAATTTAATATGAGCATGAAATAATGTTCTCTTAGTTAAGAAATACATTTTTTTATCCGTCCAGTATCCCACAAAGCCACTATTCTTCTCGCCTAGTTTTCGTCTCGATCCACATCTCTTTATAGAAATTCCAAAATATTTAAGACATGGTTTTATAAACACTCGATTTTGCGTGATAGACGTCTGCTGACACTGTCCCTTTGAATAAAAAAATATTACTCTTCAAATAGTTTGTACTATTTACAGATACTGTACTGCACAGTAGCCACTCAGATTATGCTTTTGAAACTGAACAACTTCCTAAAATGTGTGACAAATTTAAGAATATGTAAGATCGAAGGCAAAAAAATTCACCACATTGTTCTTTATTGTAAGAAGTTTTGCTGTTTAGCTCGTCCCTAGCCGAAATGAGGTCGCTGTCAGATTTGTTTACATTGTGTCACGGCCTTTTCGCCTGTCACGTTTCAACTTTATGGTCTACCAACTCAATGTCCAGTATTGACTAAACACCATAAAAAACGTTTTGCAGTTACAAACAATTCTCCGTGTTAACAACCCTTGCGAAGTTTTAAACTGCTAGTAGTTGTCATATATGATTTACATGAGTGAGAAAGTGTGGAAATTCATGCAAATTCTCAACTTCGAGCAGACGTAGGTTTCTAGAACGATGGTGCCGACAACTGACTGATCGTGACGTCGATCGCATTCCTTGATCCACCAATGTATCAAATCGCAACAATGTCTAATAGATATAGCGAGGGTGAATGGCATAACTCCTAGCACATCGCTTTGGAGGCATCGTTTGACCCGGAAATAAGTCTGACAAATCCAAAAGGCACGCCCTGCCTGCTGATTGGCCGAAATTGACGCATGGGCCAATTTTGATTGACAGAATGGATCGGTCTATTGCTTGCAAGGCCAGTTACTAAGACTCTCGACTCATTATCTGCAGATAAGAGTTTTATCCAATGTTGAATACTTGGCGCGATCTTGAAAATGTTGAAAACATTTTGGATAAACTTCTTTTCGACAGAATCAAATTCCTTTTCCGTATACTGGTATCTGGTACAACTCTGTGTATTACTGTGCAACATATGTAATAGGTTACATCACCTTTCTATATCTCTACCTTTCAGAAATCCTTTCTGATCTTCATGAATGATGAATGGCCGCTGCTAACTGATAGGTTGTATTTAAAAAGGAGATGTGTCGCCATTTTTCCAATACTTGTTACATTTATTTTCTTTAAGTATACAAGTAATCAATCCTTGCTTTTTTCATATGGATAAGGATCCTGTTTTATATGGATGTTTAGGGTATTAATCAAATATCTATGGAGATCCATCCAAAAGACTTTTAAGTATTCAACTCTGAAGCTATCTGGGCCACGGCTTTTACTAGTTTCATTTTTTTTCATGCATCAAACATCTCTTCATAAGTATGTTCACCTTCCACAGTGGGTGATATATTTGATACTCTGGCCTTGGCACTAATTTAAAGCATCAGAAAATAAATTCTCAAAGTCCGTCTGTGTACAATTTTCTGTTTTCATAAAATTTAATATAATACTTTCTTACTTTTTGCATTATTTCACTTTTTTTTTACTGTTACATTCTCTCATTCGAGAATTCGAAATGATTTATTTAGAAAGTTTCTGTGTTGTAAATGGGGGAAGTAGTTTGAGGGTTTTTCACCATGTTAGATCCATTTGGCTTCAGATCTCATAAAGAAGCCTTCAGTTCTTATTTTGTATATTATTTTAGCTCTCATCAAACTCCTCTAAGCTGTTCCATTATATACTCGGCCTCACTATCAACATTTTGTTCTTCAAGCTTACTCTCAAGACAGTTTAAATCATTTTTTCCTTTTCATGTGTATAGATGAAAAAAGTATTGATGCTCCACTTTGTTGAACATTAACATCTGCCATAATAACTGATCAGTAATTGTAAACATTCTGTCATCTTATATTTTTATTCTTCTAGGGTATCACTTACTTTTATTCATTATTTCCACATATTTTGTATCTTTGGTCAGTGAATTATTGAACTTCCTAAAGCCCTTCCCTCTTTGTATATCTGAAACTAATTGTGAGTGACACTTGAAACTTTCCTCTACAGAACTGAAAGCATTAATTCTTCTGAAATTTCTCTAGCAATTTTATGAATTCTGGTTTATCAGAGATTTGTCCATCTAAGCAAAGACCATATAAAAATATAATCCTTTATATGGTCTCTGATATAGGTTAATCAAAGTATATATCTTATCATTGATAATCACATCCACTGCTACACAGTTGCCATCGTCTTTGTCTATTTTTGTTTGCATAACCTTAAACTGAAATTTATTGCTAATTAAAATTGCTGTTCTCCTTGCCTTACTGTTAAATGGGCTTATGTACGGTAGTATTCACTATACATCCCCATTGTATCCCCATTGTTGTGTTATTAGTTGTTCCTGGACAGCTGTAACATCATGATCTTCAAGACAATAGATCTGAGACTTTTTCTTTCTCAAGAATCTGAAAACTTGTATCCTTTCAAGGTTTTTTAAACCTCTATAAATTAATGATAATATTATGATTTTTCCCCTGGTAAAGATTTCCGCCCGTACCCTGCTCTTTTTACATGGTAAATTTGCTCAAGGGGATTATGCCAACACTGATTGTTTTATACCTGTTATAGTTTACTGAATACATATTTATGTCCGTCTGAAATTTTGGGTTTTTTGTGGGCAGTGGGGGTACGGGCTGAACTCTCTTTGTTTCAAACCGCAACCACCATCATTAGGACTGAAAGTCTAGAAGAGATTTTTGATAAATTTGTTTTCCTTTTCCCATTTTTTCTTCTTTTCTGTCCAAATTTTAATTTCCGCCCTAAGGGAATCCATAATTTGGAGCAGCATCTTTTCTTTTGTTCTCTTGTACTGTAATTTTAATTTATTTTCTGCACATTGCCATTGTCGTTTGGACATGGGATTCCCTGATGAGCTTAATTCCAGGATCAGCTCTATCCAGGCAATTTGTTTTCTAGTTTGTTATTTTTTGGAAACTGTGAAGTTCCTTCAAAGTTCGAGCGGCAGCATAGACACAACAATTTATTTCAAGTAATGAACAGTCGACAGTTAGTTTTAGAGAGATAATCTCATTAAGTAAATCAATTTTTTGAGTGTGGAAAAGACACCCTTCGTTGTTTAATTGGCCTCCGTTTCTTTAAAGGTAAGTCACAAATTTCCTCATAAATAGAAGTAAACAGAACATACACAGGATTTTCGGTAAGGTCTGCAACTGAGGAAGAGTAAGGGTCCAAAATTTCGGGGCTAATTGGCTCTTTCTCAAAAGAGTTTCCATCAGGAAGAGGAAAGAGGTTGACACGGACGCCCATCAGAAGTTTGGGGTCTGCTATTATTATTTGTACGCGTTTTGTGCCGGCTCTCCTGACCTAACCACTGAGACAATTTCGATAAAACTTTCAGGGATGATAGCCTATATCCTGAAAGGTATACAATGAAC